>NW_026126407.1:43862500-44435000 GCF_943737965.1 Phodopus roborovskii
TGTCATCCTTGACTTACATTTAGGATAATTGGAGCCTAGAAAGTTGAGGCATTTTTCTGACAATGAGACCCAAGGATATACAATCTATGATGTTTTAGGGTTTTGAGCAATGTGGTTCTAGAGTAATGAGTTTCCCCTCAAATCTCAGTGGGCTGAACACTGTGAAGTTGTATCTCTTTGATGAAGGTCATAGGCCTTCAGTCCTCATGAAAGTTAAATCAGTTGGTACCTGATGCATCATAGCAGGAAGATGACAGAAGGACAAAGTAGAGTGACAAAGATCCATCTTAGCCTATAGTGACACCTATCCATTCCACCCAGTGGGCTGGCTAAAGCCACATTGCCTACCTCGTTGGAGGGAACCATGGATGGGGAGGGCACTCAAGGAGTTGGCCACTGGCTCCTGCTGCTATTAACTTTTAGAACTGCTTTCAGAACACAAATCATTTAAAAATCAAAATCTATCTTTTCCTTCTGTACCATGTTTTTTGCTACAAGTGCTTCCTTTTCCACTTGAAATTGTGTTTCACCAATCCCACTGAAGGAGTTTGGTCTCTTTCACTGTTCCCTGCCCACCCGTGTTCCAAGTGCTGGGTGTCACACTCTGATAGATGTGGGTGGGGAGCTTACAGAGGTGTGAGCCTGCAGCTCATCTGCAACAGTCAGTCTGAGTAGCATGCTGGCGTCAGGCTTAGGCCAAGAGGAAAGTGTGTGCGTGTGTGTGTGTGTGTTTGAGAAAGAGAGTGTGTGTGTGTTTCCCCTAGTCATATGATATTGACATTAAGGATAGTCTGATTCCTTATGCAGGCTTCCTTTCCCATCTGCCTACAACCCCTACAATACTTGCATACTTCTGCTCATTGTGTACTGCCTGGAGATCTCCAGTCTTCCTATTCCCTCCTGTCATGGCAGGCACACTCAACATCCAGTATCTAGCAAGTGCCCTTAATGGCTTGTGTAATTCAGTTTGGTGCTCTTCAACATGTTTTCCTATCCCTGCTGTAGGTCAGGTATAGGACTGTACTGAGGGGACAACTATCACAACAATGCACATCATATCCCCATGCCCCATCTGCATAGAAGATGAAACCACTTGCTTTAGCTTCTGTGGTTTTCATCTTCCTTGGGTGTTTTCTTTACTTTATAAAATTACAATTAGAGATGCTTTATGGCTCTACATTTAGCAGAGTGGTTCATTCCCATCTCTCCCAAATGACATCTGAGCCTGTGTCACTGATACTTGATTAGGAACAAGATGAAAGACCGCCTTTGGCATTTCCTTTAAAAATTATTCAAAACACCCCACACACCTGGGGGTTTTACTAAAGAAGGGATTTTATATACACATGTCTGTGGCTTTGGGTCTCCAAGCCAGATGAAACAGCAGCTTGACTGTTCCCTCTATCTTGTCCTCTTCCTTAGTTCTTTCCCTGGGGCTACACAAGTGGACCAGAATTGTGGGGAGGTGTGACAGTAGAAAGTTTAATATGTTCAAAAGTGCATCATGGATTCACAAAGAGAGCAAAACAAGGTGTTTGGTCTCTGAGGGAGATTTCACACACTTTAGATACATACAGCCTTGTCTAAATAGTGGCACCTTGAACATACACCAGATATGCAAGTTCAAAAATTCAACAGAAGGATTTGGGGGCGTGCGTGATTGTACATGATGTCAGCCGTCACAGGGATCCTGATAGAGGGAATAGGACCCTATGCAGGGTGAATCGCAGCTCCAGGAACCTGAGAGGGGAGGGAAGATCAGAGAGGAGGGAGCAGTTCCTGCTAAGCAGAGCTTGCCTTGTGGCACTCAGCCTCCCCCTCCCCTTTAGCCTTCCTCATGAAACTCTATGCAGATGAAATGAAGTCCTGAAGTAGAATGTCTCTTTATGTGTACTGTCTGCTTAGGAGCTGGTAATACCAGCTCTTGAATGCCTGCTCTTGGAGCTTGCAGAAAAACACACCATGGTCAATGGCTAGTATACCTAAACAAACAAGCAAAAAACAGAACAAAAACAAAACAAAACAAAAAAAACGAGTACCTCACTCTCATGCCAAACCAAAAGAGTAGTGGATTTTAATTGCCTCAAGGTCTGCCTTTATTGATCTCCATTGCTGTGACCTGCACAGCTTAGAGATTGACCTAACTGGGGCAATGTGGGATGAAGAAAGGACAGACACACAAAAACATGTACAGATAAGCTGGGATTTATTGCCGTGCACTCTGATAGAGACTCAGTAGCAGTGCAGAAACTCGTTGTGTTTACTGTATACATCTGAATTGGGAGGTGGGTTTATTGTACAGAGCTTATGGAGGAGGGCAGGTTGGCTAATTTTGGTAGTGGTCACTGTAGGTGAGCAGCCTCAGGTTGTAAGTTTTGGTGCACATTTTCTGCATACACTGTCAACATCTGCAGATGGACCAGGGGAGGGTGCTGGCAATTTCCTTGAGCCTGACCCAGAGAAAACATTGTCTTTCCTATGTGTCTGAGGCACTGGATCCTGGATGTGGCCATGCTCATGTCAACAATTTATAAGTTACTCAGAAATGCACTCGCTCCACATACTACCCACCCATCCACCCCCTACTCCCAGCAAAAACTAGAAAGTTAGCAGTTGCTTATCTAAAATCACAGCCCCCTTTTCCTAGTGAGCAGCCAGATCTTGAATCCATCCATCATCTTGTTGCTTTCTAAATGCAATTGTACTGAGTCTGTATCTATTACCAGTGCTTTAGTTTTTTGAACTTTTGAACTATTGGTAATTGGGAAACTTTTCCATTTAATAACTTTTCTAAGATCCATCAATTTCATAGGCTGCTGAAGTTCATTGTTTTGATGACTGGGAAGATTTGCAGTATGGAGAAATCAATTTATTCACTCATGCATCCCTTTTAAGCCTTGAGCTTTAAACATTTGTTGCCAATTTTTCTCTTGTTAGCTCTTCTGATGTAGATAGTCTCACTCAACTGTTTTGTAAATACTGAAGAATTTCTTTGGTGGTTATAATTACTTGAAGACTCTCTTGGTCTTAGGGGATCTGAATATTTCGTTTTAGCAGATGATGTCAAACTATTTGCCAAAGGTGGCTGCATCAATGTGTGTTCTCATCAGCATACCCAGGAGGTATCCCATGGATCCGTATACTCTTCTGCACCTAGTACCAGCCCATTTCTTAGTTTTTGCCAATACAATGGCCCTAAAATATGTCTTCATTCTCTCAGTGTACTGCTAGCCATCTTACCTAGTGTTTCTTTGCTACATGTTATTTGAATGCCTATTTACTAATTAGGTTTGTTTTCTTATTGGGTTAATTGTTGTACTATTAGTTAGTTGTCTGTTGCAATGACCAAACAAGAAACAACTTGTGGTGACATATTATTTATGATTTATTAAAACTTGTCTCAGGCTACAGAAAGCAAAGCTAGCCACGAGCCAAATACCACCGCAATAGTGATACACATCTTTAACCCCAGCAGTCATACTAGTTAGCCATAGAGCCAGGCAGTGGTGGCACACATCTTTAATCCCAGGATTTGAGAGGTATAAAAGGAAAAGGCAGCAGTCTAGGATTGCAGTCTGAGGATTCATGGAGCTAGCTGTATCACCCTTTCAGTTTGAGGTAGAGGTAAGAGCTAGTGTCTGGCTGCTTTGCTTTTCTGCTCTCAGTTTGAAGCTTGAACCCCGATGTCTTTCTCTGAGTTTTTTTTTTTTTTTTTTTTTTTTTTTTTATCATTTATGTAACAACTTAAGTGAGGAGGATCTTATTCTGGCTTACAATTTTGGTGGTTACCATCCATCATATTGGGGAAGGTATGGGGGCAGAAGGGTGAGGAGTTAGAGAGACAGTCAGGAGGCAGGGAGTGAGGCAAAACCATAGAAACCTAGTGATCCACGTCATCCAGCAAAGCCCTACCTCAAAGTATCTACCATCTTCCAAAACAGGACCACCAACTGGGGATCAAGAGTTTAAACACATGAACCTATGGAGGAGGATATCCCATACAAAGCTTAACATTTATATTTTTTTATTAATCCTGGTATGTTTTATATATTTCTCACACTCTTATTTTGCTGACTTAAAATATCCTATTTCTAATGATTCTCTTCATTTTAAGGTACAGATTTGGAAAAAGAAATTAATATTCATCAATTATTTTAATAATTAAATCTCTTTATTTCATGTTTCAGAATTTTTTTCTCAATCACACAGTTCCTAGCCAATCTGTGAGTTTATATATATATATATATATATATATATATATATATATATATGCATATATACATATATATAGTTTGTTTGTTTGTTTGTTTTTTGCTTGTACATCCATGTTTCCTAGTTTTTCCTTTTGGGTAGACTCTCCTTTTCCGTGTTGAAGTAACTTTGTTTTGGGCCATTGTTCTAGTTGGAGACTGAGAGCAGGGTTGCCCACAGCCTGAACTAATCTCTTGTCCACAGTATTCTAATTTCCCAGGTCTTTGGCACTATGATTGGTTGAACAGCAAAGGGTCAGAAAGATCAGGAAAAAAGCACAGTCTCTTCCTACCAAGGCATCTCCATATTAGGCTCTGGAGTGATATGGGCATCATGGGAATTATGTACCAAGATATAACATTTACCCTTCTGCAGGCTTAGACTTGCTTAGTTATGAGAGAAATAATTTTCCTTATGCCAAAACCTTGCTGGGGCCCATAGGGTCAGCTTCATCAGGCTTCTTTATGCATCTCACAGACAACATTGAACTGGGAGTAGGGAAACATCTGTTGTAATAGCAACAATTCCATCAGCATCAGAAGCTGAGATTTACTGAGTGCTTGGTATGCTGTGGGCATTGTGTGCCACAGCCACGTGTGTTAGCTCACTTGTGAGCTCTTGTGTGAGCTTCAGTGAACCACATGACTCATTAAATAATGGGCTTGAACAAAGTCTTCTAGAATACCTTCAACAATGAAAATCTACCTAAAATATCATCCTGTAACTCACAGTAATATTCTCAAATCTCTGCTCACCATTTAAGGAACTGGACCATTTCACTGAAGCTGCTTTGGATGAAGAGAGATTATGTAATATCTTTAGTTCACCTAGCCCATCCTTTCAGAACCCTGGGAAAGTTCAAAGGATTTAAGTATTAGAGCCAATTTTGTTTCTTCAAGAAAGTGTCCTTGAGTTTTGAGGAGTTAAGATTCTCATCAGAACATTTAGAGGCATCAAAGATCTTCAAATAGGGAGGCCATTTTTGCCCATCTGCAGTGCTGTGTTGCAGAGCCCACATCCAGCTCCAGGCGCCCAGTCCCTCTGCGGATCTGAGAACTCTCCCTCCCATCTTTTCTTCCCATTTGTGACTGATTGCAGAGAGGCTCAGAGAGAAGCCTTCAGATCCAGAATCAGAGAAGAGAGTGGTTTAATAGGCTGTAGGATGAATCCAGGAGGCATTTTAAAAAGTGTCTTTTGGGGGAAAGGCGGGGCTGGAGTTTAAAAAAAAAAAAAAAAGTATTGGAGTTAAATCAAAGGGGAAAAAATCCTTGAACTTGCAAAAATGCTTAGAATGGCAGGTTCTAATGACACTATGAAGCACAATTAACTCGGGGAAGAAAATATCCTAAATCATTTCTTTAATGGCACTTCGTGCCAATTCTTTTCATTTAATACTTTCCTCAGATCCATCCATTTCCTAGGCTGGTTATGTCTTTCTACCTGTGTTACATTGGACTCTTTCTAATATTGAAGTGATTCTGTCAGTGGAAGCATAAGATGTGAGAGTTCACATAAATGCTCATGAGCTTTCATGTTTACACCAACATCCTGGCAGAGGTTTTCACTGTGCAACTGTAGTCAGGAACAGTTTGAATTTAGAGTGAAGCAGGTTTATAGAACATTCTGAGACTTTTTGGTTGACTATAAATGTTTGAGTTTTGCTATTTTTATCCCTGATATTTTCCTAAATAGAAGATTGCTTAAGACTACAGTATGATTGAATTGAAAACCAGTTAATGATTCATTTCAGTTGAAGTCAAACATATTTAAAAATCTGAAATTTCTTAAATATGGGGAACATGCAAACATAATAGAAATACAGAGATAGTTTCATGGCTACCTTTTTTTGACTGTGATTTATGGCATGCTCTATATAAAGCTTTCTACACATTATCCCCTTTAAATACCTCCATATCCCCACAGTGTATGCCTTATCTTCATTGTAGATGTGAAGAAGTGGAAGGTTAGAGAGCTTTAGCCACGTGGCAGCAGTTACATGTCAACAAGGCAGGGCCAGCCTTCCTGTTGGAATCTGCCTGATCTCTGGTGCATCTTCTAAAGCTCCATGATTTATGACATGTGGACAAAGAGTTCCTGCCCTGGGAAGCTTAAAATGCAGGGGGAAAGATAGTTCCTAAAGCCTTTTTAGACTTGTGCAGGACTGGGTCAGGTAAGCAGTGCAAATGAGAGGAAGAGGGCAGGGTCCTGTCTGACTCATCAAATAGATACGTTCAAACTCCTAATGTCTAACACATTTTCCAAATGGCTATTTAATTGGTGGGGAGTCTTAGCTCAGGGACTTATGATTATGTTGCTGTTGTTTTTCATTTTCCTTTAAAACATTGTACCCTTTGGCCTTCCTTTGATCATTCTTTGTGTGTCACAAAGGTTAGTATACAGAAGGAACAAGAGTAGAAATGATCAGTGATGCTTAGCTAGAGAAGAGAGATAGGGAGAGATGATGACTATGGAGCATTCTGGGTCTGAGGTAAGAAGGACAGGGGCCAGTCAGTACCCGTTGCTTGTTACCTTTTATGACAGATTGTTGGAGAGTAATTCCATGTGAGCTTTTGTTGAAGTATGTGAAATCTACTGATTTACTTTTAAACACCATACAGACTGAGCAAGACCCATACTCAGATATATGATGTCAGCTCCCTCTGTGAATTTTTGATTCATAGTTTATAAGGCTTTGACAAATATGTAGGATTTTTCATAAATTTATCATAGATTAATTTTGGATGTCATTTTATAGATTAGGTTTATCATATAAGAATGACTATCAGTAGAATTCTGTGAGAATAGTGTTTCACAATGTTGGGGACAGGTTTACAGAGGAGGCAGACTGTTACTCGGACCCAAGGAGACATGAGGAGTGTGGCATTGGTTCTATCTGGACAAAAGTATGTAAGGAACCTGGAGGGTGAGAGCTACAGACAGCCTCTTCTCACATCTCAGGGGAATTCAGGGTCCACTCTTGATTGACACAGGCCCTTGGGGTTGGGCCTGAGACTACAGGCAGGTGGACAAGAGTCTCTGGAGATGTTCTCCAGGGTTGGACAAATGACAACTAATAGAAGGTAGTGTTGTTCTCCAAACACTGTGAGGTTTATAGAGAATATTTAGAGATGTAGTAATGTACCTAGGATGCCATGGTTTATAGCTAGCTAACCTCTGCCACCTGTCTCATTTTGTCTTATAGATTTTGGGCATAGTTTGACGAAGTTTGTCATCTGTCAGGAACTATTGGGAATATGTTCCCATTATATTTTCAGGGACTTCATATCAGATATATATATAGACACATGTAGACACATAGATTCATTCTATCATGTGCTGGAAACTTACTGGCATTCCTACCTTTAATAGTCATCATTTTCTTTGCTCATTGGTCTTAATAGTGGTCATGAATGTCACCCAGATTTCTCAGGAAGGTCTAGGGTTTTGATTCCTTCTGATTCCACCTCATTAGAAATGTGTACACACACACACACACACACACACACACACACACACACACACACACACACCTGCAACCCCCTCATATCTGCACACAAAGATATGTATCTTGCATGTGTGCATAGATGCATACACACCTTAACATGGTCCTTTTTTCTTGTTCTTCTCTCTATAATAAATCTAGCACAAAGCAGACTGAGGTTTTCTTGAGGTGGAACTGGAGAGATCCAGTGTGGAAGGGATTGGACACTGAGAGCCCTCAGTCATCCCTGGAGGCTACAGGAGGTTTGCTATGTGATGCCAATCGGCCTGGAGAGATTGCTGAGTGGAATCAGACAGCAGAGCAAAGAGGGAAACCAATTACCCAAAGGCAAATGAGACTCTAATTACAGTTTCAGCTGAAGAGGGGAAATTATTGAAGGAGATACTTCCCATTCTCCGGTTAGGTACAGCTCAGAATGGTCGTTCAGGGCAAACTCCTGCATCAGGACCTGACATTGCCACTCTTGCCTTAACCCTCTACCTCTAGCAGCATCTGGCTCCCATCTATCAAATGCAGATGCAGCGTGGTTTCCTTGGTGCTCCCTTGTGAGTATTAAGTAGGATAAACAATTCCACGTGAGGCAGAGCCTGGCATTTAGTCAGGAGGTCATAGGCAGAGTGTCATCTCCCTTACTGGCAATACTACCTGTTTCCAGCCCTGCTCTTACCTGTGCCAAGGGGCTGAGTAACAGAAAGTGGGGTTGGAAGTCAGTGGTATTGTGTTCTTACTGTGCCATTCCTACATATTGCAATTTAGTGGAGTCATCCCCCAATCTCAAGTGAGACACTTGAATTAGGGATGCCTCAGCCCAATTTCACCCCCCAGGTCTGTAGTCTCAGCTGACTGCCCAGAGGTTTAGCTTTGAGTGGCCACAAGAACAGCACACAGCATGAGTCTCACAGCAAGTCCTCCTTGATGGTGGGAGCCTGCCTTCTTAGCTCCCCCTTATCAAGTGTCTCCTAACCTTTCAGAGTACATTGTGCTGAAACCTCATGGCATCATCCTTGAGAATTCACACATGATTTCCATGTATTCAGGGCTGTATTGTCTTGTGGAATCTGTTGATGTTGAAACAGGAAGCAGGATGCAGGTTCCGGCCCCCAGTGTCTATACTACACCTGATTGCCCCTGAGTTGCCAGCATTTACTATAGCCACTGAAAATATATTTGTACTTGTAAAACTTTAGGGTCTATATTCAAGGAATTTGAAGGTCTGGGATGTTGAGGAAGCTTAGCTACATGCCCTTTTTGTACGCTCCCTGTTTCAGGCATTTACTCCATTTTCCCCAAGTTAAAGATACGGAGGTTAAGAAGGGGACCTGTTAGACTTCAGGGGAGTCTTCTGGCACCCAAGGTTTGCCTAACTTTCAAAGTAAAACGAGATCAACAAACACAACCCTACCTGCCTGTTTGAGTTATTTTGTTAGTGGAGAGAGAGGGAGACGGAGAGAGGAGGGAAGGGAAAGAAAGGGAGAGAGGGAATATTAAAGCAGTAATGCAGCTGCCTGAATCAGTGTCTGAGGTGGAAGGGTTCCACAGGCAGCTGGCAAAAGGTCCACATCAGCGGTTTAGAGAAACTGTGAAGTGGCTTCACCCTGATGCACACAACAATCTGGCTGCTGCTGGCATCTGGTGGAACTCTCTACATCCCAAGAAAACCTCAAGCAAAGTGAATGTCTTAAGTCTAAAGTGACATGTGACCTGTGATTCCTGTGCCTGGCTCAGTGTTAGAAATGGGACTGATTCTGAAGGAAACGTTGTAAAGGTTGTAAAGGTTCTGTGTGTGAAAGCAGGGGACACGGAGGGCACTTTGTACTTTCTGTTCAGTTCTGCTATGAAACTAGATAGCTATTAGAAATTCAATCTTTAGAGAACACACAGCCTCATTTGGTTCACCAGGCTCTTCCCCTTTGGTCCATTTTCAGAAGGCCTTGGAATATTTGATTCTCTATGGTCATGATTGAGAATGCTTAGGGCCAGGGGTCCTATAGCCTCACTTTGAGCCAAAACAACTCTCTCTCCCTCCCTCCCTTCATCTCCCCCCTCTTGTCTCTCTCTCTCTCTCTCTCCCTTCCTTCCTCTCTGTCTCTCTGTGTGTTTGTCTGTCTCTCTCCCTCCCTCTCTGTATCTCTCTCTTACACATACACATGCACGCATGCACATACACACACACACACACACACACACACACACACACACACACACACTGGCTCTATGGACATTGCAGTGCATTAGGGAAGTCCTGGGGGACTTTGTTTTCACAGCCTGTGCCAACTGGAGCCAGTGATTGGATGGTGTCTAGCCTGGCTGGCTTTGGGAGAGCATGTCCCTGAAGATGGTGGTATTGGTAATGGGCTGGATTCTCATGGCAGAGTTTAGATGGAATTATGTTCAGGGTTCCTGCTATACTGGTTACCAGCTGGATGCCTTTCTTATGGCTTTCTCCTTCATGTCTCTCACTTACTCTCGTTTACTCTGTCATTTCCTCCTGCCCCACAATATCTCAAGCAGTCACTTCTATCAACCTTCTGCCTTCGGTCACCATCCAAGGATCTACCTGACCCCCACTCTCATTTTAAATCACAACCCATTGTACCTGCTTCAGTCATCATCCAGGTCTTGGCAGGACAGCCTGGTGCCCTGGCTCTTCAGCTCTAGGACATGGGGCAGATCAGGTGACTTACTGTAGTCCCACAGAGAGAATGTGGGCTGGAGCAATTTATCTCATTATGCTTTACCTCCTAGAGAGTGCTCCCAGCAATTTTCTTTCTGGGTCATCTAAGAAGGGACACTTAGCCAAGGTGAGAATGTTTTTTTCCCCCCTTCAGATGCAATATAGGCTAATCTCATTTGGATATGCATATTTTCCCTGAATATGGTTTTGGCCTTGATTCTTTTGGATCTAAGGGCCCTACTGGCTTATTCCCATCAAGCTTAGACACAGGTTGCCTGGGTATTGCCTCATCTTTCTAGCTGGTGATTGTCCTGTTGCCTAGAGGAGATTGTGTCAAATGGCAATGAGTTTTAGTCATAGCTTTCAATAAAAATGAGTATCTGTGTGTCTAGCTGTGTGTGCATGATTAATGCTCATTGCTTACATGGATTTGAGCCCTCCTTTGGTGAGATTTGTGAGTATGCTATAAGTTGGTTGGAAAATTGGTTGGTTTTCCTTCTGCGGTGAGTTAGGAGAATTTGGTACCCATTACAGTGCCTCCAAACCCCCACCAGGCTAGAATCTCTTTCTTATTAATACTGCGTTTATTATACTTCAAACAAATGCAGCAAAAACTGGCATATTCTGCATCTAGGGAGCTCTTATGCTTCATGGAGAAGTTCATTGTGCTCATACAACACTGACTTTGTGCTCTTCTTTGTGTGTCTAATAACTGGCACCCAGTAGGTGATCAGGAAAGGGATGGCTGTCTTAATTGAAGGTGATTTCTCTAAGAGAAAATGCTGTGTGGAAGATTTAAAAGATTTAAACTCCATTTCAAGAAAGTTACTGATAAGTAGTGTGACCTCAGACAAGCCATTCTATTGGGCTCTGTTCCCCATGTGTATGAGGGGAGTTGGATCTCTAAGGTCCTGTCAGCAGGTCTGTGTTGCCAAGACAACAGAGAAAGTCAGCAGCTTCATGTACTATGTAAACAGCTCGAGAAGCATTGCCATCCCAGAGCTTTGGGGTCACTGGTGTCAGCCTGATATCAAAAGACTGTGTTCAGATGTACTGTATGGCTTCACAGCCCTGCTTTGTGAATATGCTGTGCTGGAGAGAAAAGGTCTAGCACACAGGGGGCCTTGTTTGGGACCTGGCATCCTCAAGCTGCCAGCCCTTCTAGAGAGGAGGCAGCCACCAGAACAACACTGTCCTTTACAGAGGGATATTGCTTCTAGAAAACTGCCTTTGTGTGTCTTGAAAAGGTGCCCTCCATCAGGTTCACCCTGTTGTGGCCCAGATTTACCAAGACCTATGTGAACAACAGAATGAATGCTTTGTTGAGTTTGGTTCACTTATGTAGGTTCTAGGCTTCATCTCTGGTTGCACTGGCAGGTTTAAAATTGTGCTGTCTGTTCAAGGCCTGTGCAGAGAAATCAAACAGGTCCTGGTTACTGCTCAGGAAAATTTGTTGTATTTCAGGGGCCCTCAGCATGCTGCAAATCTTGGCAAGTGGAGGGACCTGTGTATGCACAATAGAGTAGCTTGTGTTGTGGTTCAGCGGAAAAAAGAGAAATGAATTCCCCAAAGTCAAGATGTGCAGCTCTCTCTGTTCTTGTTTACCATGAGATTATAGTCACATCCATCAAGACACACCCAGGGGCAACCGGGAGAGATAGCTGTTTCCTATTCCTGTTCCTGGAAGGGCAGCAGGGGCTACACAGAGGCCTCTTCCTTGTAGTGAAGTTCTTCTTTAGGTCTATACCTTTCTTCCTCTTTTGCCATCCTAGAGGCCAACACTGCATGGTTCTCAGCAGAGCCATTACACTAGATCTTGGCAGATGGGAAGCTCGTTCCTTCAGGATACACTAATGTGTGGCTTCGAATCTCTAGATTTTTGTTTATGTGGCTTGGGGTCAGAAAAACCCTAAGTAGTACACGGAGGAAGAGGAACAGTGACCTCGTGGGAGAAGTCACTCAGCATCCATGCATAGCTCCAGCCCTTCTGGCTCCAGTTTTGTTCCCCTTGTTCTTGCCCATTGAAAATGGCCACCCAATGGCCCAGTCCAGTCAGATTATATGGCCCCAAACTTAACCCCACCCTAAGTATTTGTCTTCTCCTGCCACATCACATTCCCCACAGGATAGATCCTAAGAGGAGAGGTGACTTTTAGAATGGGTCTTATAACACACTCTTTGTTTATTGACCATGTTATAAAAACAAAGCGCAAGGTAAACACAAAAATAACAACAATATATGCTACAAGGAGGCTGCCTGTGTTTGCAAAGTGAATACTCTGTGGTTGGGAGAGCTCTAAGAAAAGTGTCCTGGGAATCCAGAGGCATCAAAGGATTTTAAAATCAGGCATTGTTTACAAGACATTAAAAATTATTTAAGGTGTTGGAGGGAATGCTAGGTAGTTAAGAAGACTTGTTGCCCTTGCTGATGACTGGAGTTCAATTCATAGCACTCAAATCAGGTGCCTCACAACTGCCTATACTTCTTAGTTCCTGAGGATCTGATGCCATGTCTTGGCCTCTGTTGACACCTGCCTGCACATGTGCGTGCTCACACAGAGACACACACATACATAAAATATAACAAAAATATCACTGAAGTTTATTTTAAAAGAACCATATAGGAGACATTGCAGGGTATTTGAAATTGTCATGATACTGCCCTTATTCAGTTATATTTGGCCAACCTCTGATTTTCTTCTTAATCTTGAGTTCAGCCTCAAATATGTAAAGAGAATCTCCCTAGTGGTGTCCTTTAGAAGGTTTCTTGGGTGCCAGGAGACACTGCTGCTATTTTTTATTTTGTTTTGTAATTTCTAGAGTTGTAACCATTAGAGACTTTGGAAAAGTCATGTCACTTACTTGGTTTTTAGTTTTTAAAAATCTTTAAAATGGAAATAGCAATAGGGTTCATATGAGCATTAAATGAAATGATACTCAGGAAAAATCCTGGGTGGTCATAAGTGTTCAATAAAGGGAAACTTCAAGTTAGTATGACCATTAGTTCCATCTTAATTATTCATTAACCATTTCTAGGTTCACTTGTATCATCAATTCAGAGTCAGAGCCAAAGTAGTATGTCAAAAATAAAATATTGCTTAAATTAACTTTTTTTTTTTTCCAAAATCAAGACAGAAAAACAAAAACTGTGAGAGAGAAGACATGATGTCTAGCAAAATGACTGTGACAATAACTTTTCTGACAGGGAATCTTTATACCAGATACTATTCATGTGTTTGCAGATCCATAGCTAATTTTAAACCATTGACTTTGTTTATTTTTCCCCCCTCTTACCATTACATTTTTTTTTTTGTCATAGGAAAAGGGAGAGAAAATTGACTATTTGCTCTCCATTCTCTCTATCATAGACCACTATTTGAGCCTAGCAAGTGATGAGTGGGCCTATCTGAAGCAGCGCCCCTACTTCTGCTGTCCATGGATGCATCAGCCTACACACAGAAAGCTGACTTCTGTTGTGTGCAGACCATAGTCAATCTCATTGATTTTGTTTTCAACACTGCAGTCTTAAGCCGCATTAAGGCATTAAGAGCTTTTCTTTCTTTCTTTTTTTTCTTTCTTTCTTTTTTTTCTTTCTTTCTTTTTTTTTTTTTTTTTTTTTTTTTTTTAATTTTGGCTCCAGGTTGCTGATCTTTTCAAGGCTCTGCTATTTCTTCCCAGTCAGCCTGTGAGATAACAGGGTAAATTGCAATTAACAGTAACACACTGAGGTGTTGGGGAGAGATTATTGAAGATGTTTGGATAGTTCACACAATACACTGTGGGTATAGTTTAGGATCTCCTTGGAGAGACTAGAATATCTAATCTTATGAGATGACCAAGGTCACAATGTGAGTTAGTTGCAGAGTTGGGATTAGAGGCCAGGAATGACCTTTTCTTTTATTAGTGTTTCTTGAAGTGTGAATCTGCCCCATAGGTTAGTGGTTTTCCTAGTAGGAAAAGACTAAGGACAAACTATCCCAAGCCTGCTACCATGGGAGTCGGGTTAGAATAGCACAAATGGCCTCCTCTTCTAAGACCCAGCACTTCCCCCATGTGTAGCTTAGTCTTTTCCTACTAATCTCTTTGGCTAACAAAGAGGAAACACTTGTGGCTCACCCTCTTCTGGGGCTCTCATAAAACTCTGTTGTCTTCATTGTATTAGTTGTCAGCCTTGCTGCTGACTTTCTGAGACAGAAAAATCTCTAAGACAAATAAAATGAACCTATGTTATATATAAAAAAAAGAAGTACCAAGTAAGTAACAGTGGATTATAAACTATGATGGACACCCAGTGCATTTCCTGTTGGTAAAAGCAATGACTAGCAAAAGCTTGTGGAAATGCTTTATTGAACTCTGCCCCTTAGGGGAAAAGGATATAGATGAACCTCAGTATTCTTCTTATTCACAGAATAAGTAGCTAGAAGAAGAACTAGGAACTCTGAAAGGAAAACAAAGAATGAGCCATGTACCAAAGATCAATTCAAATGTGTCGACCATTTCATTGTTGATGGCTTATAAAACTGACCAGAGAAGTCAGAGAGTTTGATCAGCAGTGTTAGGTTTTTTTTTTTTTTTTTTTTTTTTTTCCCTCTATTCCAAATTATAAGCCATGCCCTGTTGCACTTGTGGAGAACAAAAACTAGTTTTTATTTTTTAGGTACTGTTTCTCTGAAGATTATATTTCAGTCCTTATTCTTCTCTTTCTGTTCTCCCCCTAAGAAGTTCTCTGATTACCTTATTATTCAATTAGAGAAAGTACATGGAGGAAAGAGATGGCAAGATGCAATTTATCCAACATTTCCCTACTATTACCACATTTTAAAGATTAGCATGTATGGCCAAATGAAATGGGATATTAAAGCTATTTATCAAAATGGGGTATAGAACTTTCCACATCTTAAACCTGTAATTTTGCTATGGCACATGAACACATGGGCACAATGCACCAGGTTACACGATTTGGGTGATTCCCTTATTGTCTTTTACCATGAGTCTCCCAGTATCATTTAATTTGTTTTCCCACTCCTTGACATAGCCATTTCCTCACAGTTGTGCTATCCAGGGATCCAGAGCTCTGAAGATGGGCTCCCGATAGCCCGAGGTGAACCTGCCTCTCACAAACATCTTCCCCATGATCTCTCTGTGGTCCTCCTCCGACCAGTCAATGATGTGTTTTCTGTGGATGACTCCTTCTGGAGAGAATGTACTCTCATTTACAGGAAAGGGGGGAGGGAATGGAGGGGCGGTTGGTGTCTGGTGACTTAAGGGCAGTTAGAGTCAGATGTTTGAAAAATGGACCTCTGCATCAGCGGAGGTTTTGCAGAGTGACTAGAAGGACTGCATACTGATAGGTAAAAATATTAAGAAGCCAAGAAATAATACTGCTGAGATCCCTGCTAATAAAAAGACTGCATTGCTAAATGCAGGGCCAGCAAGGTTAATGATGATACATTCTTTTTTAGTACCAAAGATTAACATGATAGCTTGCATATTAAAGTTAATTCAGACACACCGGTAATGGAGGAGGCATACAAAATTAATTTCTACAGCCCCTCATAAATTTCCACCCCTCCATCTTCTTTGGCTTGTACTTTGTCTGTGCAGGTATTGCATACATGCCCTGAGTGGGCATATTTCCACCATGGGGTATCCTTGGCCCCTGAACAATGTGGGGAGCTTGAATGTGTTCCTTTCAGTCCTTATACTGCTAGCCCTCTGCTGAGTGTTTCCCTGCTGGGTTGCACATGCTTCATCACCTTCCAAGTTCCAGTTTGGCAGTGGGCTTGTGAATCATTAATGAGACTCTGAGGCTCAGTTGAAATGAGAAGTAAGGTGGAAGGTAGGCCAAATACGGAAGAGCCTCACCTTCTCCCAGCGGCAGAGAACTCTCCAAATGCTATTTGGGAAAGCATCCTTGGGTAACTGGGTACTGTCTTACTCCCTGTTAAGTGCCAAGGTCCAAACATGAAGATCGTAGCATCTGAAAGATGAATGGAGATGTGTCAGTTCTAGCACTACACCCTGGCTAATTTCCCTAACCACCTGAAGGAAGGATTTTATAATACTATCAAATATAAAGTAATGCCCATACTTGCTTATTTACACACATGGGTTACTAAGTATGCTGAATTTATATTTTTATTATACAATTACAGAGATTTGATTTTAATGTAATATATGTGTAAGAAAACATATATAATTTAAGTATATAGTTCTGTGCTTCTTTTTTGCATATGTATTCTTGCAGCAACCCACCATATATATCAACACAGTTCTATTACCTAGATAGTGATATATAAGTATATTAAAAATCAAGTAATACTAATTTAGATACTTCTGGTGCTTACTGTCAGCCAGACGCGTGGCACTAAGTTCTTTATGAGTAGGATTAGTGATGGTTAGCCCTGGCTGTCAACTTGATTGGCCTGAGAAGCACCCAGGAAATTTGAAAGCATAACTCCCCCTGCGAGGGAATTTGCAGAGAGAAGTGATCAAATCAAAATCTAAACAAGTTATTGGGCAGTGGTGGAACTTTGGTGGGTCTGGTCTAGTTGATGCAAATGGGTCACTGTGGACTTGTACCTGATCCCTGGTCCCACTTTGCTACTCTCTGCTTCCTGAAACTCATGCCAAAGCTTTCCTTGCCATGCCCTTCTGCCACCATGGCCCTGTCTCACCACAGTAATGACATTAGCTCTCCATGGACCATAAAACCTAAGTGAGGCCTTTTTCCTTGTGTTGTTGCTTTTTCAGGTAAGCGTTATCATCACTGGAAAGGCTGGTTAGCACACTATTGTATCCCATCTCACAGTCTTGTTCTGGGAGGGCTGACTTCACCCCACTGTATAGATGAGGAAACAGATGTATAGAGGGGTTAAGAAGTTTGTCCAAGAAATAAAGATGGTAATTGAAACCCTGTTCGCATACCTTCTTAAGTATAGATTGTATCGTCCATGTCACACGGCCTGTTCTTAAGAATCTCAGAGGAACACAAGTAGAACCTGCTTGATGGCTGACATTTCTCTCCATCCCTTCTCTTCCTTGTCTTCTGCACCTTCCTGTATGCACATGAACAATCAGGTGATATTGAAATACTGGCAGAGTGTCCTGGAGGGGTAGGCTGTTCTCTCCCTGCCCTCCTCAGGAGGCACACAGACAGAATTTACTGGTGTGTTAGAAAACCCTGCTTTTCAGCCCCCACCCAGCTGGCATCTTCTGGAGACACAACAATGTTTAAGCCTTAGTCCTGAGCTGGTCTAAGCATCTCAGGTGAAAATCCATGGCGTTTCCTGGTACCTGTACACCCATCCCCATTGTGTTTCAAATACTGCTTTCCCCCTTCCCTCATTTCCTCCACATCTTCTTGTACCGCTTCACTTCCTCTCTTCCTTTCCCTTTTGCTTTGTTTCATTTTCATCCTTTAGTTGCCTTCCCCTTCCCTCTTTTTTTTTCTGCTCATTTCATTATGGTCACCACCAAATAAACCCAGGTAGCCATTCTGCTAATACTATCACGAATTTCTGCTATGAATTCTTGTTGATTTAAAACAGCCACATTCATTGTGTCATTTGTGTGTTTAAACATGATTAAACTGATATCAGCCCTCCATTTTTAGATGTATTTAGCCTCTAGGGCCTTTGGCATGCCCATCAGGACAGCTTAAGGGTTCCCAAGCAATTTCCATAGCAGTATTTCTTCTATTCTCTTCCATAGTCTGTTCTTTCTTCTAGTCAGTTAGTGTGCCCAGCCCTCCATCTTCCTCCACTTTCTTTTCCTCTCTCTGGCAACACATTTGCTTTGACCCTGATCACATCTGTCCTTATCACCTTTGTCCTGGGCTTGTACCTCCCTGTAACCTTGACCATATGTATAGCTGTTTAGTACATAATGGTACACTGTAGCCGATGAAATGCCAAGGACTAACACTCAGTCATGACACCTCTTTCCTTTGTTTTTTTTAATTTGATACATCTGTCATAGGAGCTGATGACACATTTGAAAGGGCTGCCAGCACCTGCTTTTCTTTGTTTCTTTTCAGTGTGAGCAGTGCATGGTGTACTGTCTGATGTTAAAGGCAGCTGATCGCGACCCGACTTAGTGTAGAGCAGTAGCTTCAGAACATTAACATTCAAGTTCAGTATGAAGAACTTTCTTTTCAAACTTTAATGTCAGGAAAACCTGTGTTTACTTGGGGAGGGGGTGGAATCCTCTTTGTTCAAAGACCTCAAGAGCTTGGCTGATTCTCTTCATTGCCCCAAGGAGGGTGGCTTGGGCCTGTGTGTTGACCTTTACTTCCCTCTGACATCTCTGTCCTTTTTATTCCTTTTGGACTAAGGTGACATATGAAGAAGTACATATAGCTAATAATGAATATATGAACAAGTAATACCCCAAATAAAATATTAATATTAGTTTCATAGGAGTACAATTTGAGATTCATCCTCAGGGACCGAACATAATTGGAAATGCAGTGTGTTTCATTGTGTGTGGTTTTCATACTGTTCCTGTCAATTGACTGCTTCTTTCTTTATTGCACTCGGACTGCCCTGAGGGTGAGGACTGTATATCCTTGTTGCTTTGCTCAGAGAGCTCATTACAAGTCGTTGTGGGATATTTATTCTCCTCACTTCCTTCTGTCTCATACTTTCCCAAGTTCCTCTTCCATTGTTCTCACATTCCAAGCAGAATCTCTCTGATTCTCTTATTTAAATATCGGGCCGAAGTGTGTGGTTCATTAAATCACTCTTTGGGCTCTCTGGGGCAGGATGCACATTGGCTGCTGGCTCTGCTACTCAAATACAAAAAAGTCAGTAAGAGGCCCTGCCCCTCAGGGGGCTCTGCTCTCCACTTTCTTAGTCCACACTAAGGGAAGAAAGGCTGGAGGACACACCTCTATTTCCATTTCTATTTCTGGGGGGGAAATGGTGTATGTGTGTGTTTTTGTTTTAGATGTTCCCTTTTGAAATTAGAGCTTGTTTGAAGCATGTGATGTGTCTCAGATTGCCCTTCATAATAAACAATGGCGGGTTTGAACGTGTCGAGCTGTGAGTGCAGAGGCCCCAGACACCCTTCTTTGCAGCCTGAGGTGGGGAGGAGAGAGGAGGAAGAGGGAGCCAGAGGATGATTGAAAACGATTACCATCTCATTTCACCAGTGCTTGAGTCTGGGAGCATTTTCTCATTTAATTCTCTCAAACCAAGAGCCCCTCTGCTAGCCTTAAAATACAAACAAGAGGCTTTTTTAATGTGTGATTTTTTCCCAGAAATGGAATACTAGTGCTCCTATTGATCCAGAACATCGCTGTTGGGGTTTGTTCTTTTTGTTATTTGTAAGTTTGATGATGGCAGTAGCAGAGGGCTCGTGTGTGGCTTGAGGACCATCTGTAAGTGGCATTATTACTCTAAGTTGCAAAGAGCAATGTAAGAGGCACTCAGAGTGAGTGAGCTTGCCTGAGCCCTCTGAAGTTTGTCCCCACACAGAAAATGAGAGGGCAAATGCAAGGCACATGCTGCAATCATTCCAATGTATACCTGCATTTCAGAGCTCAGTTCTTTAGGGTTTGAGTTTTCCCCTCCACACACACAATGTACCTTGAAAGATGCAGCTGATCACTCCTGCTGTCTACTTCATCCCAGTGTGGCTAGCCCAGTAAACTATACAGTGGACCCAAACATTCTTAGACTCAGCATCAGATCTGGATGCCTCATTACACACAAGAGCTGCACTGGAATGTGGATCATGTTGCATTTGGATCATCTCATGAAAGAGGCATTTGAAACCCCATTGATGGGGAAGGAAGAGGAGTATCATCTCCCAGGTCACACAGCTGGGCAACAGTAACACTGGTGTTCAAACCTAATTCTTTCAACCCTGACTCCAGAGCTCTATGCATTTCTTCATACCTCCTTTGGTAATAAGGCAAAACCACAAAAGGATGAGATATCACCAGGAGGAATGGCCACAGGAAATAGTGAGGGCGAGGAAGACAGCATGCAATTCTCTTCCTTCATCCCACAGTCTCCAGATGTGACCATCTCACTTCCTTAAGGATTACAGAATAAATAATACTGTAATACCCCCAAAGCAGTGTTTTGGTCCTAAGAGTAGCCCTAGATTCAGACTGCCATTAGGAGACATTCATAGTTCACCTCACACTTATTAGGATCCCACTGCATGATGGAGATTTTCAGTAACTGGGGGAGTTGCAGCTCCACTGTGATTGGGTATTTCTCCCCAGCTTCTCAAGTCTACTGCAAAAAGGGTACCAAAGTATGCAAAAGTGGTAAT
Source organism: Phodopus roborovskii (assembly GCF_943737965.1). Classification (NCBI taxonomy): domain Eukaryota; kingdom Metazoa; phylum Chordata; class Mammalia; order Rodentia; family Cricetidae; genus Phodopus; species Phodopus roborovskii. Next base: position 43,883,215 of record NW_026126407.1, read on the forward strand.
TGCTACTCACTAGCTGAGTGGGATGAGATAGGAAGACTCAAAGTCAACATTCTACTCTTCTTTTCTCCTAATAACTCTGTCCCTCATTAAGATGTTTGTCACAATGCCTCTTCCTACTGTGGAAGCCCTGTTCAAATATATTACTAGAGAGTTGCAGAGTTAGAATCCCTGGTTAGGGAGAGTTTGGGATTCATGGATGCATGGGTGCAGGTTTTTCCAGAGAGGACAGGTTGTGGGGAGAGGAGTTGGGAAACTCTGTACTGTGTGGTGCATAAGAAAGGCAGTGGTCAAGAAGACTTAGCTATGGCAGGATGTGGGAGTTGCTGACTGACTGTTCCAGGAGCATCCCAGAGGCTTATAGATGGGGCTGAGTTGCATGTATTGTTGATTTGGAGCCAAATATGGTAGAGGAATGTCAGATCCAGCTCATGGCATTCAAAGGGCTACAGAGCATACCGCTACTAAGTGTCTTTGAGGCACTGCACACTGCTTCCCCAGGTGCGCAGGATCAGCTGGGACAGAGGTAACTCAGTTCAGCTCCAAGTTCTCCTAGCCTGAGAGGTGGGTGAGGCAGGGTCTTTTACCGTGCGGGGCTGCTCTCATCCAGTATAGCCTGGCAAATGAGCATAAAGGGCATATGAGTTGTGGAGCACACTCAGCCAGCCCAGGTTACAAGTTTGTTTTCCTAAAAGCACCCCCTTTGGAACTGTGTGGTTTAATGAGCAAGCTTCAGAGAGGGCTCAGGTTAGCAGTAGCATAGGGGTGGGTCAAACTAAAAGCACAAGGACCTGTTTAGGACATGACTGTCCTGACAGCTTTGGAAAGTGTGATGACAGGCTGTCTCTGCAGCAGCCACTTTGCACCTCCTGGGAGGTGTTCCTGAGAGCCTTTCATTGCCTGCTAGCTGAAGCAAGAGGTTTTGTGATTAGATCCTAATTTGATAAGCTCTATAAGGAATCTGTTGCTTGGTACCCAGCACTCAAAGATGCCAATGTTTACCACCTGTGTACCAGTCCATTTGCAGGCTGTATTGACCCAGCTTCCAAAACCTAGCCCAAGTCAGCCCCTATTCTGCCCCTGTCGCTGTTAAAAGACAAACACCAAGCTTTACATCTTGTCTCATCTGTGCTGCTATAGCAAGGATGTGGAGTAGTTCATGAGCTGTGAGTTCTAGAGTGCTGTTTCTGGGTTTAAGTCAGCTCTGCCTTTGCTAGCATTTGGAATTTATCAAATTTCTGAATGTCTGTCCTTGTCCATAGAAGAGGTATGAGAGTCTGTGCTTTAGGGAGAATGGTAGGGACAGAGTGGTGGCTCAATACCCCTCCCTTACCTCCCTACAAAGTCCCCAGAAAAACACAGACACAAAACCTTGCTTACTTCTATGTACTAAAGCTTGCTTATTACTTTGTACTAATCGACTCCTTATCACAGCCCAGATGAGCCTTGGCCCCTCCCCTCCCATGTCACATTCTTCCCCTTTCTACAATCTAGCCACATTTGTCTTCAGGCAAATTTCTAATATCAAATCTGCACCGAGGGCCGTGGCCTCCTGTTTCCTCTGCTCCCAAATGCTCTGCCCTGAAATCTTTACTTGTTCTTCCCCATATGGCTGTCTCACATCAGCTATGGATTTAGTCTCAGACATCTCCTTGGTGGCATCCAGAAAATGGTCCTTCCAACCTGGTTCTCTCTAGCTTGTTTGCCAGATCCTGTGTTGTAGCCTCTCCTCCATTCTCTACCTAGGAGCACAGCTAGAGCCTGCTCCTAAGGCTGCCTCCCTGGCAGGAGCCTGCTTTAACCTGTGGGCTTGGACTGTCCATCCCCTGGGTTTGAATATGCTAGGTCCTCCATTCCCCTGGGCTTACCTTCTCATAGGCTATAGGAGGTCTGGAGGATTATGCCCTGTTTTTTCCATTCCCTATGTGTCCCCACTATCCTACTCTTGTTCCAAGTTTTGCTGGGATGTGCAGACTTTATCTTGGACCTTGATAGTGCAGAAGCCAATCTGGACAAGCCAATGACTCATTTCTTTCTTTGTTTATCACAACCTAAGGAAGAGAACATCTGTAAAAACAGTGCTTGTCACAATAAGTAGTCATCAACTATGTGCTTCTATATAGTTATACACACAGCACACAGTAAATAATGTATACATGCATGATATATATACAAAGGACACATACATATTATAGACATATATGTCATGCCATAAATAGACTGCCAGAGAACTGGGGAGATGGTTCGGAGGGTAAAGTGTTTGCCACACAAGCTTGAGGACCTGAATTAGAATCCTGAGCATCTGTGCCAAACAATGGGAGTGACACTGAACACTCTAGTCCTGTAAGGGCAGAGACAGAGGATCCCATTCTAGCCAAATTGGAATCTGAGTTCCAGGTGGAGAATTCTAAAGACACATGGCATTAATCTGGTGAAGGCACTTATTGTGCCCACACACATGCACATATACACCTAAACACACATGGGGAGATGTACATCATGGAAAGGGCTAGAGGGGGAGTGATGATCTGGATGTTGTAATTAGGAGGTGTGTTTTCTGGAAGTGATCCATGAGTTATCACTGAAAAATGAGTTGGGGGTGATGTTAGTGGAATCACAGGCTTGTAACCTGATCTGGAATATAAAGTTTGTGGGTAGTTATCGATTTCCCTCAGTAGGTGGAATGTGCTGCTTTGTGACACGCTGCTGGAGAAGAGAGCTTGGGAGAACAAATCACTGACTGTCAGAGTCGTGCCGTGTCTATGGAGTGTCTCCTTCTAGTGTAGCTGATCCAGCCAAGTGGCCTTTCACATCTGCAGATGGTCTGTGAGCCCAAGGGGAAAAGGCAGCTAAGGGAATCTGAGCTGTGATTACTGTGTTCAGCCCTGCCCAGCAGAGCTGGGGTTTTAATCAAGGGCTTTCCCCATGTGCTCAAACACACTGGGGAGGCAGAGCGAGCTTTGACAGTCACAAACCCTTTGGTTCCCCAGGAGGGTTAAACTGAGCTGAATTCTCCTCTCAGTCAATAGGAACTTACCCAAAGCCCAATGAGCTTCACCTTAAAGTCTGTGAAATATTTACCAGAACTGAAGAGATGATTAACTAGTGATGGTTCACAAAATGAAAGGCTGGCTTGGAATGAAATGACAGATATAGCCACTAGTCAGTCTTACAGAGTTGGGTAAACAGGAGAAAATGCAATTGGATAGTGCACAACCAGGTGCTGTGTCTAAGCCCTTCTCTGAGTTCAATCTCTAGAATGTTCCACAGATCCCCAAATGATGGACTGAAGCTGTGTCTCCATTGGGGACATGAGGTACCAGCCTTACCTTGTTAGTTTATGAGAGATCTGTTTAAATTTTCTCTCTCTCAATCTTATTTTCAGAAGAGAAAGGTCAGTGCTTATTGTGTGTGTGTAATGCAGTATCCAGAGGCTCCTGATGACACCCTGTGTCCTGGAGTGAGTTCACAGACCCTAGCCTTTGTACTGTTGTAGAACTGGTACCTCTCAAAAATCTGGAAGGATGATGCTGTACCCTATCTAATGGGGAGAAGTTTAGAATGCATGGTGATTAACATCTGTTGTCCTCACTTGGACTTCAGCTTTATTTCTGGGGTAATCAGTAAGAATCACATTGTCTGTCCAGTTCCAAAGATAATGACTTAGTGTGATACCTGGTAATATATAAACACATTCTGGGCACTACATGGACACAGAGGACAATCAGCCCAGTCAGAATGGAAAGCTATCCTAGAGGATTTGACCTCTAAGTTCAGACCTGGAAGGCAAGGAACGATCAGGTGAAGGGTATTCCTGGCAAAGAAAGCATTGTGTAGAAAGAAGCAGAATCAAAAGATAGTGATGGGTGAGGTGGACAGGAGGAGGGAGGAGCAACTGGAGAGGTGACTAAAGGGTCTCACGAAGGGCCTGTGGCTGCACCAAAAGGACTATAAGATACCCTAGGAGCAACTGGTAGTCATTGAAGAATTTCTAGGATGCAGTCACTATGCATAGAGACAAGGGAGAAAACTTAGGACATGTGATCCAGAACATGGAAGCAGCTGATTCATGACAGGTGGGATGTTGATATTGAGAAAGGACAGAATCAAAGATGCTACCCTGGTTTGCTTTGGTTGACTATGACAGGGGTTCTTCTTCACTCTGAGAGGAAGCAGAAGAGGACAGGTTCAAGGAAAGATGTCATGTTTAGATGTGGAACACTTTCCTCTGGAGCTCAGGCTGTGGCTGTGGTCACAGAAGCAATTTTGATTCAATGATGTTCGAGGTGGTCTTTAAAAGAGAGTACAGGCTCTCCTTTTTGTTCTTTCATTGACTGATGTTATAAGGAACAAGTGAAAGAAAAGACAGTCTTATTTGAAGTGTTCTTGGGTGATAACACTCAAAAAGCACATCCTGCTTCAAAAGGCTATAAGATCAGGTAGGCAACACCACCCACCATAGATCAAATTTTCTTGAGAAAGAAAAAAGAAAAAAAAAAAGAAAACTGAGCCCAGGAATGCTGCATTTTCTCCTGCAATCACTTGGACGAAAGAAACTTTTGATTAAAACAGAGAGTTGAGTAACTACGCAGACTCCTCAGTAGTGGTCTGAATTACAATTTGGACTTGGCATCTGATGGCAGATCGCCCAGCCTTTGTCAGCGTGTGTACCTGAGGCAACAATCTCACATGGGATGTGGGTCTGTGATCCTCATTATCTCTGCCTACAAAGATTGATTTAAGGCTTTGCATGCTCTGTTTTTTAAACCATTTGTGCCTGTTTGCTTGACAATCAAGCAGTGATTTAGAAATGCTGCTTCCTGAAGCTTCACTGGCTAATGCAATTTCACAGCTCCAATTACAAACCAGAAAAATTATTTCATCCCCCAAACAGGGGAGCCAGACATTTCTGAGAAATCAGAGTTAACAAGAAGACAAAGTCTTTTCTGCAAAGCTGGCTACAGTATTGATGGCTTCCTTGGTGAGACTCTTGCTGAGTCTCAACATCGGCAGCCTCCTTCATCCAGGGATGCTGGACTTGCTAATATGTAAAGCTGACACCTTTCAGATTGGATGGATTGCTGCTTCTGCAGGGATCTGATCTACTCTAGTACAAATGTCCACCTTTCTGGCCCTCTTCCTGGCACTTCTGTGAACCTGTATTTTATGTGGTCGTAGAATTTTGGGTGAGGCTTTAACAATGATTCGATTCAATCCTTTATCTGACCTTTCATCTCATCACCCCAGTGGGTAGACGGCTACCCAGTATTTGAGGTATTCAAACACTATTAGGAATGGAGTGCTCATCACCAGATTTTTTATTTTAAGGAGAACTTTATTTCAGTTTTAAGTAAGATTTGAAATCCAGTTGCTTCCCATGGAGATCATTAGTCTTTAAAATCTTTCACCAGGATTGTTTCTTGGATCTAGATCTCTGCAATGGGACCTGATGGAGATACTATCGAGTGCTAATAGAATGAGTTTTAAGGCAAACACCCACATCTGTGCTATGGCTACTCATAACTGTTGGGGAGTACAAGCCTAAGTGTTTGTTTCTTCTTTGTTTTGTCATCTGCACAAGTCTTACCTCCTTTGGCTTGGGTGCTGACAGTTGGTTGGCTGCAGTCATTCATTTCCACTTCAGAACAGTGTCTGCACATAAGAGAACCCCAATAACTGTAGTTGACTCACTGATTGGCTAAATGAATGTGTGACTGAGTTAAATTGCACAAATGTGTTAATCTTTTATCTGACTTGACATCTTCTTTCTGCAGGTCTGATTGATCTCATTTTACAAATGATTTTAAGTTGTAAGTCACAGAAGTCCTAGCATGTTGGAGTCCTTGTCTTTTCTCTTTTGGATCTTGGGACTGAGCCAAACACCTCATGTATACTAAGCACATGCTTTACCTGGCACTATATTCCCAGTCCCAGTCATATTTTAAATTCAAGTTAACTGACTGGTCTTTCCTACCTTCAAGGTCTTCAGAGACCTTTGGCTTTAACAGAATACAAACTTTTTATGTCAGAAGTAGGAATCTGGTATAACAATGAGGGACCAATGAACACACCTGTTTTTATTGTCACACCTGGCTCACTACAGTGACAGCTGTGTGCTCTTCAGCTGCTACAGTCATTCTGTATGTTGCAGTGACAATGAATCTTCTCAAGAGGCATTTTTGGTGACTCTCTCTCATCCAGACAGCTATAGAGGAGGAAGACATTCTTCTGCACTGTAGATCTCCTTTGTGAATTTACTCACAAAATTAACTTTGGAAGAGATGGATGATGCTTATCTTCTGGTAGTTTAAAGATGGGAACAATGGTGAGGCACAATTGGGCCTTGGAGTACCCTGAAGTTGGGAGTATTATCCATTTTCTGAGGAAGGGCTTCCTGCCTGAAATGATCTTACTTGCCTTTTCCTGTCACATGTACCCTAACACCTATGATTTCCTCTAACAAATCCAAAGTTGCAACTTAATATCCCTTTTTAAAATGCTTTTTGGAACAAATGTCTAAACAAACACGTAGGACATTTCTTCTCTAGATCTGTGAGCAACTAAAACCTTCTTTGGAAAAGTCACATCTAAACAAATGTATTCAGAAGATGAGTCATTCATAGACCCTGGAAAAGCTGCAGAACTAGTCATCAGGGAGGGCAGAGCTAGAGTAGTTCTGCAAAGGGAACAGAGGAGAGGGTATGTGGCCTCCTCCATGCAGATGACAGCAGAACTTCATGAAGTCTGGATCTCTATGCAATGGTTCAGGGCACAGACTGTGACCACTCAGGATCTATCACTTCTACCTGTACACACCTGACATCAGCAAAATGGAGAGATAATACCACCTCTGCTCCTGTGTCCAGGAAGAATAACTGAGTTAACTCTTGCCAAATATTTCAAATGATGCATTTAAATCTAGCATGTTGTAATCACTCCTTGTATGTTGGTAGTTAGTAATGTCATCTGTTACCATTATAAATGGTACCTTTAGATTTCCCACATCAGACACCACCCTACTTAGGACCCAGTGCTCAGTCCATATCCTGAGGAGTGCAGGCCCCTTTGGACAGTTTCTCAGGGTTAGAGCTCATGGTGGGATGTCTTCCCCAGAGTCAGTCATCAGGGTGCTGGCCAGAAGATAGGAGGACAGGTATGGAGATGGAAAACAAGAACTGTGCTTGGCCTCTTTCATCTTCACCTTGACTTTGTTTCTGCCCTTTCTTACTGTTCATTGTGTTGGTTGGATTTTAAGTACCTAATGGGAAAGAACCATCAGAAACCCGATGCCTCAAAAGAAAAAGGAAACGTTCAACACCTAGTCGTTGGATTTAATTTAAATGACATTCTGGTGTATATGATTCATGTCTTAGCTCAAGCAGCATCTGGCTGTGGATGGTTTGAAACACTTTGAATCTTCACCCCCCTCCTCCTTAAAGGTTTTGCTTTTCAAGGGAAATGTAGAGGTAAAACTGTGTAAGACTTTAGAACAGTGCAGAAATGTCCTGAGACAGCACTGTCAGGAAAGATTCTTATTTCTATAAGAGTTCTGGTTTATTCAATATGAAAGCAATGTGCACAGGAGCCAAGTGGAAAGTTGTTCAATGTTTCTGTTGTTTATAATTTGAAAAATGCCCAACAATAGAATTGTGGCCAAATAAGGAAATATCTCTGTGATTTGAGAATGTTATTGTTGTTAAATAATTAAGTTGGTTTTCATATGTAAAAATAAAAGATGCTCTAAGGAATATTGGCAAGTGAATAGTATCAAGGGCCTAAGTAACACATGTAGCCATGTCTTATTTTGCAAAAGCAGATATAGTCTTATTTTGCAAAAGCAGATATAGTCTAAAGACACTGTAGGATTATTTTGCTTATATATGGAAAGTCATACGCAAAGATCATGATAGTTTATAACCACAATATGATATGAATTAAAGTAAACATAAAATTAAAATGAGACTAAGAGAATTTATACTGTAACATTTGAATATATATTTACATATTTAAAAATGTGAAATAAAATAGCTGGTTGATTCTAGGGAATGAGGGGTGGGGAGAAACCAGAATTGTGAATTATATTCTAAGGAAACCTTAACCTAACTTTTAATACTCAATCCTTTTACAAGGAAAATACATTTGTTAATAATCACCTAATAAAAGATCACGTAAATTATTATTAAGTTCTGTAATATAATTATAAATCTATCATAGGGTATATGTATTATAAGTATTTAGAATATATTATACTTAATTAAAATTGTGTTTTCATGAGAAATGATAAAGAGCAATATATTTTCTATAGGTGCAAATATACATATACTATATACATATATACATATACACATATATACATATATACACATATACACATACATACACAGAGAGGAAAATAAACACATGCCTGTCACTACTTTGCTTCCAGAATGCCGGGATATTCTGCTTCCTGTCATCACCAAAGAGCTGAAGGAGCTACTGGAGCAGAGGGATGATGGGCAGCACCAGGTCTTGGAGAAGAAGTACTGTGTGGAACTGCTCAACAGCATCTTGGAGGTCCTTAGCTGTCAGGATGTGGTGAGTCCTCATGATGAGGTTGATAACCTGGACTCAGATCTGGGCTCAGTTGATGAAGCTGTAAAACACTGATGCTGATGACAAGCATCTGGAATCTAAAGAGAGACGTCAACACCTGCTCTGCAGGCTGACCATTCCAGTGGCATATCTCTCATATGATGTGAATGATGGAGCTAGGATAGACAGCAGTGCATATTTAAGAGTGCATATTTTGTCGCCCTGTGTCCTGGTAGACAGGTTTTTCCCCAAGTGCAGGCATGAATAGCATCAGTCTTTCTAGGTGCTTTGCACATGCCTTGCCTGTTTTTGCATCCCTAGTTTTCAGGGCTGCCAAGGGGAGCTTATGCCCATGTGGTCAAGAGAACAAGCTCAGTGGCTTTCACCCTGAGGGGCTTAGGTGACAGAAATAGTTAAGACTCTTCCTGGGGCTGGAGAAATGGCTCAGGTGTTAAGAGTGCTGGCTGCTTTTCCTATATTCAATTGCTAGCACCCACATGGTGGCTCACAACCATAATAGGATCTGATGCTTTCTTTTGGCATGCAGGTAGACATGCAGAGCACTTATACATAAGATGTAAATAAATTAAACTAAAAGAAAGACTTCCTGCCTCAGCCAATTTCCCAGGTCTATGTTCCAGAGAAAGGATGTGGTGTGTGATGGGAGAGGGACAAATCTAAAACTGTAAGATCAATGTGCATTTGATTGTCATTGTTTAGTCATCCAGGGACAGACTTGGAACCTAAGTGTCTCAGTGGAGTGCTGCAGGCTTCTGAAGGACAGACCCTAGAAAACTTGGTGCAGGCTGTGGGGCAGTGCTGAGACACAGCTCAGACTTGCTGAGAACCACAAGGGGGAGGGCAGGGCTCAGCTTGTGTGGAAAGATCTCAGTGTGCCCTGCTTTTGTGTGGGACTGTACTCAGAAGACTTAGACCCAAACAATCAAGAAGTCTTTCCCAGGTAGTTATGTAAACATTACTCCTCAGCACTTTCTCTTCCTGCCAAGTCGTCACAGCAGAGCTTTCTGGATGAATTCCCTTCTGTGGTGAACGGTAACTTTAAACCCTCACAAGGTGGTATTCCTGTACCACTTAGCTCTCATAGTCAGCCACAATTATCAACCTCCTTATAAGTAGTTTCTCTTATTTCTTCCTTCTGTCCATACCATCCTGATTCACAATCTTCCAATTATTGGGTGAAAGCAGAAGCTTGTTTCATTTATTCATTCATCCATCACTCATTCATTTACTCAGAAATGCATAAAGTATACCAAGTATGTGCTAGGCATTAGGGATACAGAGCATGAAGTGGTCCCTTAGGAATAGCATTATGGAAATATAAATAAGCGGCTGGGATATGCAGGCTCAGCATCTGTAACTCGAAATCCTAACTCTGAAATGCCCCCAAGATGAAAACTTCAAAGCACCATTCTTTTTAAGGAAATAGGTAGAAAATTTTAGTCCTTGAAATCTTATCATTACCAATTATTTATTTTATAATCAATAAGTGATCCTTAAATTGGGACTATTTTGTTTAAAAATGTTGTACTCTGGGTAATAAAATTGTCCAAAATTTTATATGTATGTATGTATGTGTGAGAAATAAATGAATTTTATGCCTAGACATGGGTCCCAAACACAAGATATTTCATTTAATATATGGAATAAACTTGTCTTTAAACTCTGAAAACAACATGTAATATCATAACTAAACTCTATATGTATGCTGAAGGTGCTATGCCGCCCAAGGAGTGACAAGTGTGTAGTGGGAGCACTAGGGTATGGGATGCTCATGGAGGAAGCAGTCGCAAAGAAAGTGAAACTTCAGCTGATGTTCAAACATTAAAAATAATTATGACACCCACTATTTACTACTTTCTAGGCACTGTGCAAAATACAATCCATGCATTCTTATTAATCTACCCCTAAGTAGTAAGGTTTGTTATTCTCATTTCATGAAAACCGTTGAGATTCATAATCAATTAATATTTAAAGCCAGGCAAAATAATTCAAGCTGAAGTTCATCAGGCTATGTGGTGTGTGCAATCATGGATGTTAAGATACAAGGGCAGTGCCATTTCCTTCCTTTCCACATCCTTGTTCCATGGAAAGAGAAGATGGACCCTGAGAGCTTGAAAACTCAGCAGCCCTTGCAGAGATGAGACCCAGATAATAGTTTCTCAGTACATCTGTCCGCCAGCTGTTCAGTTTGTGCTGGGCTTTGCCATTTGATCTTTATTGTTATTTTAAGTGCATACGTGTGTGTGTTGGGTGTTTATGTGTTTGTGTGTGTGTGTGTGTGGGGTGATCTTACAGTGTAACGACACAGGAGCTGAAATATCTGAATGTATGTTTCCCTCCTGTTGAATACCCAATATGCAATGAATGGTTCTTTACATTTCATTGTGGAAAATGTCATAGATGCTTGGGAATTCATGGTTTTGGGGAGCACAATTCGTATGAGTGTTCCTAGTTCTCTCCTTCCTGATATAGGTAGTGGCCAGTTCTTTGCAGCAGTTGCTGAAGCTCCACCCACCTAGGGGAATGGCACTTCCAGCCATGCTCTACATAATGTCATCATTTTGCAGCTTCAGTAACATTACAAACCCTGCTTCTCTTCTGTGAGAGGAGGCTGCTGTTTCACCCAGCCTCAGGACTAAGGGCTTCAAAGTGTACAGGAAGTAGGAGGCCCTGAGTAACTCCTGGACTCAGTGTGTAGGAGGTGTGGTGTCACCTCCACAGTCTAAGTCACTTTGGTAATGAGATCTGACTAGAGACAGAGCCCACTCCTCTCTCAGGATAAGCAGTTGTCTTGTGGAGGAGTTATCCAATGGTAATATCATCACTGAGCTGGTGTAACATTGTGATCTGGTAAACTTCACACCACTCCTCTGGTTTATGAAGGTAAAAATGTGTATCTGCTCAACATTTCTTTTAAGACTCGGTGGTTCTGAGCACACTGAGCCAGACTGCAAATCAGAAACCCAAACTACCGCATTGAAATCTCTCTTATTATAGTCCATTGTAGCTGTCAGGGCCAACTTTACCTGGGGAGCTTTTGAAAGATGGCAAGGCTGATGCCCCAGCCCAGGAGTTGTGATGTCATTGCTAAGGGACCAGAAGTTGGCTGGGTAATGAATGGCAGGCCAAGGGCCATGGTTCTGGTCCAGAAGAGTTCAATCTTAAGCTTGCACCCTGGTGATCTGGAGGGACACTGAAACATGGTTCGATCATCAGTTCTGGAGGATGGAATCTGATACCTGATTGCTTATTTCTGCCATCATTGTCAGCAAGTGCCCAGGTGACTTCTGTGCTGCTGGCTGAAGACCGTACTGGAATGTGACTCATTGTACTTTTCTTCAGTATTTTCTTGAATTAGAGCGGTCGTTCTTACCTTCCCAATGCTGCTATCCCTTATTCCTCATTCTTGCTACCACATAACTGTCCTTTTACTATTGTTAAGAATTGTAATGTAAATATCGGATAAATGATCCCCAAAAGGCTTTCGACCCACAGGTTTAGAACCACCAAACTAGAGGACTAGCAAGACCCCTTCTCACTTCTTTACCTCCTTAATTCAAGAGCTCTATCCAATATACATTTAATAAGCCACAGGATAACAAAGGCTTCCAACCCATTCATCCCACTCAGGAATTCATTTTGTCAGGGTTAGCATTGATACTGACTTTGAAAACCCAAACAGGATTTTATGCAGATCCTGTAAAAAATGAAATCATGACATTTGGAGGAAAGTGAATACAACTGGAAATCATTATGTCAAGCAAAATGAGCCAGACTCAGAAAGGTGAGTATATATACTTTCTCATATGTAGAACCCAAGTTTAAAATTACATATACATATGTATCATTTTATACTTCTGCTCAAAATATGTGCTTGTAGGTTTCAAAGCTAAAAAGGGGATCATGATGAGGGAGGAAAAAAATCTTAGGGAAGTGGGAGATATAGAGGGTAGTGGAATGTGTGTAATAGAAAAGCAGTTGTAATTAGGGGATCTAAGAGGGAGCTGGAGAACCACAGGGGAGGGTGGGGGGAGTGGGGTGAATGGGAACAATAGGTCTGAAGATGAAACCCATTACTTTGTATGCTCATATACAAAATCAGTTTAAAAGAAGGGAGGGAAGGAACCCATACCACAGAATATCGTTTGTTTTGCACAGGTGGCAACTTTTCAACACTTAGACTTTGGAAACACATTTAGAAAGGCCACCCAGAGCAAGTGTCCTGAATTTTCCTTCTGCTTATTTAGACCCTCTAGCCTCATACTAGAACAACCAGTTATTACTGATTCTTATTTGATGCCATGCAGTAATTCCTTATCCCAGCCCAGGCTTAGACAATGACCACAGACTGGAACTATTTCTGGGGAAGAAGTGCAGCAGATAACTAGCATATCCTGTGGGATGCAGGATTCTTTGGATCTGGCACCTGTGTTTGTATGATGGGAAAGGATGATTTTCTTTTGTTGTCACTACTGGGGTAATTACAGCCCTCCCCAGGAGGCCTACCAGGTTCTCTGTAACCCTGGGTGGCTTATGACTCAAGGCAAGCCTGGATGGAGGGTTTTAATTATCTATTTAGATGATAGTGTTAAATTTCCTCACTTAGCTGCCATACTTGCACTTAGCATATGAAATGTGCCTGCTCAGTTGAGGAATGAGCAGCCTGGCTTCTATTCCCATTAACTCCCTTTTCTCTTTGTCACTGAGCACTGTCAGCTCCAGTGACCCTCCCCCACCCCCAAAGGTGGCTTCCCAGGGACTCATTCTGTACTTTTTGAGGAATTCATACAATTGAATTTTGTACCTGAACTTGATGAACTCTCTCTCACTCTCTCTCTCTCCTAAACCAGGGTTTTCATTTTTACATGTCATTCCATGAGGAGAAAGGAGGGGACCATTTTATACCTCACATAGCAATCAAGTGGATAAAGATGAGTTTGCATTCTCAAAATGGAAAAGAGTTGTTCATACCTGAATCATGGAGCTACAGGTGTCTAGAATCACCATTTAAGAAAAATGGAAGGTGTGGTAACCCACACCTTTAATCCCAGCACTAGACAGTCAGTCACCTACAAATTCAATACTCATCTGGGATGCAGACTGAAGCTCTGTATCTTTTAAAGATGTAGGTGTCTTTAGTCTGTTGACTGCCTAGGTGTGGGCATGAGGAAGGTGTTAATGCCAGCCCTGTGCAGTGCAAGACTTTGGCCTCTCATCAGCTTCAACACTGGGATGCTCGTACCCAGAGCATTCTTCCAAGTCCCCACACCTTCTCTGTGAAGAGGATCTCAAATTCTTGTTAGTCTTAGAGATCATCAGAGATTTCTCACTGCATCCTCACTCACCCCCATCCCCAGGTTGAATTAAAAATTCGGTAATCTTCAAGTGTACGTTTTTCTTGCATGTCACCTGAAATGATAGTCCTGTACCAACTTTTCTATGTTGCATTTTTCTGCATCTCTTCCCCAGCCAGGCTTGGAGCACAGATGCTGAGTATAAGCCTCATCCTCCAAATCACCATGGGCCAATCCCACCCCACCCCTTTCTTTTGCTCTTGTCTCAAGCTTCCTAACTTGTGCTGTGTTTCCTTTCTCAGCTTCTGTGTCCTCTTGGTGTCACTTGAAAGTGACCATTGCTCTTTGCCTAGCTAAATCCTAGGTAAGGCTAGTTCTGAATGTCACTGTCCTTGTGGAACCCTCTCTAGTCCTCCTTCCCTCCTGTGCTTTGATCCTGGGGGCCACTTGCCTGCTGTATTGTGCACTTCTGTGGTCATACTCTGAGGACTGCCCTGTCTGCTGCAGGGCAGAAGTGTCTTGTGGTAAGATCAGCTATGCTTGTCTCTACTGATGCTATCTAGCACTGGATGGCTCCTGAGGCTGCCTTGGAGGGAGTGTGCTAAGTGCTGCACAGGTCCCTTCAAACAAGGAATGACAGGCTGAGAATCTCCCCAAGGATGAGCTGGTGCTAACATTTTCTTTACTCTCTTTGGAGGTCATTGGCAAAGGGTTCCAATTAACCCAAGCTCCCTCCTGGTCTGCATGAGACCTCTTGTTTTGTCAAAAACAAATTTTTATTCAATTGATTTTAGAGAACTTAATTGGTTTTTATTAGTGACTCATGGACCAGCCAGCGTCCTTTCTCAACATCAGAAGGAATCCCACTGGTTGTGGCTGAACAGCTGGTTTGTGCAGGGTAGCCTGGACTGCCATGGAAACAGAATGATGCAGAATGATGCTTGTTTATTATGACACTTCTTTAGATTACTCTTCCCATAAGGATTAAAATAGGGGGTGGGGATGAGAACTTTTATGGAAGCTCACACTTAGCTGAGTCCTTTCCAGTTGGTTGTTCTGACTCTCCTAGGTGTTTTGATTGCTGTTGTTTTTATGTGTGTGTGTGTGGGGGGGGGTGTCTCTTTAGAGTTTGTTGTTGTTGTTATTATTATATATCATTGACTGTGTGGTCTGCTCTGTTGGGCTCCAGGCAGGATCTGGTTCTGACCAATGGCTTCCTTTATTTCCACCTAATAATTCTTACATTTTATGCTCATCATCTGCTCCCACTTCTCAGAGAACCCAGAGCTTTGGGCAGCCTGCCTGGAAGAGGGTCAAAAGAAGCCACTGCTGCCTTCTGCCATTACCATCTAATTCCCTGGAATCGATACCACCCTGCCAAAGCAGCAGGGGTTTCTTCTAACCTGGCTGCCCTTTCCCAGTATTCAAATTAAAGGCATGGAGACAAGGCTTGCTGACATTCTTTTGTCTGTGGGATATTCCTTAGAGCAGTGCTTGTTGTCCAGACTTAAAGCTGGACTCTCTTTCCCCTCACTCTTCCTCTACTTGCATGATGTGAAATGTGCCCTCCCCAGGCTGCCTGTAAGGGTGACACAACTCTTGCCTGTGCTGGTCATATGCTAAAAGGGGGTTCATGATGCTCCTGATGCTACCGAGGAAGCTAAGCCTCGGAGGGCAGTTAGTTATTATCATTCCAACTAAGACAGAAAGAGAATTCTCCTCTCACCCCAAATTCACAGTCTCTCCCACCGCAGTTCACTGACATTCCTGTTTCTAGCATTCTTGCCCTAGAGGTCAGTGATCATACTTTGGAGCTTATCCCATGGATAAGCTCCTGGCTTATTCCATTAGTGTTTGGACATTTCTCAGCACATGCGGTAATCTACATATGGTGCCACCAGAGGCCAGAGTAGGGGAGAGATTGTGTCATTGCTTCTTTTTAGCTCTGGATCCCTGGAAAGGATCAAAGCTCTCATCAAAAATGGGAAATACTCCCCAGAAATGTCAGGATTACTGTAATGAATGCCTGTGGAAAGATCTAGCATATTCCAGGCTTATAACCTGCACTCTGATGTTTTTCTTCTTCTTTAGTGTCCCTTGTTCCTCCTGTGCTCCTACACTATTGCAGGCTGCCTTGAAAACCAGTGAATAATCCTTTTAAGGCCAGAAAAGGGCCAAGTGGCCAGCAGTGGGAATGACAGACAGGGACTGAGTCCAGGAACAGTGGTAGCCTGATTAGCCTGGGAGGCAAGCTCCAGGTCAGGACTGGTGGTGGCAGATGTTTTGGTCCCTTTCTGGATGGTAGGAGACTTGTGAAGGAGCAGCAGAGGTGGCATCTGGGTACAACTTTCAGCACCAGGGCTCAGTTTGTCAGGAGGAACCTAGAGGGAAATGTCATACTGCTTTTTCAAGGGTTCCTTTGGAATATTCCAGATCCCCTAAGCTTATGAAAGCCTTTGTATCAGTTGTGGTATTTTGGAATTCACTTATAGCAAATCCCACGTGTCAGGGGTCAACTTCTTAAGAATTTTATGAGACAATTGCTAAGTAACTGCCTTGATTAAATATTTATTTTAGTCTATAATTAAATGAGCTACATCAAAAGTAGTAGATTCTCAAGCATTCCTAATTAGCTTATAAGGTTTTATTCTTACCTATGCACTTACGATTATTTACACCTATTGTATCTGAGTGGCAGAAATTCAATGAAATGTTTGGTTATTGTGCCTTATTGTGCCTAGAAATCAACCAGAAAGAAAGTATTTAAAGCACACACACACACACACACACACACACACACACACACACACACACACACACAAAGGTAACCATTATCTATCATGGCCAGCATTTAAAAATACATTTTTCAGGGAAACAGTTCACAAAAGTCTACTTTTATACCACTGCCATGAATCTAGAGGGATTACTCCAAACCAGAAAAACCCCAAAGCCTGTGGGTTCTGTCCCCAGTGACTTGAATCTGCTGGTTTGCCGTGGTCCTCATAGGATTGGTGGAAAAGTTTGCCTTCTTGGGGATGTATTGGTTTCAAGACAAACTGAACATTCAAACATAAGCCAAGGAGGGGAGATATGTCTCATTTCTTGTGACAGTGCTTATTGATAGGTGATGGCTTCTTCTGAAAGAGTGCTGAGAATTTAGAAGTCTTGTGTAGGCTACTGGAGGGAAAAGGCCTAGACAGAGGGAAAGGAGTGGGGATAGAGGATTTGCTATGTCTCTTATAGATGTCTGATCCTATGGGTGTGGGAAAGGCAGGTTTGATGTGGGGATTATCTTTAATATAAAAGTCGACCTCTTGATTAAGTGAGTACCAGTGTATTGGTTGTTAATGGAAAGAACCAACAGTGGGTCTTAAAGAAATGAGCAGAAGTATGAAAAGCAGAATATTTGAGGAGTCTTGAAGTGTTTTCCTTGTCTATTTTTTTGTGGTAGGGAAAATCACTAACTTCAGAGTGAAGGGACCAGACAGATATGATTAGTAGAAAACAAACCCTGGCTCCAGTTTTTCTTATAGTACCCTTGGAATGCAGGGCAGTTTTGATTCCAGGGTGCAGGGATGGGTCCCCATGGATGATGTAAGCAATAATTCATGCCACGAACACCAGCTTGGTATCCTCTCACTCTGACCCTGTGTACATGGAGGTAGAATGCTATCCCTCAGTCCTTGTCTGTCCCCACTTCTGAAGCTAGTTGTAAGACTTGAATTGCTTTACTTCTGCTTCTGACTGACCCACATAATTTGGAGTTACCCAAAACCCTCCTTTGATTCAATTAATATCCTGGAGCAGCTCCCGGGAGTCAGAGATGCTCTTGTGTTTATTGGCTCATTAAAGGGGATGATGGATCCATATAACAAGGTACGGGAGAATGGGCTTTGGGTTTCTGAATCCTGTCTGGGAACTTGACTATCTAGAACAGCAGTTCTCAGCTTGTGGGTCATGACTTTTGGGGGTCATATATCTGTATATATTATGATTCACAACAGTAGCAAAACTACAGGTATCAAATAGCAATGAAATAATTTTATGGTTGAGGATCATCACAACATGAAGAACTATATTAGTGGGCAAGCCTTACCAAAGGACTGCACTTGCAAAATGGCCGTCAGCCACTGAGTTCATAAGGAGGCCAGTAAAGTTTCCTGGTGACATATAGTTAGGTAACCAATTAGAGAACACTTGCCCAAGACTGGTCTGGGAGTGGTGACTTGAGGCACATATGACTGTGACCTGTTCCCAACTTCCCATGCTGGAGCATGTCACATGGCTATTTGACAACCCAATCTTTACTGCAGTTCCTAAGCAAGAGTTGAACACTCTTGAATGTTACCTGCTATTTGCCTGACAGGCTCAGAAGATGGCAGATCTGGCTTAATTTTCCAGATGGTCATTGGGTCATTTGTTCAGAGAGCTGCTTAGAAAAATAGGAAGACAGCCTTTGGTGATGTTCGACTAGGACTCTCCAATAAAGTTAATAATCCAGCATGTTCTGTCCCATCAGCACCATTTACAATGCTTCCTGGAGTGTTCAGTGCTGTTTTTAATCTTCCATGACCAAAGTTTAAAAGACTTATTTGCCTACAGCCATGGTGAGCTCTCCACCCCTACTACACTCTTTCCTTAGTCCTTATCCCTTCTTGCTTCTCAAGCATCAAGGACAGGGTGACAGAAGTGAACCACATGCCTGGGTGTGAGAACCAGGTGCAAGCAGGGACCAGAAATTTGTAACCTAGAAAAATCTCAGTCGGGTGGCATATGCCTCTACTCTCAGCACTTGGGAAACTGAGGCAGGAGAATCACTTCAAGTTTCAAGCCAGCATGGACTCAGAGAGAGACCTTATTTCAAACACACACATGAAAAGATGTCTTTAAAAGAAAAACCCTTAAATATTGATGCAACAGTTAACACTTCAGTATTAATACTACCAAGTCTACTCAATATGCCTAGGAGGGCTTTATCACTGGCCTAGAACCATGGCTAGTACTGTATCTATAGTAAATTTTGCTCTGAGCATTTAAACATGACAGTCTTTTGAAGCCAGAGTTTACCTTCTTCATTGTTTGATCCACATACTGGGATCTCCCCTGTCTCTTGAAAAATGTGACATAAGTTTTCATTTACTAAAAATACTCTTCTAAGGGGTCCTATATCAGGTCTGTAGACTATTCAAGGAAAAGGCTAACCCAACCTCATGCTTCTCCTGTATGTCTACACTTCTTGACATAGTTCCAAATCTTAAGGAGACATTGCATAATGAATCACTGTTGTTTGATTGATCTTTCCATCATCAATTAGTTGACTTCCTAGAAAGACACACTAGCACTAATTTTATATTTTATGATCAGCAGAACCTAATAAGAAAGGTGAATTTGCTTCCATTGCATTAAACTCCGCATAAAAAGCAGATACCAACCTTGAGTACTGAAGTGACCCCAGAGTTGTTGATGCATCAATTTAGACACTGAATGTATTTGTCATGTGCTACTCTCAGACTGGCCTGTTAAAGAATGCTTAACTCTCTGAGTAAGTAAACTCTGAGTCTGGGACTAGAAACTCCCATTTCCTCCTCATCTAAACAGCATGTGGACCCTGTGTGCACACTACCATATGTGACATGCACATTGCATTTGGCCTGCCTTTACCATCTCTATTTTCCCAACAGACAACAAACCCAGGAGCACAAAGACTGCATTTCTCTTGTTGGCTGTCAAATTCTTACACAACACAAAACACATATTGAATAGTTAGTAAAATTTTGGTTTGTATTGAGTTACATTCTAGCTGAAAGATCAAGGATGTTGAGATTGCACAGACAATGCATTTGAATCCGGAATCACAACAAACCAGCTGTGGGATCTTGATGGAAATTTCACCGTTCTCTGAATTTGTCAACAGTAGCTATGAGGGTCCTAGCAGTAGAGTTTTCTTTCTTTCTCCTTTCCTTCTCTTTTATTGGAGTGCAGCTCCTCAAAATTGGTTTTCTAATACCAAGTGGCCAGTCATAAGATCATGTACATAAAAGTAACATTAAATATACTGAACCAGTTTTACTTATGTATGTAGGGACATATATACATTTGCGCATATACATGTAATAACAAGAATCGATGAGTTTGAAGAGAGCAAGAGGTTTGCATTGGGAGATGCTGGAGGGAGGAAAAGGGGTAAATGATATAGTTATAGTTTTAAAAATAACTTAAAACAGATAAATGCATCTGCTTAGTTCATTGACAATGTCTTTACAGTCTTGGTTGAGGTT
Organism: Phodopus roborovskii; assembly: GCF_943737965.1. Lineage (NCBI taxonomy): Eukaryota > Metazoa > Chordata > Mammalia > Rodentia > Cricetidae > Phodopus > Phodopus roborovskii. The sequence goes on from NW_026126407.1 coordinate 43,903,376, forward strand.
CTGGTAGCAGGAAAAATTATGTTTGATGCCAGGGCTTTCTAGCAGACTGTAGGAACATGTGGGTTCCTAATAGACTCTGATTGGAGGCAGTTCACAAACACATCTGCCGGGGAATATTGCATTTCATTTGTTTTTAAACTTTTCCATCTAAGTGTTAGTGACTTGAGGTGAGTGAGATGCTCTGGGTTGATCCATGAATGTTTGGTTTATTTGAACTCAATCTTTAGTTTTAATTATTCATATATGGCTTTACATTAAACTTCATGATAGAGCCATGTATTGAAATATTAATATGTTATGCATGAGCCAAATACAATATCAACAAATTTATATACCAAACTATAACAAAGAGCTTTTACCTCAATCCTATAGTTAAGTGTTACTGATGAACAACATGGAGGCTTAAGTAGTTCAATAGTCTCCAGCTACAAAGCAATTTTGTGGTAGAGCCAGAATTTAATCTGTCTAGATTTAAACCTTTCCCCCTGCATCTCATCAAGGGTAAATAAAAACAGAGGTCCCTTATCTATCCAGTGTGTTCATAGAAACACTTCTGGCATATTAACTGGAAAAGTGGAATACAAATGTCTGCATGCTGCATGGAGAGTCTGCAGACGGAAGAACCTGAGCACATCTCAGGGGAATGAGAAGCTGTGAATCCAGAGCTTTCATATGTATGACTTCATTTTCATTTCTGGTAATGCTTGTACAATAAATGATAGATTTTTTTAAAAGACTACCCTGCATAATTTAGAGGTGTAATCTGAATGGATAAAGAGATAGCTGACTTCGCTGGATATTACAGTTTATACCACACATTTTCCCCTGGGGCACTGGAGATGTAAGAATGCTCGCAAGGCTGATACTGTTTATGTCTCTGAAGACAAGAGTCGAAAAAGCAATCTCTGCAAAAGTGAAAGTTTTTTCTGTTGATAGAGCTGGTCCCTAGAGAAAAGGGGTGTCTTCATATCTGGGTGCAAGAATTACATGATCCAGTGAAGGTCAGAGAGGAATAATTATAATCTTCCTAAAGCACTCCCAATTTCTAATTATTTGTATATATGAAACCTGTCCTGGAAGACAAGCTGCAATGCCACATCCTTACAGTTGTATGGTAAAAACTGAAAATAAGGTGGTACATACAAGAAAAAGATTGCTAGCATCTTTAATCTTAACAGATGTCTGGAATACCTAATTTTTGCATCTAATTCTAATTGTTAAAATATCAAATAGACTCGGGAAATTCTCTTTGGCTTATCTGCTCATTTTTCATCAGCCTATCCCTATAACTGACAGGTGATGGCCATATATTTACATATGTATTTTGTAGTTACTAATATCTGTGAGTAAAGCTGAAGCACTTTTCAGGGATGCTACACATCAATTCTGATAAGAAGATAGGGTTGACTTTTATGTCCCATCTTCCCATACTGTGTCTAAAGCAAGAGAGTTGTAGACAGAGAAAAACAACCCCTTGCTTAAAGAGTCCACACTATCTCACAATATTGTTGGTCAAAGTGGTAGATGCTAGAGGATATTTCTTGAGGTACTGGGTTATAATGGATATTGTTCTGACCATCTCATTTTAAAGGGGTGGGGAATAATGTCAGTCTGGCATCCAGGTTGGTAGCTTTGAACAGATCCAGAAATCACCTCAGACCTCAGAACACAGAAGGCAGTTAACTACTTCCAAACACTAAATACTCCTCCACAAGAAACCCTTAATATTCTTCCAGGAAGGAACACATGGGTTTAGCTCAGAAAAAAAAATTGATTATAGTCATCAACCTGGTTGACCTGCTGTTGATTGAGCATTCAGAAGAGAGACTTCCATGCCCCTGAGCTGGTTGGGGAAGGACTGGAGCCAATCATTAAATGTTAGGATATTGTCCTGATCTGTACAGTTCTTGTGGGTGCTGTCATGGCCTCAGTTTTATTTGTCTTTTGCTTGTATATTTTGTTTTCCATTTTTGTGGGAGTTTGGGGGTTGTTTGTATGTTTCTCAGGGGTTTTTTGTTTTTGCTTTTGTATGTTTTGTTTGTTTATCAAAGAGAGAAAACATGAATTTGGGTGGGTAGAGAAGTGGGGAGGATCTTGGATGAGTCAGGATAGAGGAAAACATGATCAAAATATATTGCATGAAAATTTTATTTCAATCCCAAAACCCCTGATTGCTTTTTTTTAAAGTAGGGCCACTACACTGAAGACATAGACTTAGAAATGAGGCAGCTAGGTCTGGAGAGACAGCTCAGCCATTAAAGGCTAGGCTCACAACCAAAAATAAGAAATAAGGCAGCTAGCTTCATTTTACATTAAAAATAAAAGAGGCCCAAGAAAATTAGAAATTTTCAATATACCAGGAAAAATAAAATTATATATAGCTTTCCCAAATTTATTGTTTATGTATAATTTGATCACAGAGAGAAGAAAAAGTAGAAGAAACGATATATACTACCTAACTAAATGTTGCAGAAGGAGTTGGATAAGGATGGTACTATTGATAATAAGATAGGACTTGGAATATGATTTAAAAACTCCAGCCAAAATTTGAAGGTGGAATAAAAGAAAGCACGTGGAACATGTCATTATTAAAATGAAAACACTGTCTTTGCTGGATGAGGAGGAAGGGGATTTGCATCTCTCTAAACAAGGAGAAACGCTTTTGTCTGTAAGGCTTGATTTCAGCACCACGGACAAGGGCACAGCTGCTGAAGGTGTTCTTACAGCCATGACTTTCTGGGAAAGGTTTTCATTAAATCCATTCTGAACCAAAAAAACAGAGGTGGTGTGTTTGTGTACGGATGGAGGCAATATATTTGTTATTCAGCTTTTTTGGACTTTTCTGTCCACTTCTTATGCACTTGAGATCGGCATCCTTCTTCGGGCTTGTCCTGGTGAAAGAAAAGTTCAGGGCTATGATTCTAAAGCCTGGCAATTTCTTTATAAACACTGGGGTAATCTATTGTTAAGTGGATTAGTTAGTGAGGGTGTTGAGTTCTACCTAGTGTAGAGTACCTAGATGTCTCCTGCTCCAGACTTGGATTCATGTCTGCTTGACTTGGAAGAAAATTGTAGGAAGAGCCTGTTGTAAAATGAGACAGCCACAGGGTTTTAATTTGGGGAGTTCCTGCTGTGGGAACTACATCAACCGTTGCTGAATGAGTTGCTGATATCTATGTTCTATCCCTGAAAAATGGTGGGATGGATGATTAGGGGTATTTTCACTGTAGGAAAGAGAAGATTGTGTTGATTTTTGGCTCCTCTATTTTTCCCTCAGTCTTTTGTGTGAGGTCAAACTGTGTTTCAATAGCAGTTAAAAAAAAATCTATACTCTGAAGTTTCCAGGCTCTTCACTCTTCATTCTCTCAACCATTATTATTGCCCTCCTAGTAGATCTTCTAGTTAATTATATAAGATCTATATCTGCTTTCTAAAAATCCTCACAATTACTTATTATGTATGAGCTACTCATGCTAGATGTTGAACCTAAAATAATGACATTGACCTATTCATTATTCTCAAAAGAGTTCTCTGATGACTCATGATCTACTTGTTTGGGAATGTGAGGGGGCAGACAGGGGTAAGAATTTTATAACCTGCTCCTCATAGGACCTTGTTTTCTTAACACCCTCAATAAGGGCTGCATTGTAACAGGAGAGTTAGCTTTGAGTCAGGATGCAATACTTTCTATGGAACTTCACGTGCCAGAGTTATAGGTATGCTTGGGATATGGAAGGACCTTGCTAACATACATGGGTACCCACACAGGTACCACAGTATGACTAAAAATGTGCAAGGAGTGGAGATGAAGCTCAATAGTGGAGCAGTAGAGAGCAGGGAGAGTAGCCTTGAAAGAGAGAGAGGAGACTCACTGGGAAATGGTGTGGAAAGCCCATCTTTGATAGTGTTCTGGATAATAAATTTTAAAGGTCTTCAGCATCATGAAGTCCTTTTGTTATCCTCTTCCAATGATGTATGCTTTTTCAAATATAACACCTACTAGACAATCAGCGTGCATTAAAGATTAAGTAATCTGTTTACTCATTAGTAAAAATCAGTGTTATATAAGTACCATTCTTAATTTTCTGACCATAGAAGCTAAACATGTTACCTTGTTCATTGTGTTCTCATTCCACTGAATCTTTACATTTTAAGTAGCCCAGACAAGAATATCGATGAGGTATAAGTAAGCAATTCCTGTTAATTTCCTGGAACTATTACAAATAACCTATAAAATCCCACTTTTATGGTAGAGAGCTCAGAGAAACCTATGGCTGCAAGGCTATTTGCTCTTTTGATTAAATTTGCATTTAAGCTTTGAGAGTTCATATTTTACAACAATTTATATAAAGAAGCCTGTAGTGTTTGGGCATAAATGGTTAATCAGCACCAAATTATGAAACAAATAATTGAAACTAGTAATTGCTTAAGTAACTATTTAAAGATGAATGGTACATTAGCTAATATTCAATTACAACTCAATTCTTGTGTGATTGTATTGATATCTTTTTACCAGAGGAAATTTTCTTTTTAGTAGGCTTGATATGTGTGAGACAGGCTTTCAAAGTAAGTCTGTCTAGGCCTGTTGCTGTGCTCAAGGACTTCTGAAAAGGATAGCAAGAAGCACAGCCTCAGATTGGAAGTTGGGGTTGCAAGTTCCCTGGTCATGTGGTACTTGCCATTCTTTATTGTAGATCAGCTGTCAGCTTTACAAGATTCTTCTTCTTCTCTTCCTTCTCCTTTCCTTGTCTCTTCTTCTCTCCTCTGTTTATACAGTGACTCATCATGTAGACCTGGCTGTCCTGGAACTCACTATGTAGCCCAGAATGTCCTTGAACTCACAGAGATCTAATATCTCTGCTTCCCAAGGGCTGAAATTAACAGCTTGCATCACTACACCCATCTGCAATGAGATTCTTAATTTAGGAACATTTACTTTGCTTGTTTGTTTGGATATGATAAATAGTGAAGTGTTGCTATAATTTGTAGAGGGAGACTTTATCCATCTATCTTGGTCCCACTGAACAAGTTTCTCTCTACCTACTGGGTCCCTGCAGCTGCTATGAAATAACCACTCACAGAGTTAATATATGTTTGTAATTGTTTGGTCAATGACTTAGGCTTCTTACTGGCTAGCTCTCTTAATTATTAACCCATTCCTATTAATCCATGTATCACTATGTGACCTTGGCATACTGATGATGCCCAGGTTTCTTGACTCCCTGGCAGCTACATGGCATCTCTTTATTCTGTCTTCTTTCTCTCTGCCTCTTTGTTCAAAATTCTTGCCTAGCTAAATTCTGCCTGTCTATTGGCCAAAACAGGTTTGTTCATCAATCAATAAGAGAAACACATAGTCACGGCATACAGAGGACATACTCCATCAATAAGGAGCCTTGTAACCAGAAGGACAAGGATTCTCCTCCAGCTCTATTACCAGAGTTCTGTGCCTGGACCAGCCATATACATCTCTGTTTCCTCACCTGTACCATGGGAAGAGCCAGTGCAACAGATATGCAAGCTTGTTCTCAGGATTCAGAGATATAGAGTGAACTAAATGATAATCACTAGAATGGACCCTGTTTTACACCTTAAAATAGGATGGTACTTAACCCCAGCATGTTTGTCAAGGTGCATTGAGATAAATACAGACCGCACAGCCTGATGCCTGGAATGTAGTCAGAACCTAACAAATGTTAGTTGTTATCTTTATTCAGATCCTGTATTCAGTCCTCATAAGTGACTCTTATTTTAAAGAACAGAGCACAAATTAGAACATTCTGATGCGCATACTTATATATGTGGCTTTATTCAGCTTCATTCATCAGCATTAAGATATTGGAGTTACACACTTAGAAAGGTTTGCATTTTTATTTATTTATTTATTTTTTTATATTTTTGGCTTCTCTAGACTGAAGGTTGGAGATTCCAATGTGTCTTAATAAAACCTCTTAAAAAACAACTTGCAAGATCTGCATAAAAACAGCAATTTGTTCTAAGCACAGAGAGATTTGCATTGTTATTTAAAGCAATGGTTTCGGGGTGTGTGTGTGTGTGTGTGTGTGTGTGTGTGTGTGTGTGTGTGTGTGTGTGTTTAAATCTGTCAGGAAATGGAAGTTAAAAGCATTTGGTAAATGGAATAAAACATTTTGTAGCTGTTCCATTTCAAAAAAGTTTAACTCATGTTACTTTGTACTTCTGTCAGATGAATGATGTTAACAATAGCAATTAGTGTGTGAGACCAGGTTACATCTGTAGGCCCAGCATGGGTGGGAGGTCTGAGAGCAGGGGGCAGGGAGCATTACCTCAGCACTTCACCACCCTGAAAGGGAGAATGAGGGCTGCCACTGTGCATTGCAGTCCCTGAGGTGGGTCCACTTTTCCCTGTGAGTTCATGTTCTTAGCAGTACAGGCTGCCCTTTGTTACTCTGCCATGGAGAAAGAGTTATCTTTCTTCTAGTGTCAACTATTGTGAAAATTTTCAATGAACCCTACCAAAGTAAAAATTTTCCTTTGAATATCATCTATATCCCTCTTTTTCCTTCTCAGATATAAGTATTAACAATTTAATGCATTTTCCCAGAATTTTTGGTAAAAAGTGAGTTTTTAAAAAAAATACATAAAGTAGTACTTTGCAGTCAATTACAGAATGTACCAAGAGTCTCTTTCCAAATCAAGGTATATCTACTGTCTATTCCATTGTGTGGATTAGATATCATTTACCGAATGGGATTTCTGACTTTGGAGCTCTTATATGACTTGCTACCTGAGGATATAATAATCAGGGAAATATTACATAAACAAAGGTGCACACAGATGCATATCTTAACATGTTCTTCAGATAGATTTGAAGAGTGACTTGGTGTCTCCCAGTGCCCTATCCCTTCACAGATACATTCCTAGAGAGCTAGATGGTAGGTAGCTGCAAACCTGGACAAAACTTGAGCAGGCCAGAACTAAAGGGAACAAGCCTGGACTGGACTGGGCAGGCTGGGACTGGAATTGGGTACACTGAAACTGAGACTTGGATTGGCATTTCTTTAATGTGTGACCAAATCCAGAGTGTCATTTTTCTTATCTGAATATCTGGAATATAGGAACATTCCCTTTATTTCATAGGTGCTTGCAGGATTTCCCTGCTCACAAGAAACTGGGTTCCCACATCCTAGAGAGTAGCAGATTGAGGAAATGTCTACAAAGCACTTAGAAGACTATACAATGAAGTGAAATCTAAGAAAGCATTAGCTGTGAGGGTTGGAGCTAGTCAAAATTCCTCAGAGCAGTTCTGGCAGAGTGGAGGCATTGTACCTAACATATAGATGAAGAAACTGAGGCCCAGAGAGCCAAGTTTGTTTAGGGCAGAGCCAGCCAAGGAGAGAGTACAGCTAGTGGCCACTCTGTAGTCTCTGCAGTGAGATACTGTTCTGTATGGCACTGCTCAGACTGTTGAAGACTGTAGAGTCTTGGAGGGCTGAAGGCAGCATCACACTTTGAATCACTGGAAAAGCTTGGACCAGTTGGAACAGAGTTTGGATCCAGTTAGCTCATTCTCAGATTAAGTCATTGAACTAGCTAATAATCCTGATGGTATGCATCTGGGACCAGAGCTAAGCATTATATTAAGATGCTGAATGATGGCAAGTCTGCATGTATAGACCTTGATGGGTAGTGAGACCTCAAACCTTGTTAGATGACAATGTCAGGATTAGAACCCATGTGTCCCCCTACCCCGCTTTTGACCATATCCTTTGCTGCTGACTCTAGATCTCTCTCCTCCCCTCAAAAGGCTAATTCTATTATAATTTTCAGGTAGATATTGCCCAATTTTGCCCAGAAAATGGGCAGTCATCCTGTGAAGTGACAGGATGCCCTCCTTACCCCTGGCCTCCGCTGCACTGAGTCCCCTTTACTCCCAGCTGCTTCTGAAGTATGTATTCTAATGTCAGGTGTTAGAACAGAGGATAGAATCTAGTTAAAACAGGACAATGGAGAGACCACAAGATCAAACCTCAAATTCATGGAAAATCATCTCTCTAGTAGTGGCCAAAGGGAATGAGGACACAAGTCTGTGCTAAGTTACGGCTCTTACTGTCTTCACAGTTAGGGATTTTCTTTCCAGGTGAGTGTTTGTGATTCTTCAAAATAAGAATGAAACTGGAAAGGCCTCTTATAAGGACACAGCCAAAGAAAATGCTAGCAACTATATATTACAACTGTTCCTGGGCAGAGGATGCATTCATTCTCTCTCTCTCTCTCTCTCTCTCTCTCTCTCTCTCTCTCTCTCTCTCTCTCTCTCTCTCCATTTAGACTTCATGTATATATGACTGTTTATCCTTAATATAGTCTCTAGCACAAGCCTTTGGAGGTAGGGTACTGGGGAGACAGACAGGTCCCTGAAGCACTTTGGTCTGAATGGATAAGCTCTGAGCTTTCTCAAATAAGCACACACACATATGCAGACCTGCCACTCCAATGCTTATATACATAGACCACATGACACACAGATACACATGTACATGTATACATATATATATGCACACATACATACATACACATTCACATAATACACATATAAATACATATATATAATATACCCAAAGAAATGAGAAGGGATCATGGCTTATGAATCAGATGAAGTGGCTTGTATGTGTTTAAAACATTTAAATATTAAATATTGACCAAACTATAATTTTAATCTAGCTGTCAGGAGGAATGGTAGGATATGTGGGCCTGATGAGGAAGAAAGTGAAATACTCACCTTTCAAGCTAGATACTTACCACATAATGCCACTATCAGGTTCAACCATGGTGCCTATTAGGATACCAAGGAGCCTGCTAGCATCCAGACTCTCTTTGCATCACAAATGCATGTTACAGTCTATGCAGGCATCCTGGCTCCTCTAAGCTCTTCTCACCCTGTCCCTTACCCTAAATTTCTCCATCTCTGTGGCTTCCCTTCACCCAGCTTCTCATTCCCTCATAACCTTGATAATTTGGCTATGAGCTCTCTTGGTCCCCACCCTCTCTCATCCTCCCCTCTTGCTCCTCTCTTTTGGTCTCCTTTGGCCTCACTCTCTCTATCTTCCTCTTGCCCCCTCTCCTGCCTTCTCTCATGGCCTGGTTCAGTCTGCTGGCCATGTTCAGTTTTCTACTTTTTCTCTCTGCTCTGAACTCCTCCAGATGCCTCTAGCTATACTCTCCCTCATATCTATAATAAAAACCTCCCCCTCACCTTGGAGGACTTATGTCCTCAGTTTATATAGCCAGCAGATGGGGAAAAAAAGACAAACTCTTTCAAAATGGAGTGATGTAAGCCAGTCACAGGTGACATGATCATAAATACCAGAGTCACAACTCTGACAACTGAAATAGTAGAGTTTGCAGTGAAGGAGAAACCTAGGGTTTTACTCTTTTGTTTGAAATACTCTTTTTGGAAATTCTAAAAACTATACACTTTTATGCTTTCCATAAAAATTAATAACATTTTATATAGCTATCCACTGTAAGTGTTCAGCATCTCTTGTGTCAAAGTAGAATTGTCAAAGTGTTAAAAATATCCAATCATAAGCTAGCACAAGTCGAGGTTTTACTTCACTGATGAAATAGGAAACAAGACAAATTACAAATGAGCTGCTTAAGAGTATTGTGAACCTTGGTGCCTCGAGACATGGCTCACTGGTTAAGAGTATTTCCTGCCTATTTCGAGACCCCAGGTTCAGTTCCCAGCGTCCATACTGGGTAAGTGGCTCATGACCTTCTGTTACTACAGTTCCAGGGCATCTGATATCCTCTTCTGCCTTCCAAGAGCACCAGCATTCACACCTACAGAGACACACATAAGTACAAATAAATCTTTAGAGAAAGTATATAAGCCCTGCTGGTCTTCTGTGGGAAAAGAGATGGAACATGGCCATTGGATTCCAGACAGGTGATATTAGCACAAAGCAGTAAAGTCATATCCTTTTCCAAAGCAATGAACTGACACCAAATGCTATCTTTCACATGGTGACCTCTCACCCTTGAAGAATTCTCAAGCTCTGCAGAGAAATAAACTTTTGGTGCCTAATCAGCTGTGGATAGTCCATCAGGACCATATTTCCAGGGAGAGAACCCTCAGTTGATTTGATCAGAAACTATCTATTAAAGTGTCATGTGATCCTCATGTTGCTTCTTTTCAAGTTTTGGGTATTTTCTCCCGTTGTGTATTTGCCATAAATTTAAACTTAAAACCAAATGAAAACAATGCAGTCTCACTAAGTACTGAGTAGATGCTATTCACCTGCTGCCTGCTCTAACCTGAGAAGACTTCCCCTGTTAAAAGAGTGTTTGTATCAGGCAGTGGTGATTGTGCTCGCCTTTAATCCTAGCACACTGAAGGCAGGGGCAGGTGGATCTCTGAGTTCAAGGCTATAGAGTGAGTGCCAGGGCAGCCAGGGCTACAAAGAGAAACCCTGTCTTATAAAACAAACAGAAGCAAAAACAAAAAGAGGGTGTTTGCATGAATGAAAGAGCAGCATTATAAATGTTCATACCAGAGGGAGATTTTCCAGATGGTTTTATCAGATGGCTGAAAGAAAGAGCAAAGGGCATACTTACTGCTCTTTGGTTGTGATCCAGGGCTATGTCTGAGTTCTCTTGGCTTAAACTCATCTCATGGGTGATACGAGCTCACGTTGTGGAGATACTGTTCTGTATTTCAAAATACCAAGGGTTTAGGCTAATCCAAAATGATGCCTTAGCCCCACCTCAGCCTAGCCACCCCCAGCTCTCTTCCTTTTCCTATTGGGCTCATGCAGGAGAGATCAATTAGAGTCCTTTCCAGATATCATAGCCTATAATTATTAAGAAAAAAAATAACTGCAATTTGCAATGTGTTTAGGTTGGGTGGATTAATTTCTTTGCCAGGGCCATAATAGGAAGACTGATTTTGTCATTTCAATTACAAGCTACCATTTAGTTTGGGTCTGGAAGACACTTCTGTTGGGTTATCCTCCACTTGCCTGGCACTGGAACAATTAAGAGCAGTTGATTTGTGGCTGTACTTTTATGGCTTAGCACACAGGTTTATCGTCTTGAAGGTTTTCCATTTGCATATAAGCTATACATTCTTATGGTGACATTTCCATATCAGCCAGGGTTTATATTATGTATTGCCTCAGACTGCACTTTCTGCTACGTGCAGGGAATCTGCAAGCTTGGCCAAGGGTGCTGAATCAGACCAAGGGAATGTTGAGTCACAGCAGCCACTCAGCACTTGTAGGTGAACTCTTCAAAACTGTGGAGGGAGGACTTTATCTTGGTCCCTAATTGATGCTTCAAATTGGTAACCTCAAATTTTTTGATGTTGACACGTTTATACATATAGAAACTTCAACACAGAGGGATAAAAGCATTTTTCCCAAGGTCACCCAGCTCAGATTAGGAAAGGGGGTACAAAGTCACATCCAAAGCTGACTCCACCTGATCTCAGAACACTCCCCAAGACAGTCTCCATGGTGGGGAATTTCAGAATGAAGGAATGGAATGTGACAGGTTTGCACTTTAAATACCAAACTTCCTGAACAGTCTAATTGATGCTCTTTGGACTAAAAAGAAATGGATGTTTAAAAGAAGCCAGGGTCAGGAGGTCTAGAGGAAAGGGGTACTTTTAATATCTATTTTTATAAGGCAAGAGATGTAATCCTGGGGGAAAGTACACTGCATGGAGGCCATTATATAAATTTGATGCAATTGTAAGGGAATGAAGAAAAGATAAAAGAGTAATGAATACATAGCATTGAAGATATTCTAAGAGAGAAAAGATCAGAAGTCACCAAAGGAGCTAGAAGTTGGCCCAATTGAAAACAGTATATCCATCTGGACAGATGGGCAAGTCTAATGAAGCCTTAGCAGCCACCAGGGATCTGTGACCTGCTCCTTGATACTCCAGTGAGTGTGAAAAGGGGCAGACTTTAGACCCAGATTGCCAGATTCAACTTTAACCCCTGAATTCCTTGCTGAGTAACCCCAGACAAGGTCCTATACCTTTCTGAGCTCCCTTTTCTTCATCCGAATTGTGGCAATCATGATGTTGCTTATCCTGATGAGGAAATGGGTGTTTAGCTGAGTACCAGGTGTTTAGTAAGTCCTCAATAATGTTAGTTCCTTGTGCTGTAACCATGAATGAAATATTTATGTTATACAAGCTATAGGAAGTGATGTCAGCAAAAAGAATTGCTAAAATAAAGAAGTCAGGGGAGAGCTTCCCCATCCCTCCCACCCTTGAACTGTGGGAGGTTATAGGCATGGCCAGTGGAAAGCTCAAGTCTAGACAGAGACTGAGCTCTGTCTCAGCTTGATGGAACCACATAATCTGTGGTGTGCATGATCTATGTCTGGTTACTTCTGTCTGTGTCTTTGAAGGAGTGAGCTGACTCAGTGTCAGGATTGTAACAGTAATGTTACTCGTTGTATTACAGGCCTTCACCTATGACCACATCCAAGAGATCATGGTCCAGCTGCTCCGCACAGTGAACAGGACAGTCATCACGATGGGCCGAGATCATGTTCTGATTGTGAGTAAACCCTTCTTCCCATCAAACAATATTACATTCTTTAAAGTCTCAGAGTGGATTTTTCTGGATGCCTTTGTTGAATGTCAGCAGTGGTCATCACTTCGTTTTTACAATAAAGTGTTAGATTTTTCCCATTGGAGTTGGGAGAACATGAAAGCCAACTCAAGTTGTCAAAATAAAGTATGTCTTAGGGTTTGATGAGTATACCAGCAGACGTGGGGTGTCACTAGTAAACAGAGAGAAGGGAGAAGGCTTTTATAAGTGAACAAGATAGAGTGTTCCAGAGACGTGTCTTTTCTTTTGGCCTTGTTCAGTGGTACTTGGTTTTCTTTTGGCCTTGTTCTGTGGGCTTGGTTTTCTAACTGGTTTTATTGTGTGAACTATGCCCATGTTATTTGGGTCCCAGGCAGTCCATATATCCAGAAATGAGGTAAAGTTGAACTATAGGAGGATTTCTGGTGGTAAAAGCCAGCATTCCTCAAGAACTTGTCAAATGCATTCCTGTCTGCCTAAAGGAACCATTCCTCTTGCCTCTGGCAGAAGGGACAAATGGCTCCATGGGTCCCCATCTGTAGTGCATGTCAAAGCCTATGTTGGCCTCTAGGCTTCCTGGGTGCCTACCCAGGAGTACCTGTTATATATGTCGAAGCCCCTACCCTAGCATCCTGGCCTTTCTCACCTCCCTGGCATTCCTCCTCCCACATGCCCTTGACCAGTGCTATTCAGCTCAGACTGACTGGCTCCATGCGAGACAGGACCATAATAGTCAACAGAATCCCCACTTCCCTGACATAAGATTAAAAAAAAATCCTATGTGTTTTATGATGGCTAACTACTCCTGGGCAGGGGCCTGCCTTGGGCTGTGGTTGATATAGCCAGGGACTTTCCATTGGAGAAAACTGATTTTCCCTTTCTTACCAGATATCAATGGCAAATAGTTTCCTAGTTTGGGGTCTATTTGTCCCTTTCAGTGCTGGGATTTGGCTGGCTTGAACCTATGCTGTCAGTCTCTGAGTTCATTTGAGAACCAGTTGTATTATGTCCAGAAGACACTGTTTCCTTGGTGTCATCCCCCACCTCTGACTCTTACAATCTTTCCACATAAATCCCTGAACCTTAAGGGGAGGGGTCCGATGAAGACATCCCACTTAGGATTGAGTGCCCTGAAGTCACACTCCCTGCACAATGCCCAGTTTTTTGGCCAGCACAAAATAAACTCCATGAGCTTTTGTGTGTGTGGGGGGGTTGTTTTGTTTAGCTTTTTTTTTTTTTTTGTCTTATTGGGTCTTTTTGTTTGTTTTGATTTTCTTTATTTTTTGAGACACATAGAGAGAAAACATGAAGTTGGGAGGTAAGGAGGTTCTGGAAAGGGTTGGAAGAGGGAAAAGCATGATAAACATATATTAAATGAAAATTTTTAATTAAGAAATACTGTGTGTGAAATTTCCTAACACTTAAGAACTGATAGATTATGATTCCCTAATAACTGGTTTCAGCTTCCTAAAAGCAGAGTGGGATCTCTGTTTTAGTGTGGTGTGGAAGGAGCCAGGGTGGGGATATCCAATGATAGCTGCTTCAAGAATACAGGGTCCAAGTTACCAGATATTGTTCTAATTGTGGCTAGGGAGACTGTGGTTCCTAAAAGGAACATGAGTGCCATAGTCCTCTATGAATTTGGCTCTGTCTATTTACTTTCTATGCCTGATCACTTACTATGTGTTACATACATCAATTACATATTGTTTATTTAGAAGCAAGGCTGGACTGGAAGTGAGCATTCTGTGTGTGAGGGCCAGGATTCAATGCCCCAGCATGCAAAGATGATAGATAGACAGACAGACAGACAGACAGGTGGATAGATTAGATAATAGATATGTTAGAAATAGATAGACGATAGGTAGATAGATGATAGGCAGACAGAGAGACAGATAGATACAAGATAGATGAAAGAAGATAGATGAAAGATAGTGAGATGATTGGTAGGGAGATAGATGAACACAGGATTTGGTGGCACCCACAGAAAGCTGCAGTGTCAAGCGCTCCTGCTTCCCTGGGCTGTACGGCCTTGTCAATGGTCTGCCATTTTTCTCACTTACCATCCTTCCAGTGCTGAAGTACCACCATTTCTTACTGAGTTAGAAGCTCTTCTGTGTGGCTCCCTGAGCACACCTTAGATAAGCATTTTATGACCTTCCTAATCTTTATTCCTTTTCTTTGGAACGAAGCTGAAGGTGATCATCAATCCATTTGGCTCATTCTGTATATAACAGGCCTTTAACTCCCTGCCTTTCCTGTAGAGCCCCAGTTCTTTAGAACAGGGTCTGAGCTGTAGAAATCACTAAGTATGAGGTGTCTGTTGCTATTTTCCTTTATATCTGGTCCAGTGAATCTCTGTCACTCTGCATTGTCAGCTTCGTTCACTGCCACAGACTTTTTGGGTGTGTCCTTTGATGCTTTACTATAAGGGCTGGCCTTTCCAACATGCCTCCCTCTCACTGTCTGGTATTTTTTGTCAGGACATTCCCCTCCTCTTGAATGTTCAGTGTTTTCCCCACTACCTATGACACAGCTCATAAATACACTTGGATCATTCTCACCTTGTGAGTCCACTGTGGCCTCAACCACGTCTCGCCTTCTTTTAGCCTTTCATCTTGCCTTCTGTTTAGCTGTCTAGAAAGGAAATGTCTAGGTATTGCCTACACTCACTTGGCACTCTTGCTTTCTGCATTGCCCATGCATCTTACATTTTGTCTACCGTGCCTCGTCATGCCTTCTCAGCCCGGTAATCTACCTAACTTTCAAGGCCCAGGACTTTAAAACATACTTTATAAAGTAACTCCAAATCTACTAGTTTCCATGAGTTCCAGCACTTTAGTACAGTTGTCTAACTGTCACAGTAACTCAGTCTGGACCACTTCTTCCCCCACCTCCAGTTCATTTGTCCTCACTCTCCCACCCATGTCCCTAAGCAACTGCTGATATCTCTGGCTGTGCCCATTTGCCTCTTTGATGGACTTAATGTGGTGAAGTTTGAGTTCTCATGCCTGGCTTCTTAGCATGTTCTGCATTTCATCCATGTTTGAGGACATGTCATGCTTTGCCCATTTTTTTTATTGCTGGACTGTGTTGCATAGTATGAACATCATGTTTCTTATTCATGTACTAGTTGCTTGATTTTTGGATTATCTTCGACTTCTAGCTGTTATGTTGCTATGGTATTTGTAGGTTTAGTGTGAGTGTATTTTCATTTCTCTTGAGTAGAAATCTAGTAGTGGAGTTGCTGAGGCAATGAGTTTCTAGGAAACCACCTAACCATGCTCCAGAGTAGCTGTGCCGTGCTAGATTCTACAAGTGATGACCGACAGGTCTGGTCCGTGCATTCTTGAATTGGCAACACTGCAGACTCTATCAATTCTAATAGACTTAGAACAGGACTATTGAGCCCTTTTTAATTTCATCTGATCTTTTTGTTGTTTTGCTTTTGAGTCATTTTTTGCTTGTGAGCTAGCCGGATCTCCTGTCTTTTGCCCTGTGATGTTTGAGAGGTTGTGCCTGTCTGTCCAGTGGGTAATGTGCCTTCTTCATGCAGTTGCTGTGAAAACTGATTCTCTGTATGATAAGAAAACTGATTCCCCATTTGTGCATGTACTATCTGCACAGAATACTCATGCATTTCTTCAACATTTTGTGAGAACCTGTGCTATCTTTAGAAGAGGCTCAGATGTGTCATATGGCCTGTGTCCTCCAGAAAAAGAAAAAAGGAAAAAAAAAAAGAGTTCATCTTATCGGACATCTGCCAAGCATTCCAATCTCATGGTCCCTCACATTCACCATCTATTTATTCGGGAACTCAGGTTTTTCGCTTCCACCCTGAAGGAATCTACACCTTACCCTCTTGCTATTGTTCTCAGAGCCCAAGTGCCTGGCTCATAGACTTCCTTAGGACACAGTAAGTGAGTTTCTGTTGTTCCTGTTCTATATTCTAAGATCCCCTAGGGAAGGTACTGTGTTCCTCTTGTCCTTTTGTCCTTAGCAGAATGCCTTGTGAAAAGAGGGTTGTTGAGTACACACTTAGTGGACAAATAAAGGATCTAATGAATTAACAAAACATCCCCTGGAAAGGCTGGGGAAGTGATGCCTGGGTATTCCTTCCAGATTGTTGTCTCTTCTAGGCAAGTGTGCTTTCTCAATAAAAGGTGCCCATATTTCAGGGAGCAAGAGGGTGATGTAAGGTTGGGCTGTTTGCTGTTTTCTTTGTCCCTTGGTCTGGTCCTATGGCCTTATAGAAATGCTGTTACAAGCTAGTCTTTAGTCTCAGTGACTCATTTGCTGGTATAACTTCAATGAAAAGAGAGAGCTGAATTGGGGAAAATAAGAAATAGGAGGAAAACCCAAAAGGGGTTTTCTTATGACAGCTTCATTTTCAGAAAAGGACCCTTTCTAGAAATTCGAAGAATAGAAAGATCTCCTTCAAAGTAAAAAAAAAAAAAGATGTTGGAAAGTAATTACTCAGGGGTCAGAGCCTGTCTTAGTGCCCAAGGCCCCAATTTAATTTCAAATTGAGATTTGACAAGGAGAAAATATTCCCATTCCACCCATCATTTTTAATTTCCCAGACATAATTTTTATTGGTTACTTTTCATTGCTTGGGAATATTAAATAATCAATATTTTTGACACCCGCCATTCATGTATAGTGCTTCTGAAATCCCAAACAAGATGTTGGCTGGAGACAGGTAGTGACTGCAGCATGCCTCTTCCCATGAGTTAGATAGTGGCTCCTCTGCTCAGCACATTGTAATTATCATTGGCTAGAGACGGCCTCTCCTAATTTTCTGTAAATCACCTGTTTCAACAATGGATTGTTGGTGCTGACAAATGATCAAAGGAAAGTCTATGAAAACCAAAGTCAAGTAATCAGAAGGTCTGATGCATCTCTATTTCTCTTTGCTGGATTCTAATTTGTCTGATAACAGACTGTTCACATGAATTACTGAGGAGGAGCTGGGCTTTGATGGTGAGAGGGTGGCCTTGTTTGGTAGAAGGGGTATTTGAGTAAGGGAGACAAGGAGAATGGTTCTGCAATCTCCCCACAGAGAATTAGCAAAATATGGCAGTGTTGTGTCATTTTTAAACCTTGGTTTTTGTTGTTTTCCTAGCTTCAGAGTTGGGGTCATAAAATAGACTGCTGCCCATGCCTTCTCTTGTTGACTGGTAATGTCTATCTGAGATAGTCTTGAAAATGATTGAAGGAGCTCCATGTGAAGCTCAATGTGAAGAATTGATTAATGATGTCTGTTATAGCTTGAAATTGGTGAACAGTGATATAGAGAAGGTATTTATAAATATTACACATTGACTTCAACTATTGGTGTTTCTGTTCTGGCCTAGTTTAGAAGTGTTTATACAGCCAATATTCTCTTTGGTACCTCTTTGTTTCCTTTATGAAGACTGATATGGGAGCAGAAGAATGGCAAAAAAAAAAAAAAAAAAAAAAAAAAAAAAAAAGACACATAATCTCAAAGAACACACCTTTTACCTGGTAATTGTTCCTGTGTGAAATGTTCCATGTTTTTATCCAATATATAAGGTGCACCTTTATTTTCAGTGGCCATAAGAAAGAGAAAATGCTGCCACCAAGGGTCCCCTTCAGAGATGTTAGCACGTACAACAGGAAAGTTTGACTCTATGGTATATAAATGCTATCCTGAGTTCTAAGCACAGGGAATTGACATTCTGTCCAAGGCTAGGATAGATACTGGGATACTGTGAGTGTAAGGTACATATCTGAAGTCACATAGCTAGAGACTGTGAGGTAGGGCGTGAACAACATCACCTTCCTCCTGAGACATTATCCCACTGAGGGCTGTAGAGCAAGGCAAACTTCCAGGCCTGTTTATCCCAGAGAAGGCTGGTCCTCAGGCTGGGGATAGTCACCCCACAGCAAGAATCAGGCAGAGAACACACACCCTCTGTCAGGACTTCTCCAAAGGAAAGCGATCTGGTAATTTTGTTGAAATTGGGATCTAACTTTTATTTTGAGTAGTTAAAACGAGCCTCTAGGTGATATATCTTGGGCCTAATTACCCCACTTTTCACAGAGGAGTCTGTGGAATGATTAAATAAAGGTAACTGCAGTTGGCATTCAGAGCACTGCGCTAAAAGGGAACCAAGGGGGAAATCTGGCAGTCACCCCCACTCTACTGCCTCACCTAACAGGAGCCTGAGAAACCTGTGTCATGTCACCAGAGTCTAGGCTCTGACCTCACATTCCGTTCATTCTTGTGGTGCTGAGTGGGATCCCCCACCCCTGACACCAGAGGATGAGCCAGGGACTCCAGGTGGCCTGCTCAGAACCTCGGCAAGACCACTGGGGACACACCCTCCCACCTATACCCTGTTGTTCTGGAGAGGATGCATGTGATGCCCACCTAGTCCTTCACTCAGCAACCCTGTTAATTTATAGTGTGTGGCAAGCTTTGTCATTCGGTGAACAGATAGTCGAGTGGCAGGCAAGCATCTTTTGCCTCACTTGGCTTGGTATCAGTTACCTCTGTGGTACAGAGGCACAGAGAAGTTCTGTGACTTATCTGTGAGCACACAGCTTGCTGTTGGTGGAGGAGCTCAGGTCTGAACCCAGGGGTGGCTGTTTTAGACTCCCTCCTCTTAAGCCATGTGTTGTATACTTACCCTGCTAGTATCTAAAGGTCTGCATCAGGCATCAGCCACTCTAAAGGTTCCTAATGAGCATGTTGATCTCTCAGCTGCCTCTTGCCTCAACTGTGGGAATGAATGAGACAGCCCACGTGATGGCCTTTCAGAAAACTACAGAAAGGCTTAGAATTTGGGGTAGATTTAGATGGCAAAGATAAGTTTAGAGACCGTCTTCTCAATTCTGATACTTAAATCCCAGAGCTGAGACTGAGGCAGGGAGTGTCTTTTGTTTGTTGGAATGTTTAGTGTGCTTTCTGGGGTGGGACTAGGCAGCCTGATTGGCAGTAGAGAGAGTGGCTGCCATGAGACTCTTAAGTGCTGAGGAGGCTTCTGCTTCACCTCCAGCTGCCTATCCAGTCCTTGAAGGCCCCCAAGCTGAAAATGTTTCCTAGCAGGGCAGGGTGTGGGCACCATCTCTCTACTGTCCTGACACATCTCCTAAAAACACACACGGCCTCCATCCGTCCTTTTTTAGAGCTAATCTTCAACCAAAGGGGTCCACTGAAGAACTCTCTGTATGAGGGAGTATCTGGGACCCCACAACTCTGAAGGATGGAGGCCTCTTTGAGTGAGTGGGACTCTTTGAGCACCCAGTATCTATCTCTATCTTTCCCTACAGTGTTTCTATCTCCCTCCCCCACCCCATCAGTCCAGTGGAACTTCTGCTCTGTTGCCCACGATGCTCCTTTCCTACTCTGAGTTCTCCCACCAGCTACCGTGTCTGCTTGCAATGTTCCCCTCTACTCTTCCTTTGACAGACTGCCTAACTGTCCACCTTAGAACTCCTCTGCCTCCCCCTGTGTGTCTCTGCTGGAAAGAGATATACACCATGACTCACGCCCATCTCCTCAAAGTTCAGACCACTCACTCTATTTATGTACTCTGCTGATGTGCCCACCACAGTGCTGGCACTGTGTTCTTCCTCCAGTAAAGCCTACCATGCTTGCCACTCTATCTCTAGGAACTAATGTGGCCCAGACCATGAATGCCAACAAACATCTTCTCAATGAAAAATTTCTCTGTTCTGTTTCCATACACAAACAAGCTATTATTCTTTTTCCCGGCACTCAAGTGTCACTGTTGTTCCCTTATGAGATGGTCAGGCCAGGAGACTTCAGGTATAGCAGGCAATGCTCTGAAGTAATAATGGAGAGGGGAGGATGCATCTCCAGGAGTCAGGTGTGGGTGATAATAACTATGCACATTGTTGAAACACTTGTGTGAGTAGATGGACTGTGCACCAGGAGAACATAATCAAATTTAATCCAGTATATAAGCAAAAATTAATGTTCCCTCTTACAGAGGAAACACTCTAGCACTGCAACTCTAATAAGGAGGAAGCTGGACTTTCTTTCATAATAAGCTCTGCCAGAGCTCAAAGCTACACGGTGAACATGTCACCCCATGTGTTTGAGAAATGAGCTTGTTGACTCAACGTCACACAGTATGTAAGCATATCTGTACATGTGTGTGTGTGTTATGAATATACATGGGAAGTTTTTTGCTTATGTAGGTGTGTTTATTAAGGGGAGATGAATACGGACATTAAGTTATATATAAAAAAGAAAAACCACTAAAATTTATCAAGGAACCTGACTTCAGATTGGTAACTCAAAGATGACATCATTAGCTCAGGGTGTCTTGGTTGCTGTCTATGCTGGTGGTGTAGGGGAGGGACACAGGTCCTATGCTAGGACCACAGTGCTCTGATGTGGAATCTCACAACTAAATGTCAGGGAATAACTGGACAGACACACATACACATGCTGCTTATAGGACAGAAGTCATTTATCAGGGCTGACATCATCATCATGGAACTGAATGTGTGTCTTGAATGTTCTGAAACCATTGGATGAGTGACCTGCACTCTAAGTGGATGCAGAACTTATTGCTTTGTTCTGTCTTGGGGCTTTCCTTTTCTTAGGCATCATTTTCAGTGACCCATTGCTGTTGCAGTCACATTTATTACACACTGGACAGGGATTTTTTTTCTTTCTTTTTTCTTTTTTCCTAGCTGTACTCCATAGTGGGCTGTGATTCCTGGAGGAAGGAGCTGTGTCCTAGTATCTTTGTGGTTCCTGGCCCACTGTCAATGACTGCATGTGTAGCATGCTCAATCCAAACACAGAGAATGAATTAATGGAGAGGACAAACCAATCCAAAGAACAAGTGGATGATAAGAATTTTTGTAAAGTTCTGATTTTAAAAATAGGTGTTTCATGCCAAGCTTCCCTTTAAGGATTTTCTCTCTATATAAACTTCTACAATTCTGCCCAATCCCCTCTAGAGAATTCTTTCTGACAGATTGGAGAAGAGTCTGGTTCATGCCCAGAACCATCCGTGTGACCCCAAATCAGCTTCAGAGATGGGGATTTGGAGGGCATTCATTGGTGTGCCTCCCCCTTGGTCTGTCTGCAGAGCAGCCTGTGCAGGGACAGTGCCCTTAGTTTGTAAATGTATGAGTTTGTAAATGTATGCTGTTACTGCCATCCAAGGGTGTTTCCTATTTGACTTGGGGAATTTAGTCTTGGGTTTTGCAGGACAGGTCAGCTTGGGACCTGGGGAAACTGGTATTTTAGTGAGGCCATTACTGACCACACCAGGGATGCAGCTGTCAGCACCCTGAGAGCAGGCATACACACAGAATTTGGGAATCATTCAGTAAATGCTGGGAAATGCACTATTATGTCATCAAATTTTAACCAAATTATCTCTAAATAGCCCAGAGCCTTTTGGCTTCTGTTAGTGGTGCTACACAAATCTGATTTGGGGCAAGTGATTTTAAGTATGTTCTTAAAGATTAAGACTCCATTGAATCTCTTGTCCTCTTTCCTGGCACCAGGGCCAGTCTTTTGAATAAAATGTCTGCCCTTGGCCTTGGCTGACCACCATCTCAGCCAGCATTGCTTTGGCCATAATGAAAGCTGTGGCAACTGAAGGGATCTAACAGATGGGAAATCTGTATCTCCCTTTCTCAAGGAATGAAGAGCCTAGTAATGACATGGGTCCTTACTTCCTTTATCTGCAAAAGTTGACCTTAATGGAGAGCAGGCCCTTGGGCAGTGAGAATCTTTGAGTACTGAGCCAAGATCTTTTTGTTTGTTCTTGTTTTGTTTCTCATGCTGAAGTCATTTTTCCTGACTTGAAATGATGACATGGCCCTTTGTTGGGATGTTCAGTGGACATACACAGTAGGATGTGTCTGTCAGCCTTGTATTACTATAACAAAGTACCCAAGGCAGGCTGAGTTATATGATAAGAAAAAGCTTAAATAGCCCATGTTAGATAGCTATAGGGCCCATTCCCTCTCTTCTCTCACTCATTACATGAAGACCCAAAGGAAACTGGTAGATGACTGGTGAGGACTGACACCTCACGTGGTCATATCCCAACCCAGGAAACAGAGAGAGCAGGGCAGCACCAAACTTGGACCTTTATAGCAATCCTCTCATGAGAACTACTCAAGAGTTCCTCAAGAACTACCTGCTAATGGCATGACCCTGGTCACCTGAAGACTGACTCCCCATAGAGAAAGACCAGACCCTTGGAATAGCTGGAATGAAATAGGCCTCTGGTCCCTATTGTCCCTCTCAAGACACCGCTCTTCTTCAGTTAGTTGAAGGATTAATTCTGTCAAGTAGTTGTCCTTCATAGTCAGAACTTACTTTTCTTGATGTATTGCTAAGTTCATTTGGGGGTGCCCTTTAGTCTTTAATTGGCATCTGTCAGGGTTTACTCAAATAATCAATAATATTCTGTGGCTCAACCTGAAAAAAAGTGCCACAGGGGCAATAATAGCAAAGTCATCAAGGGGCTGGGGATGGGGAGAGAAGGCCAGTCTTCAGTAGACCTGCAGCCTCCCAGAGGCCAGACCCATGGACTGACCTTCCTCCACATCTTCTCTTAGACAGACTCAGGATTTGCAAGTTTCTTGGTTTACATTATTTTCTGAAATAACTTCACTTTTTATGATCAGAAAACCTCAAATACCATTTGTTTAAAAAACAGAAATTACTGAAAAAAAAAACCCTGCTTCCTGAAGGTTCTTTCCTGTATATAATCTCATCTTCTAAATAGCATTTGAAGCCAGGAGAGCCTAGGGCTTCATTTGAAAGATGGGTGGGGGTTGGGGGTGGGATGGGCAGCAGTCAGGACTGAGACTTGGTCCTGTCTGTCTGTCTGCCTTCCTCAGTGTTTCCTCTCACTGTTCTCTAGCCACATTTTCTCTTAATTCACTCAGCAGACTTTACAAAGTGTTTATGGCATCTCACATGACTTGGGAAGCCAGTGGAGATTCCCAGAGATGGACGGACAACTCCTGTCTCCATAGACATTGCTTCGTGGTAGAGATGAGTGTGAGAGATTGATGAAAGAAATCCCAAAGTAACATAAAAGCAACAGCCTGTGCAGTGCTGTGGGCACTCAGGGTAGAGTGACTAATACCAGAGCAGGGACAGGAGATGATGAGAAAGTTACAGAGGAGACGATGTTTAATTTGGTGCTTGCTGTTGTCATGGGAGTTTTAAGAGCCCTGGCTCCAAGTTTGGCAGATTGTAAAAGAACTCTATCCTCCCTGCCACCATCCTGCTATCTTGGACTTTGACAAATTGTTCTTCTATCCTCAAGCCTCCATTCATTCTGCTGGAAAGTGGCAATCGTCCATCATAAATACCTGGTGGGAAATGTTTGAGGAGTAAATGTGACAAGAGCAATGAAGCCCTGGTGATCACCCTCTGTCACTTCAAGGAAACAGAGCTTATTATTACCGGGCTGTTGCTGTTGTTTGTTTGCTTGCTTGCTTGCTTGCTTGCTTGGTTTTGATTTGATTTGGCATGGAGTCTTACTATGTAGCCCAGACTGCCCTGGAACTTGTTATCCTCCTGCTTCAGCTTCACAAGTGCTGATATTTCAGGCATCTGCCACTCACTGTCATTATGAATATAATAGTGTGAACCCAACTTTTATGCTCCATCGAAGTCCGCATTACTCCCAGTGGTAGATGGGTGATGAATGTTCTAGGCGAAGAAGATGCAGCCACAGATATTTAACACCCTGTGATACTTGAGGGTGGCAATGAGATAAGGAGGTGGAAGGGAGCTAGCAAGAGGTTAGGGAAGAAACATTAACTTAGAGTCCAGCTATAAGCCTTGTTTGCTGTGGAAATGAACCTCTGTGCTCTGGGGTGGTGGGAGTGCAGTTAGAGGCAAAAGAATCGGGATCGTTTGGCCAACCATCTATCTCCAGGGAGCCACACAGTGGGGGCAAGATGATGTGCACAGTCCCAGGAGTGTTTATATCTTCATCGTCAGATCAAAGGAGAGTGGTGTGACATCCAGGTAGAGCAAATCCAGGACGCACCTCTGCTTGCTTTGGGACAACCCTTCTTAGACCAGATACCCAGTGAGGTCAGGGCTTCATGTACAGTTTCTCAGTGCCCTTAGTAGCAATCATGACACAGAAGAGGCTTGGTAACTTTGCATTGATGATGGACTAAGATTCATCTGTATTTCTTCAGACCCGGGGGCACCTCTTGGTGGAAAAGAGCCAAAGATCTAACCCTGCAAATGGTAGTCAGACCAGAAGTCTGAATTTATAAATGTTGATGTTTTGAGTCACATTTTGATTTTACACTCTTTAATCCTCAAACCCAAACCATTGAAGATATCATATTTTGTATTTGAAAAAAAATTGTCAGCAGAAGACAATGACAACAAGTAACTCTAAGATCCTTCTGTCATTTGTATCTGATTTCTGCCTGGGTTGGGGTGGGGTTTGGTTATTTGGTGTGCTCCGTGGCAAGGTTGTGGGAACCACTCTGGAGTCCAGCAATTAAAATACATCAGTTGGTTTGGCACACTCAAAAGAAGGATGCTTTTTTTTCCATAACCAGGTATTATAATAGTGAGTGTGCTACCAGGGCAATAAAGCTAGAAGGCCAAGTAGAGGTCACTGGGCTACCTAGTGGTCTACAAAATGTATGTTCAGGTTCTGTCAGGAAGAAAATAATGGGTTTCATTTGAATGAAATTTAATATACTTATGGATTCTGAGAATTTTTTGAAAGCTTTTCATGATAATAAAGCTTTTATTTGTTTGGAAGCCAATAATCCTATGGTGTGATGTTATTGTCTTTTTCACTTTAATCATGGTTGAAGCCAAGGCAAAATGCTTCTCCTAAAATGCTCCTTGAGTAGAAGCCCCTGTCAGTTTTAAATTGCATTGTGTCTGAAATGGACTAGGTCACGTGTAATAAATGCTGGCATTTTAATAGAAACATTACAGCAAAAATAGTTAACAATCTGCTTTAATTTCAAAACTCATTTTCTCTCTCTCACAGTTGGGCAACATCTTGGTAAAATGTGCAGAATGCATTCGGATTTAATTATGATGGCAATTTATTCTGAAACAAGGCTAAGTGGGGCTGTCAATAAAGGTGCAGGGTGAGGACAGTAGTGTCCTGCTGCTCCTAAGTGCTGAAAGCCAGGCAGACCATAGAAGAGTTGAAGGCCTGGGGCAGTGTGTAGTGAGATATTTACTTTGTCTCCTTCTGTGGCACTGACCACGCCCATTGGGGGGTGGAGCCATGGGCAGAAGTGACCTGAGGAAGGAGGTCTGGGGAAAGCTCTCTTGCTGGCAGGACTCGGACAGGAGAGCATCAGGTGGAACTTGCTGGTGTTCATCTGTCTAGGTTGTAAGTTATTTCTCCCTGAATAAACATCTATTCGGCCTATTTGTTTATCCTGATAATTATTTAACCGCAATAGCAGTGTTCCTTGCTAAAGCCTCCAACTCGATGGGTACAGATACCGAGGCTGGGTGCCAGCACTGTGCCGTCCCTTGTGAGTGCCCATCAGATGGGTATGGGAAAGCCGGGGTTGAGAGTTAGTGTCTCCTTCACTGGATCCTATTTACTAATTAACTTGTCCCTTGAACACCTATCTAAGGTCCACTGTGGTGAGTGCTGGGTACGCTTAGGCAATTGGCAATAAGCAGGATTACTTCTCAGGAACATGATAGAGGCAAGTACATTCACTAAAGATTGATGCGGATATATGCCCAAAGATGACTGTGTCATGGACTTTGAGGGCAGGGTTCCTGGTGTAGATAAATGACTGAGAGGAGCATTGGGTGTGGTTTATGGTCATGGTGGTGGTTGGTTGGGATGGCATTACCTGTTGTCAGAAACTGGGCAGGGAGAGGTGTAGTGTGGTAAATATGTTCTAAAAAGGGTTCTCATAGACCCTTTAGGGGATCTTACTGTGGTAGAAGGCAATAAGATACCTGCTGTGGAGAAGCTGTCTGACCTGAAGGGAGAACCAATCTCTGTAGTATCTGAAGGTGGATTTCTGTTTTTTGTGGGATGAGAACTCTATAGAAGGCAGGAAGAAATCCTGAACTTGTGAAATTTTGGGTTTGGGAGTAGTATCACATGGTCACGAGGTATTTCAGGCTTAAGGGTTTAAGGGAGATGGGAAGGAATTGAGATGGAAGTGCTCAAAAGGGCAATTATGATCATTAAGTTGGCCAAACATGGATCATAGCAAAACAGTCAGTACTGAATTTGGATGCGTGCCCCAGCCCTTTCCTGTTTGATTGGAGTAACTTTCATAAAACATCTTTGTGGTTTGGAACTTAAAACCAGATGTATTTTTAGCATCCATCAAGTTGCCCAGAGTGGCCTAAAATTAGAACCTTTGCAAGTAAAGATCATGCCAGGGACTCTGCTCAGCAGACAAGCATAAGAACGGACTTCAGGTCTATTGTGAGTGATGTCTGGCTTGGGCTGGCACATCACATGTTGCACACTAACATTGGTGCTCCAAGGACCCATTTCCCCAGTTCTAGTAGCCTTGGGCGAATCATCCACTTATACCTCGATGCCTCATGCTGTATTCAGAAAGGCCTGGTTCTCCAAGGCTTTTCCACATCTGAGAATTTGATAGCACCACAATCTTCTTTCCTCAGAATGCTGTGCTGGATGTGATGGTTCACCTGTTCTTCTGAGAACACATTGTCCTGCTTGGTATAGTTTTGATAAGCTAGATGAGTTAGTTCCTTACCCTGAGAAGATCTTAAACCTGCATCTCATGCCAACTGCTCCCTTCTTCCTCCCAATTTACTTAAATGAGCAATGAAATGAATGTGCATTTACTGGGCACCTGCTGTGTACCCTACACTGTTTCCTTTTAAGATGGGGGCTCTGGTTCATAAGACGCAGGATCAAAAACTCAGCTGATGGGGTCACTCAGGAAAAAAATGCTGCCAAACCCAGGACTTCTGCTTCCATGTCCAGGGTTTTGCTTTATTTTCATTTCCAGTAAGCTGTTATTTTCCAGAGTGGGGGTCTCACTCCTGACAAGAACAAGTCTCCAGAGACAAGGCAAACACTGACTCTTATGATGAAAAAGTTCCTTTCCTTTCAGTTCTCTCTCTCCAACTAGTCAAAGGGAACATAACATGGTTTTGGTGTTAATGTCCATTGAACACTTTGAATATTTGCCAATACCTTTTCCATAACTGGACTGGTCTCATGCTTAGTTCCCTCAACCTTCAAAAACGGGGATTCATTTGAATTTAATCAAACTACTATTTCATGTTTTTTTCTCTCTCTCTCAGTATTGGCAATCCAAATATGTCCTTTAAGGAAAACTGTTTATTAGAAAGTAATTAAAGGGAAATATGAACCAAGGCAGAGTTAGGTGTCTGTGCATAAAGATAGACTACAAATAAGATGTGTGTTCCTTTGAATGCAGCTGGGAATGTCTCTTTGGTTCAGGCCAGAATACAAGGTTCCTGTGATTGCTGCCACAGGCACTTCAGGATCAGTATTTTATTTATAAACAAAATATAACTATCTTTGCTTATGGAACCAGTAAGGCTTTTTGTTTGTTTGTTAAAATTTCACAACTCAATTCCAAACTAATAATGGAGTCTTAAGACCTAGGAAAAATACTTAAGTTTATTGCAAAAGATAATATCCCATTTAAAACAGTTTAGAAATTTACAAAACCTTACAGTGATACATTGTCTTCAAGAAGGCGCTCTATAGATGAGCTGGCGTTAAGTTCCAGGGATAGTGTTTTAACTATAGAGGGAACAGCTACATTAAACCCCTGCAATTTAAACAAATGAGTCAGTCCCTTCCATTTCATAAAAGTAATTTTTGCTAAATTAATCTCTTTGCATAAAACCATATAATCTCAGTATAACATTTCTGTAGATTATCATATTACACACTATTTTACAAAGAAGCAGTGGTACTCAACACAAGTAGCAGAATATAGAGTTTTGGTATATATGGTTTTTACTTAATGCACAGATGAGCCTTTCTGTGTAGCAGGCTGATATTTATCAAATCCTTTTCCCACATACTGATTTTGAGGATTCAATTATCGGAAAGAACCTCCTCCTCTCCAGGTGCAGGTTAATGGCCTAAGCAATGCAATGTGGTGTTGTGCTTTGGTTTAGAATCACATACTCTTGGTTGGTTTTATTTCTGGGAATATCAACATTCTCCAGTCCTAATTTCATCTCATTCAGTTAGGAGTTTATGCAAGGTCCCTAACTCACATGTGTGTGTAAAGGCAGGAACTACTTCAGACATCTCCTCACCTTTCCAGGCTAACCAGGAAAAAGGCTACAACCAGCTCTCACAGTTTGTGCTCCCCTGGCTATCACAAGATACACAGAGCTTAGGAAACAGGAGGAGTAGTCATTCCTCTCCCCTGTCAAGACAGGACACAATCACACCACTTTCTCCAGGTTAGTGGAATAGGCTACTCTATTGCCTGGATCTCTAAATCCAAGTGCAAGAATATTTTCACTCCAGCCTGATGCTGTGGAATATAAATTCACTTGAAATT
Source organism: Phodopus roborovskii (assembly GCF_943737965.1). NCBI lineage: Eukaryota > Metazoa > Chordata > Mammalia > Rodentia > Cricetidae > Phodopus > Phodopus roborovskii. The sequence continues at coordinate 43,932,505 of NW_026126407.1, forward strand.
AATGTAAGCAAAGCAAAACAAATTAAAATGGAAGCACCACTACAAGATAAAATTACATAAGAGATCCCAAATGATTTTGCTTTATTGGATTATCCTCTGTACTTTTTTTTTTTTTTTTTCTCATTGCTGAGGCCAACTGAGAGTTGAGTGTGTGGATACAGAAAGAAAGATCTGTGGCTTTTGGCCAGTGGTAACATATCTAATTGAAATGTGGCTTCTTAAGCATGGCAAGTATATTCATCTTAATTCTAACTTGATGTTATATATTCTGGTCTCACTTTGTGGGTTTAAACATTACACTAGAAACAGAGAAAGAACATCTCAAATGACATCCCAAGACTTAAATAGTGCAAGCCAAGATTCCTTGCCAAATTTCCCTTGCTCTCCCTGAAATAGCTTTTGCACTCCAGCACTGTGACAGGGGGAAGTGAAATTGTTGGGGCGGTTTGCTCAATTAGTCTCAATTTGCAGTGGGGTACGCACATCCCACGTGCGCAGCAGAGACTCACACGACACCAGGTCTTCAGCAAGGGGGACGGTTATAAAATGCCTTTTTTCATGTAGCTGTGGCTCATGTTTCTGACAGTGTCAGTCCAATCATAGGCTGGCAGAATACAGAATTTAATGCAAAGGAATCCAAGCCTTGCTTCCTGCTCAGCCCGAGTATGTAGCAATTACTTAATTACACTGCTTTAGGAGTTTGCTTGGCATGCAAACTTGACTGGACATCATGGGCAAAGGTCTTGTCTACAGAATGAGCCAGATCTTATGGAATTCAAACTTTGTGGAGGAAGGGGCTTTCCTCTGTATTCTCAGTCCCACTTCTTCCTAGATCAGGTGACCACAGCCTAGTCACCAGGAAGAGAAATTGTAGAGTAGCATGTTTGAGCCTATCTACATGGTTGTCACAAGGATGCACAGATGAGAAAAAAGTGCTGTATCGTAGCTCAGCCTTATTAATGTTGCTTGATAATATGTACTGACATACAGGTTGCCGAGTCTTATGACCCTTCATGTTACAGGTAAACGAATGGTGAGATCCTAAAGTTAAAGCCCCTCTCATTTACATCCCACTTGCCACACAGAGACGTATGATAGTGAAGTTGCCCCAGAAAGACTACAGCTGTGAAAGTCCTTTGAGTTCCAGTCACATAGAACAATCATACATCAAGTGCCTAATAACCACATACAACCTTACTTCGCCACCCTGCATGGCCCAAACTTTACAAGAAGACAGCCCCTTGATTAGAGATTTAAGGGCTACTTAAGAAAAAAAGAAAGAAAGGAAAAAAGAAAGAAAAGAAAAATAAGTACATAAATAAAAGGACAACTTAATACATCAGGGGGACCTGGTATTGTTAGGACCTGCTCACTTTTCTTGTGCTTTTGTGTGATAACTCCTAGAACCATGCTACTTCATTGTGGGATTATTTTCTAGGATGCCTGCTTATAACCTTTGTCTTTCTGCAGTATACAGCATACACACACACACACACACACACACACACACACACACACACACACTTGTATCTGTTTCTTTGGGGTTGATGAACTCAGGGTAGGAAGCAAATGTTTGTTGTCATTAAGTGTTGGGAGTACAGTAGGGCTTTGCTTAAGGTGGGAATCTGAACTTAGCAAATGAAGATGAGGCCCTGCTGTGTGTGACAGGCAGCTCAGCAAGTGGACACACAAGTGGCCACAAAGTCCTCAGCAAGCAGTGGCACGCACTCAGGTAAGGTTGGTGACCAGGTGTCTAACAATGTACCAGCTCTGAGGCACTCCCATGTCACAAGTCAAGGGATCTCAGCCTGGGCTTTTGGAGAGGAAAAGGAAGGCCTTGATGACAAGGCACCCCCTGCCTCAGGAAGGAGTGTGGGGAGCCCCAATCCTCTCATATCCACCAGAAACATTTCTTCTTCACCTTCTTGCTTTTCCGCCGTAAGTCCTGTTTCTCAGGGACCGGGGCTTCAGCTGGGGATTTGGGTGGAGAAGGTGCTTCCTCAGCTGGCTCTGCCTCCTCCAGGTTCTGGAGAACCTCATGGAACCTGCCTTCCTGCTGCCGGAAGTCATACTCCACGCTGGAACACAAGCAGAAGGAAGGAGAGTAACTTCACAATAACACACACTGGTTTTAGCATCCTGTTACCCAGAGCACACATGAGTAGGGCCTTGGGATCAATTACTGTGTCATTAGGGAGCGAGTGCCTGTGTGGCCTTGGGAGAGCTGAAACATCTCTCAGACTCTCCCATTCCTCCCCATTGAATTATAATTTAATGATACCTCATGGAGACTATTGTCAAGTAAATGAAGCTCAGAGCATCTCAGTATCCAGTAACTATTGGGTCTAACTTCCTTCTCATCTTTGTTTAGTGATCTTCATTGCTAATGTTTGCTTTTTAACAATACACATGAAAGCTAATTTATTAACATGTAAATAATATAAAGTCACACATAATCAAACTGAGCTCAGTTTCCTCATCTGTAAAGCAGAATAATGGCATCTACTGTTAATGCTTTCTTTAAAATCAATATGTAAAGTAAGATGATGTCAAGAGACATGACCAGAGCAGTGCCTAGCATACAATAATCCTTCTGCATATGTTAAGTACTATTTCTGCATTATTAACATGATTACAACTGATACACTATACTCTTTGAATTATCTCTCAGCAATCTGTCTTAGAGAGCTTCACATATAAAGCTACCTTTCAGCATTCCTCCATACAGAGAAACTGAGAAACTCCTCTGTGGATAGATACCCTCTCCTTTCTCCTATTTTATATATTTATTTGGAGTTATTAATGTACAGTCTATTTCATTGGTATTGTGATTACTACCAAAAAGGTTTATGAAGTAAACACGAGGCCACATGGGACCAAGATGCCCAGAAGCCCCAGGAATGTGGAGTCAGAAAAGAACCTGGGTCAAAGGAAGGAGCCTACTGTCCCCTTGGCTTCATTGTACCAAGAAAGGAGGTAAATGTGTGTTGGGGACCCTTTGCTTTCCTCCTCACTCTGCTTAGTTTCCCCTGAATCCAGAGAACTGGGATAGGAAGAACAAACCCTGTTAGGCAACCCTTCCCAACCTGTGTCCTTGACTGTTCACTTCCCATCTACTTTTGGCTACATTTCAGTGCTAAATGCTCATCATGTGTATCCTCAGAATGTCCTCAGCTGTGAAGTTAACATGGGAGAGTAGAAAATAGCAGAAATACAGTCATAAAGACGGGGCATGCCCTTTGTTAGCTGGGTGGGATAAAACGCTGTGTTCGAAGAAAAAAAGATGCTCTGGGATGTAGCATGACTGGCAGGGGCCTTTATGCCCAGCAAGTGCTAAAAATCAGCCATCATTAAAAGACTGCCTGCCACTGTCTGTGATACCTGTGTCACTTCCCAGAGCTTAAGATCAGAGTTAGCACTGCTGTAGAAGTAAATCACTATTGTCACATGTAAGAAAGGAAGCCCACAGTGCAGCATTGTCCTGAGCATTCTGAAATGGAAGAGACAGAAGGGCAGAGTGGCCTGTCGTGTAGCCAGCATGAGGAGGTGTCAGTAACCTTCCTCCTGATTCTCCTCTCCTCTTTGGACATCCTTGTCTTTCTGCTACTCTCTGGTTCTCTCTACAGGGACATACTCCTGGCAGGTTGACCTACATAATGATGGAACACAGATTGTGTTTTTCAAAGCAAGGCTCCAGAGCCCATCAACTGCAAGTCATTTCCCCATTTTAAAGTAGCAGAGTAGTCCTCTGTTGAAGAAGTATGATTCCCACTCCCAGTGTCACAGGCAAGGGTAGAAAACAGGTGTGTGTTCAATATGCAACACTGATTAGGCACCCACATGTTCACCCCGACATTCAGCCAAGATTGATTAAGTACTGTCCACATGCCAGATCCTTCTTGAGATGCTGAGGAAGGAGTGACAGATAGATGCAATGTCTAGCCAGCTAGCACCAGCACTGCTAGATTGGTAGCTTTGTGTCTCTAGTAAATGATATTCCACATTATCAACAATTCAAGACCTTCTAGCCAAAGCCCATGGTTTGCTAGTTCAGTCTTCAGAGACATCCAAAACTACACCTTGAGTCTCATCCTCCCACTATTGCCCGGCATTGCACCCTAGTTTGACTTGGGTGATGGAGCAGCTTCCTGTCAACATCACCTGTACCTGCTCCTACCATGATGAAACTTGGGAGATAGATCCAGAGGCTACAGATGGTCATTGCAAGCAACCTCTGCATTGCACCAAGAAAGGAGTTTATAGGAGCTAGTTGCAAGCTCTGATGCTCAGCCTCTGTGCCAATGGAGGTATGCATGTTTGGTTGATAAGGAGCAGTCATATTCACAGTTTTTTTTTTTTTTTTTTTTTTTTTTTTTTTTGGCTCCTGAAATAGCCTTGCTTTACCTTCTGTGTCACAAGCAATCTTCATTATAAAGTATAAAATGAAGCCAAAGGAAACAACTAATACATGTTCATGCTAAGGTCCCATGCTTCCTGATATAGAACATCCCACCTACCCACCTACTCATCCATCCATCCATTCATCCATCTATTCATCCATCACCTATCCATCTACCCACCCATCTACCCATCCACCCACCCATCTACCCACCCATCCACCCACCCATCCACCCACCCATCTACCCATCCACCCACCCATCTTCCCATCCACCCATCCACCTATCCATCCATCCATCCACTTACTTTGATGCTAAATTCCAATGACTTGGCTAGTCAGACCAGGACATCATCCCTGTGGATCTTGTTTCCCAGAGTTTAAGATAGGTGATCCAAACATACTTCCCACTTCTCAAGTAGCCCTTCTTTCCAGGTCTTTGTCCTTGTGTTCCTACCAAGTTACCTGAGCATGCATGTACCACTGGCTGCTTTTTCTCTCCTTCTGTGTGAAGCTTCTGACTGCGTAATCCAAAGCAAACTAACAATAATGAAATGCCTACATTTCCCAATATTTACAAACATCTCTACACCTACTAGAAAACATGTTTCTGAGCGAGTCTAATCATGTGCCCAGAAGTGGCAGATCTGGGAAGGAAATAGCTAGAAGACAGCATGTAAACTCTGTCTCCTCTTCTTGACTTGAAGTGCTACCCATCACAGAGGCTGAAGCAAAAGGCTTTTGAGTTGAGTGCTCCTGGGTTTCCTGGCTGGCTGACCCTGAACAACTTTCTTTCTTCCCCAGGACTCAGCTGTATGTGGGAGTTACAATAACCGCCTAACCATGGGGTAGTCATGCTGATGGGAGGTTGTAACAGGTGTGATCGAGCTTCGTGGGGCACAGTGGGGCACAGTCTCCAGCCACTCTGCTGCTCTTCACTGAGTGCTCTGTCTTCATCTCTTAGGGACAAATGCCTCACCTCCTCACCAGCACCCCCAGTGCTTCAGACGTTGTATACCTTGCTCTTCACTCCTCCCCTCATGTACATTCAGGGAAGAATGCATCTTTATGTTTCTATGGAAACACAGCAGGGTTCCATTATAATCACTAGGATTTAGGGAGTTGCCCCTCCCCCCATGTGCCTCCCCGTACTGGTCTTGACAGTTTAAAGGGGATTGAAAGTGACTTTCTTTTCAAGGCCAAGCAAATAGCAGAGTATTGAGAAGTGTGTATGCTTTGGAAAGAAATTGATTAATGTTTTTTTTAGGCCAAAGCAATTTATTAACATAAAGGAAAATTGTCACTTTTCTTCTTATTCACCCGTTTGACAAACTACTGTTTAGTTTAGAGGGGAAAGGAGGGAGGGCATTTTGCTTTGGTGGCAGCTGGCTTGTAAATGGGGAAGGGCTGTGCCCTGCCTCCCTCATCTGCCTTTCATCTCAAGGCTGAGTAGAAAAGAAGGGATGACAGCCCGAGACCATGTTCAGCAACCCCTTGGGAAGAGGAATAAATTGGCAACTTAGTTGTTTGTAAATTCTAGGGATGAACTCCTCTCTAAGTTTGAGGCTTCCATCCCTGGTCTGAGTAGAGCACTAATAACCTTGATAGCCTTACCCTCTCTCCTCCTCTCCTTCCTCTTGTCCTTCCAACCCTCACTGCTGTGCCATCACTACCATGGTCTTCCTTCATTGCATGCAGAATCCTAAAAAGAAAGCTGAGCATTTCTAGTCTAGTTTGGGCAGATTCCCTGAGGACCTTGAGCAATAACTGTTAAGCAAGTTGTTATAATGTTGCACCCAGAACTGGAAGCGCTATGATAGCCTAGATCTGTCAAGATTGTGAAGGTCATCTTCTGAGGGATGTATGCCCAGTTCCTGGGGAGCCTTAGTGCCCTTGACATCCAAGGACACATGCATGCATGCTGCCTCAGTGCATTTAAAGAACTAGTTATGGGACAGATGACTTATGTAGAAAAAGTGCAAAGCAGAAGGAGACCTGTTCTATGGCTCACCTGTTTGATGTTACAGTAAGGGAAAGAGATGGTTCAGTGACTAATGACACACACTGCACTTGTAGAGGACTTGAATTCAGTTCCCAGATGGAAGAGCTCACAACCACTTATATATCTCCAACTCAGGGGATCCAAGGTATTCTGGTAACCGAGGGCTTCCATACTCACACGTGTGCGCACACACACACACCCTTAAAAATAAATGCATGACCAAGTAACACCCCGAGGTTCTTGATGATCCTGGCTGAGTAAGCAGAATTGAGGAAGCCAAAATAAAGTACAATTCATAGAATAGACAGCTTCATCCTAAAATGAAACATTCAAAAATGAAACAAAATTATAGAATGAAATAAAGATAGGAGGTTGGGATAGGGAGCTCCTGTTTTTATATAACATCTTTAGCTTTACTAAACTTCAAATATGTAATTTTATTTTATTAAGATGTCCTGGGAAGATGGAAGAATGTTAAGCTCACTTAACTGATAAGCAAGTTAGCAAAGAGAACTCATACTGGGAGCTATGAGCAGACCTAAACCTAAACTTTGTGTCTAAGTCTGTAATTCAGATTTTTAAAAGAGCAAATACTATACAGTAGGTAGATAAGCATTTCTCATTGTTCTGAAGGGCTGGGACATCCAAGGTCACGTTATAGATTTGGTGTCTAGCAAGGGCCTGCTTCCTGGTCCATAGATGCCCATCTTTTCCCTGTGTCTTTAAATGGTGCAAAGACCCAGAAAACTCTCTATAGAGTCTTGTCTACATAGACAGCATTCTCATTCATGAAGGTTGTATTCTCCTGATCCAATCATCTCCCACTTTCAAATTGCCATGAAATATGACACTAGGATTTAACACATGGATTCCAGAATGCACAAATATCTAGCTCATAGCATCTGCCTTCCTGATTTCTTTCTTCTTTGCTCTTTGTCTCTAAAGAGGAAATATTTCCACACAAGGTCCATGCTATGAGGCGAAGAAGAAATGAGTACCTCAACCCTGTTAGATTTGGATATAGCAATTTAAATGTGAAATAATAATAATAATAATAGATTTTGATATAGCAATTTAAATGTGAAATAATAATAATAGGAACAACTATCATTTATGGAGTTAACTCTATGTTCTAGACACCATACAGCAAGATGGCATTCCCTATAGTAATTCTCATAATTCCATGAGATAAACAATAGTATCTTCATTTATCCATTGAAGAAACTGAGGAATAAATGTTCTTCCATTGATTTGGGTCATGAATCTAATCCTAAAGATTATGTACCAGCATATACACTACACTGAAGGAACACAGTTCCATATACCAATGTGAGTGCTGGATTGTAGAAGGTGTGTAGATGTGGAACATGGTGCAAGCAAAGACCTAGGTCTCCTGTGTAACCCCACAATCATCTGTGGAACAAGATTCCAGCTGGGCTGGGTCACATGGGTGTTCCCTACAATTTACCTGATCTATCTGGCAATATCCTTTCTATGCTTCAGAGAAACCTTGACAATGAGCCAATGTACCCAGAAAAGATGGTCCCTGTTAGTGGACAACTTAGTTAATGTTATATATGGGCTTAGCTATCATTAGTCTGCATCTTGGGTCTTGGCTATTGATGTCCCTCCCCAGAGTGGCCCTTGGCACTTTCTCCTTAGAAAGTGCTTCTTACTGCTTTGTAAAGAGTTCTGTCTTCAGTCTACACTGAGAGCAAGCTGGACTCAAGAGCATTTTCCTGGAGATAGAAACCTCCAAATGCATCTCTGTTGTTTTCCTACCTCTCCCGGGAGAACACTCTAGTCCCTCTCTGCCGAACCAGGGTGTACCACGTGTGATTTAGCCTCCTGCAGCTTTCCTTTACAGAGAATAAGCTGTGGGAATTGATGGGTCTAGGGAGAGCAGTTTGTAGCATTTTACAGGAACAATCACAGTTTGGGGAATTAGCATTAGTGTGCATTCCCCCCAAATGCCACCACCAATCCAAGGATAATGTTCTCCAAACTTTTCATGACCATTTTGCTTGTTAATTATAGGTTATAAGTTTGGGTACCACAACTTGGAACCATTTCCAATTATCAAACATAACCCTTCTCTTATGGCATCTATGTGCTGATGAGTCCTCAGGGGATCACAGAATGTTTTCTGGGTGCACAGAAAAATGGAGCCAAGCTGTAGAGCAGTCTAGACCCCCATGATGAGAAGCTTTCTAAACTCTGGAAGGGTCAACCATTTTTCAGAAATGTAACACAGGTATTAACTGATGAAGGAAGGTCAAAAGGAGACAGGAAAGCCTCCTGCAAGTAGGGACAGATGTTTGAGCCTAACTAGCCTAACTAGGTTCTTGGGCAACTCAACATCACCAAGGGGCAGTTTTCTTATCTTCACAATGGGAGAGATAATCCTGCCATTTGGCTCTGAAATGAGATGACTCACCCACACATAGTATTTATTTAGCAAAAATACCTGGCACAGTGACTTGTTTAATGGATGTTAATGATTTCTCTATGAACTTGACAAAGAAGTAAAAGCTCAGTCACAGTGTTGTCATTTGTGGCCTGTGTCCCTGCAGCATCCTCTTATTATTCCTGTGTGATACTCAGTGAGCTTGACATTATATTTATGGCATGTTGTAGCCTCTTTAGCTATTAATGCATTGAAGTAGGCTTCACTTTTTATTGCAGATGAATTGCTGTTGCTGTAAATCTTTCTCCTTTCCCATATACTCTTAGAGAGAAGAAAGAGAACGAAAAGAGGCAGGAAGTAAGAACAAATAAATGACTTGGTTATCAACCTGTTGGCCTTTGAGCAATGGTCATCTGTACCCCAACAAGAGTATTTAAGCTATGCTTGTGGCCAGTAGCTGTTGATGCTAAATGGCATTCATGGTCACATTCATATATATTGAGATAGTGTAGTCCAGTCTATACTGGAATTTAATGAAAGCTAGAGATGTACCTGTGATTACCAGAAAGGACAACTCTGCTGTGTGCTTTAGAAATGCTCCCCTGCCAACCCCGCCCCAGATCTCATCACTGTCCAGAGAGTTGAAGGCTGTGGTTCTCTGTTTACCTGCCTCCATGCTGGGAGAGCATGAGCAACAGACAAAAGGGAAAAAAATACTAAATAATTTAAAGGGAGTGAGTGTTGGTTGCTAAACCCACAGGACTGAAGCATACTGCAGTTTCTAGAGAATGCGTTTTTTTCTCAGCTCAGGTAATAACATTAGTGTTAGGCAAGATGGGGGCCCAGTGGCCAAACAGCTTAACCATAGAAAGAAACTCAGGGAGGGGCTCAGGGCACCACCAACATCGTGACCTCAGGCAGCTCACTGGCTCTCTGAGGCTCTCTTTGCTCTGTAAAATGAAGGCCTCAATTTCTCCCCAACCAGGGTGCATAGCCTTGAGGCTGTGACCTATGTCCCAGGGAGCCTCTTTGTCATGTACTGTCACAATCAAAACCAAGAGGAGAAAGGCCCCTGCAAAGAGAGTGCTAGGTACAAAGGAAAGCTCCTGCAGGGGGCTCCTTTTGAATATCTACCCAGGTGTAAGAGTGCTTCAGTAGGGTTTTACCAGTGGAGATGCCCGTAATGAGAGTAGCAGAATTAAAGCATCTGCAGTTTGAAGAGCTTAGGGGATTGTGGAAGCTTCCTGTGTGGTACTTAGCATTGTGTGTTCTTGGTTCAGCACAAAAGGTGATCGCACCACCCCCCCACCCAAGGGAAGCTGTGGTGGGGAAGGTCAGTGCATGGCACACCCACCTGGCCAGGTAACTGCTGTGAATCCTCTAGGCTTTTGTAGAGGGCAGTGCCAGCCTTTGGGCTCTTTGCTGAGAAACAGGCTTGGACTTTCTTTGCTCTTAACTTTAATTACAGGAGAAATGTCAGCCTGGATTGCCAATGGTTTCTTATCCCAGATGGAAGACTTCAGATGATTCCCCTGAGTCATGTGTAATGCAAGCCAGAGCCCCACAGTGCCTTCACAAACAAGCATAGCAAGAAAATGCTCATTCCAAGAACAATACCTGCTCCCCACCCCCCAGGTCCACCTCCATCCTCATGGCATCCTTATTGAATACAAGGAGGTCTATATGTGACTATCTAACTCTCAAATCAAGGCCAAGCTGAAGGGTAACTCAGCCTCCCAAGCATGACAAAGAAATGCTAGTTCTTCTAGTCTGTTTTATGAACTAAAACAATTCTATTCATAGATAGGCTATCCTAAAAATCTAGCAAGTAGGTTATCATTTCCTCTTTCTTAAGGTTGCCCAATTTCACCTTGTTCAGAGGTCCTCAAATTTTCCAGAGACCTTGTTACGACTCCCTCAGAGGGAGTAGAGTGGGGAATGAACCCATCATATATAGAGAGATGGGCTTCTAAAGCAGGTTCATGGTCATATTCTGAGAGCCCTTCTTAGGGAATTGCATCTTTAGTGCAAAGACTTAGAATATTGTTGACTGAGTAGAACTCAGCAATAAGACAATTTTTATCAAGTCCTAACAGCCATCAAAGTGGTTTGGCTTTTGAAAACAAAGTGCTCTGGAATCTGCCTCGCAGCAGGGAGTCATAACTCAGTGTTGAGACTGCTATTTCAATGACTGGTACCAAGTCAATTATAAGCAAGCATCTTTCAGCCTTGGTTGCTTAATTTATGTTACAACCCCAGTTTCCTTGTCTGCAGAATGGGATCACCTTAATGTATCATATATACTATACAGTGTGGGGAGTGGCATTGTGCCCTGTAAATAATAGATGTGTAGGAAGCTGAGGCTCACTTACTGGTAACTTTTTCTTATTTCTTTCCCCTAAATTTCTTCTAGGTAGATACCTATACTAGCCTGCTGAAGTTATAAAGGTGGTCAAAGTCTGATAAACTGACCTCCAATGAGATAAACAGAATTTCTATATTATATGTATTTAAAATGTAAGGTCGGGTTCCTATTGCCACTGATCTAAGAACCAGAAATTTCATGGCTTGAAAAAAATCATGATTTTTCACTCTTCTTGTTCTGGAGCCCAAAGCCCTCCAGCACTGTAAGTGAAGGTGTGGACTGTGCATTCTTTCTGGAAGCTCTGTGAGGAGACACATTGCCTGCCCACTCCAGGTTTGGGGGCTGCACACATTACTAGGCATGAGCTCTGACTCTGTCACTATGTCTCCTCTACTAACTCTCCACTCTCTTTACCCTCATGGTGACCTCTGTGTGACACTCAGGCCACCAGGGGAAATTTTTCCATCTCAAGACTTTATAAAGTCCGTTCTGCCAGGTAAGGTTGCATCTTCCCGGGGTCCAGGAATTACGATATGGATATCTGGGGCATCTGCCCATCACTCTGAAAAGCCTGCATCTCTAATGCTTTAGAGAACATCAAGATTACTCAGATGCCAGAGCAAGGGGACTTTGGCCTAGGGGAGTTTTCTGACTGTCTGCAATCGAGTCTTCCCTTCCTTCCAGAGCTGGCACCAAAGTCCCGAATGGTAATGCTAGATGGCCCTGAAGAACAGGATCTCAATGTCCTGTGAAAGTGCAGCACCATCTGAGTCATCTGAGGAAGATTTGATTAGGTTCCATCTCATTGAGAGTATATAGTGTTCCAAGTATTTTAAATTGACAATCCATGGGCTACATCCAGTCTTTATTGGATTCCACTCAAAGGACCTGCTATGGAGAAGTCCTTCATTCCTAATAGGAACATTTGATTATTACAACCCTCCCAACCCCCATTCAAAGTGGGGTTGCACACAAATGGCAATAATGACTTTATTCTTGGATGATCCACAAAGCTGTCTCAAGCCTTCCACTACTTTTAACTCTTCACCTCACATCAATATAGTTAATTTTTTTTTCTAGTGATCATCAATTAAGTACCACCTGTGTACTACACACTGGACTGTGATACGGATTCATGGTATAGCAGAGGAATGGACATACCATCAGAACCTTTTCTTAGTCTTTGGGTGAAGAACTGGATTCCCTGGCAAGATAAATACATTGATAAAGAATCAAGGAGGTACTCCATAAAAGTGAGGTGACATGTGTTAAGGGCCCGAGGCTTGAGCACATAGCCAAGCAGTCTTTGTGTCTGGAGAGGAGCTTGAGATCCTGCAGGTCAAAGAAAGGCTTTAGCATCATGTTCCAAGGGCCTTGAAAAGCCAGCTAAAGGCAAGGGGAGCCAAGACAAGGTTGTTTAGCATGGCCAGATTCTATTTCCAGATATAATTTGGCAATGCACATAGAGGAATACTCAGGACAGGACAAAAAAAGTCTGTTGGTAAAAAGACCAACCAGAACTTTGTGGTAAGGAACTTTACTTAATGAGAGCAGAGGGGTTGACATGTGAGGTCTAGATTTACTAGGGAGAATTTTAACAGCTAAATGGGTGCATATTGTAAAGTAAATGACAAGTAATGAACAAGAGTAAATGGTAAATGACAAAGGGACTGTGATATCTCTGCAGAGTCCCCACACAGCCAGTGGTCCTGAGCAAGACAGCACGGGAAGGGAGCTAATTTTCTAAGAGAAAATGAAGAGTATGACATGAATTTATTGTCAGTGTGACTGAGAAGTGCATTCCAGAGTTGTCCATGTGTTAGAAGTTTGGCCGCAAGTTGATAGCATTAGGGACTACTGTGGGTCTTAGTAGGTAGGGCTCTATGTGAGATCATTAAGTCACTGGGAGTTTATCTTGAAAATGATTATGAACTGCAGTCTCAATCCCTCTTTGCTTCCTTGTTCATGATGTAAGTGGCTTGCTTCGTGTTGGATTTCTGCTGGGATGTACTTGAGAATGAAAGTGATGGGACTGCCCAAGTTTGGACTGAAACCTTTAGAATCATGAGTTAATAACTTTTTTACTTTTTATAAGTTACTTGCCTCAGGTATTTGGTGATTGAAACAGGGAACTGATAGATGTTAAGCATTATGTATCAGTGGTGAGTTGAAAACTCTCTCTCTGTGTGTAAAACATACATATACCTACACTTTTTTCAAAAAAGAGCTAGGAAAATTGTGACACAGACATAAAGTTCATGAGTTCCACTGAAGGAATGGGAAGAGGCTAGTGCCTTTCAAACTTTACATGGCCAGCATTTCCATTGGCCCATGAGCTCACACATTATTACCATTCCCTATACAATATACTTAAATGGAAGATAGATTCCAACCCCTTGGCAAGGGTATCTTATTATTTTCCCTGAAAATGTTGGAGGCATTTTACAACTTAAATCAAGTAGATTTTTGCCCTGAGAGCTAGATCCAGAAAAGTAAGTGCATGAACCATGTAACCAAAGTCCTCCAAAGAGGCTCTGCTGACTATTTTTAGAGCGTGATGATGAAATGCAGACAGATGTGCTGGAGGATCAGCAGACAAGGTGAAGAAAGGAGGAAAGGGATGTGTCTCCTAGAGACGACCTGCTATTGAGAAGATAAAAGGGCTCTACTGTTTTCTAAATTTCAATTAGAGATGTTCCTCTTTGTGATTAACACACACACACACACACGCACACACACACGCACACACACACACACACACACACACACACAAAACTACCTTGACCTAGCAGCAATCTCCCTGCCTCTGTCTACCAAATGCTGGGATTACAGGCTTGTCCTACCACACCTTAATATCCTTGCTGTTTTTGTGAGAATCACATCCGTTTCACAATTTTTTACTTAACCTTTTCTGCTCAAAATTAGTCTACTTTTTAAATTTGAACAAGTATACAAACCAAGCAAGATAATTTTAGAAATGGAGACCTGTATCACTCCTCATGAATATTTAAGAGGATTACTTTTACAAGTTACAAGCTTTAACAAAAATGCTTAAAATTACTACAATCTGGCTAGATACTGTTGCTTGCCCATGGCTATGAATCTGACTGAGATCTGTTCCCTCTTTGCAAAGAAATGTGATAAGCAAGCACAAGGAAGGGTTGAAAGATGCTGTGGCAAGGAGCACAAATTTTTTTTTCCATAGGTAATCAGAAGAATTGAAATAAAATTGAAAAGAGAACAAGTTTCTCACTAAGTAATTCTGTGTTATTTAATCTTGGGAATCACCAGTGGTATTCATGGAACCCCTTGGGTAAATTGACCTGAGATTAAAGCTAACAAGAGCAAATGGAGACTGAACAGGCTAGAAGCAGCTTAAATGGGGGTAAAGCCAACTGCCACCCTTTCCCTGGGAGTTTAGTTAGAAAATACACATATTGCTGGAGACATAGCTCAGTGGTCCTGTGCTTGCCTGGAACTGAAAAGCCCCATGTCTACTCTCCAGTACTGCAAAACAAGAACCCACCCACCCAACAAACAAAACAGGACAACTCCCCCCAACACACACACACAAAATACCTTGAAGTTATTCTCCTTGGTACATCGAACCTCTGGAAGCCCCAGAGATCCATGCCCAGTACTTTTAGTCAAGATATTCCTGGCAAGGGGAGTGAGCCAAGGAGGCTTGGGGGGTCAGCAAGAATGAGCTGCTTAGAACCAGTGACAGGAGCAGAAAGCATAACCATAGCCTGTGGCTGATAAGGTGAGGCCTGTGGGCAACACCACTTAGCCAACCATGTGTTGCTATCTTAGCAGCCTCTCTGGGGAAGAAAAACTAGTAGGCAATCCATCTTGTACCATGTGCTTTATGTACAGTGACAGGCACTGGGCCCATTTGTCATCAGGAAGAGAGACCACAGCCTGTGGACAAGTATTTCACATCACTTGCTCATTAGCTTCTAAGATTTGACTTTCCAGGACACAACACAAGTTTGAAGTCATTTGAATTTTTTTTTTTTTCTTAAATGACAACTCTCATCTCACTGTTGCCATGACAGGGATGATGTTCTGATCTTTTTTGCTTTCATCAAATTAATTGCCCATTCCTTTGCAGTGATTTAGAAGCAAGGGTACAGATACTGTCTGGGATGACAGTCAGGCTTTGAATGGCAACAAGGGCTGGATGTTTGGAAGGACAGATACAAACAATGCATGCTTGGGCAGAATGGGAAGAGAACATGAAGGTATGAAATGCCAGCTGGGATGTAACTTCTCTTAGAATACTTGCTTGGGATCTTTGAAGCAAGTGTTAGGAAAACACAAACATTCTTAGACCCTGGAAAGTCACAGTTTTACCAAATATTGTCACTGTTAATTCAGCTTAGAATAACAAAATGTCAGAACTGCAATGCACCATTGGGATCATTAAAGCCTCTCATTTCTCCAGTGAGGAAACCCAGAAGCCATACATGACTTGCTTAAGAGCAAGTCATGAAATTGGCACTAGACTGGGAAATAATCACGTGCTTCTTTTACTAACAGAAGCCGTATTAAAAAAGAAAATAACTGAAAATAATAGAAAATACATCACCTGGGTACTTGAAGGAATTCTATCTAAAATGTAAGTGGAAGTTAGCCTAAATCAATTCTTCCTACTTCTGATGAATAGGTTTTTTTTTTTTTAGCCCGCTTTGCTATCTAGCCATGTAATAATTTTTGTACTCTTAGTGATTAGGAAATTTGCTTAAGATGAGATTAAAAATAAAGAGCAGCAACTGAGGAGACTTCCTGCTTCACTTTCCAATGCTGCAGGCCTTTCTCAAGAATTTTCACTTCTGGAGAGGGGCTGGCTATTGCTTTGAGATGTGAAGGCCTGCTTTTAGCTTTGGGGGAACTTTATAAGGAGTCTGGAGTCTTCCATTATCTGGTGTAGACATGTGATCTTCCATGCAGGGAGCCAACAGGTCAATGAGAAGATGCTCAGTGTCCTGCATAGATGGAAGCACTGGTTGATGCCCAGCTATGTGGTTCCTAAGGATAAGATCTCAGGCTGCTACAGAGGGAAGGAAATGTTCTGAGAGAAGACAGACAGCCTGATGGAGCAGTAGTTTGCTCGGGCCCTTGATCTCTCTCTTTCCAAAGACAAATGTCAGGCAGAAAACAAAACCATACTCTTTTGTTCAATAAAATTGATGCCATCAACTAAAATGAGTGTACTGGCTGTATTTCTCGTGTGCTTCCAAGTGGGCCTCTGAGCAAGGAGATTACTGACCTTTTCCATCAATAACAGCATTGTACCTTGAGGTGTGTGCAGATGCAATCTCCAAGTGCATTCACAGACAGTGCCAGTTGTTTTCCTGGCAAGTCTGAATTGAGGTCACTGTGTCTGCTCTCCATACAAGGAAACTAAGGACAGAACAAGTGAGCTGGTCAAATTTGGGGATTCAAACACAGGTCTCATAATTGTTTTTATTGCAGCTTTGTCTTGTACTGGGAAGAAAGTGTATTTACCAGTGAACACAAAGGGCTCAAGGTTATTGACACAGAAGATGTGGTAGAGGAGATTGAATTTAGAGAAGAGGCAGTGAGATAAGCTAACTAGGATTAGAAAGACCTATACATGAGTCCCAATTCTGGCCCTAGCCCCTTCTGCTCTCAAGATGTTTTGCATGAGTTGGTCAAATCTCTAAACTTCCTGAGTTGCTCTCCCCACCTTCTGACAATGAACTGAGATGAGATGCAGAGGTGGATAGGTACCTGTTCTCCTGGTTATCGATTGCATCAGAGGATGTGTTCCTAGATGCTGTGGATAAGAAACAAAACAGTCCCTTCCTTGGTACCAGATAAAGCATTGTACAAACACCTTCCATTTTAAGGCTCAGGTACTTGCCTCTGCCTCTCCCAGCTCTCTATACATAGGAGATTTTGCTAGTGTGCTCTGTGGACCTGAGACTTCCTGCTCTGTAGAGCAGGTCACAGTTTGGGCTGATACCTGTATATGATGCACGCCGTGTTCTGACAGGTGCTGCAGTTGTTGAGATCTTGGCCTGTCCGATAAAAGTTCCGCCTGTAAGACAGAACATGTTGAGGATAAATGCATAGGCAAATGCCACATGAGATGCACATTCTACCAACTCTGTCTATGATCTTAATTCCCACAGCTCAACATTCATGATGTCCCCAAGACACGTGAAGATACAAGGGTGAAGATGAATGAGGTTGTAATAATGGAACCTCCTATTTCTGGGATGCTTGGTACATCTGAACCACTTTTAAATATCATGTGTTCTTCCTGATCTTGGTCCTGAAAGATGAGGAATTTTGCAAATGAGTGAATAGAGAGACTTATGATTCCTGTAGTTGGTGTTTCTCTGTCAGCACAGTCTCCTATGGCAGTCTGGGTTGATTCCTAGTAACTACTTCCAGGTAGTTACTTCTTTTGCCAACCTTGTTTGATGAGCTTCAACCATTGCTTTCTCTTGGCATTTAGAGCCTTTCTAGAGGGGTGATCACTCTGCACCTCAACAAATACTGCCTGATGTCCCCCACACCACTATTGAGTTCATTATTTGGGACAGCATGCTTTGACTTTCTTCTATCAGAACTTTGGCCACATTTTCATGTAACTGAGTTGGTCAGTGTGAGACTAGCCCAAGTCATCAAAGCAGTCAGGAGAGAGGAAACCCAGCTTAATGGTTCCCTTAAGCCATTTGGAACAAATGCAAGTGAAATTAAAGCAATGAAAATTTGTTAACTCACTCAAGAGGACAGGAAGAAACTGCCTGCTGTTATCCCTGCCCCTTCCCCCATTTACTAGACCCTCATCTCTATAAGACAGTTGGTTTTTGTTTTTGTTTCATTTTGTTTTTTTCTTAGACTTCATTAGTCCCTTTCCCCATCTGGCTAAAACCTGAGTTAACCATGGCAGTCCATCCAGAGCTGCCAAACAGAGGATTATCAAACCCAGGCAGAGAGAGCAGGGGGAGGGTATTAGTTATCTTCTGTGCAAACGAGATCATGGACATTTGGAAGATGTTTTCTTGCAGTGACCTGTGCTCTCACTCTGCCCCTTCCCAGCAAATGACTTCACTCAAGAGGTTTTCAATATAAAGAGGTTCACCTTACCCTTCAGTGAGAGCGCGGGCTTTCTCCAGGTCTTGAATCACATTCAATAGCACTTTAATTTTCTCTTGGTTTGAATGCAGCGATTCCTCCACTGATTGCAGCCGGCCTTGGAGGTCACAGAGTTCACCCTGAGCCAGGTGACTGTGATTACTCCCACTGAGCTCCCTGCTGCTCTGAGGTTTGTACTCGTGCCTTGGAAGCGAGGAAGGGAGGTGCTCACTTCCAAGACCAGTCTGAAGCTCTGGGATGTCTGACTGGCTGGGGAGCTTTGCCACATGCTCCCAACACACAGGGACAGACTTGGATGCACTGCTACTTTTGAGTGACTCCAGGTCTTGGTGATTGTCACTCGATGATGCTGGGCAATCAGAGGCTCTTTCCATGTGGGCTGGCTGGATATGGGAGCCTGACTCAGAGGAGCTGTGAGTCCATGATGGTGAGGGAACACACATCTTCTTTGACTGAGATGACAGAAGGCCAAGGTCTTTGTTTTCAGGGTTATCTTTGGGCAAAAGCAATTCAGGTGTGAGTTTTCCTGTGCCTGGGGTGTTGTTGGCACTGCTGTTGGCATTTAAACAGGAGGGGTCTGATGTCAGCACTTTTTGCCCATCCCCTGGACACATGGTAACCAAAGTGGGTATGGAGTTGCTTTCTTCTGCTGAGCTTTCTGGGCCATAAGTCAGCTCTCTAGATTCCCAGGTTGGACTATGACAAATATCATCTGGAACCTGAATGGCAGCTGTTGCTTTCTCTGAGGACCTCCAAGTTCCAGATTCCAAGCAGAAGCTAACAGGTCCATTGCTTTGCACCTTGGACATCCTAGGGAGAAATGGGTGGGGCATTTTGAGTCTTCGAGGCCCATCCTCTAGATGCTGAGCCAGCCTCAGGAAGGCAAGGTCAGATGATACAACATCCTGTTCAGAGAGGTTGCCGTTGACCTGGATGGCACTTGGGGATACTGTTGGCATTTCTACCAGGGACTTGCTAGTCGTGAGTTTCTTCCTTTTGAAAACTGGGAAATGCTTCCTGAGACTAGGGGAGGTCTGGATAGAGATGCTGCGAAAGCCTCCTGCCTTATGGGACCTGGGGAAAGACAGTGAGTAGGTGGTAGGGTGATGGTGCCGGGATGCTTGCGCCTTCCCCTTTAGACTTGGGTCTTCAGGAGTTTGGGTATCAACCTCAGTTAAACCAGTTGGACTCTTAATGTTCCCATCTTCCTTGAATCGTACTTGCTGCGACTTGCTCCTGCGGTGGTGTGGTTGTTTCACAAGCTCCACAGACTCAAGACTGTTTCGCTTCAGGAGCACAGGCCTCACTTTCATGCTTTGCTGGGCCATCGAGCCTCAGTGAGAGGGAGAAGGACCACACACTTGTCCTGGGCACATTTCCCTTAGGTCT
Organism: Phodopus roborovskii; assembly: GCF_943737965.1. Classification (NCBI taxonomy): domain Eukaryota; kingdom Metazoa; phylum Chordata; class Mammalia; order Rodentia; family Cricetidae; genus Phodopus; species Phodopus roborovskii. The sequence continues at coordinate 43,952,198 of NW_026126407.1, forward strand.
TTAGAGCAGTATCTAATGATGGAGACAAGGAGAATGGCCAAGCAAGATGTAGTGGTCCACTTTTCTTTATGCAGGAAGCCCTGCCGGCCATTCCCAGCCTAACTGTGCTACTTAGGAGCTGTCTGGAATGCTTCCCCTGCGGTTGAAATATTATGTCACTGTAGTCATAATCACCGAGTAGATATTCAGTTGAGTTCGGCTAATTATGAAACATCTGACCCACCAGGAGACTGATGGGCTTATCTATCAGTGGGTTCCAAGAAACAGTTCTGATCCTAGAAGACACTTGATGTCTTGAACAAAAAGACAACAAAGGTACCATTTAGGGAATAGTGCCACACTAGGAATGTGTGAATTCTGAAATGAACCTGTTATGTCTGGACCAGATGGCCGCTTTTCCCAGAGCGTTGAATTGCAGTGCAAGGCTATGGGAGCCTTAAACACATCTTCTTGCCATAACATGCAAATAAACAGAGTAAGAGATGACCTAGAGCTTTGCTGCTTAGATGGTACATGATGTTCCTAAGGGAACTTCCCCACTTATGTCAATCAGAAATTTCTCCCCTGGGACCATTATTTTCTTCCATGTTGCTTCCCTGTGTTTCAGTGAGGGAAACTTAACTTCTAAATAGCTTCACAAAATTCAGAAGGATCTGAGTAGGGCAGAGTCGAGGCATCAGGGAGACTCAGAGGGCTGGGCTCTCTTGTGGAATCTTGGCTGAAGTTCACATGTGGGCAGTGAGCCGCTCCTGCAGCCCTTTTTATTTTTTTTGAAGTTGTTCAACTGAGAACCATGGTCACTGCATCTGTTGGAGACCAGACAGCCTTTATAATTAATCAAGAAGAGCCTGGAAAGGGAGAAACCACAGTCACCAAGTTCTAACCTCCTAGCTGAGTTTCCTTTGAGTGAGAGTGTCTAGTATTTAACCCATCTGTTTTCTCTCAGTCCCATTAGTGAGTGAGGTGCCCTTTGGATGTAGGGCCTGAAAACAAAATGCCTGTCTACCACGATCACTTCTTTCTGCAATCATCGCCCAGTCAGCTGCTCTTCATCTAGGAACAACTACCTTAAATAGCATTTCTTTAAGGAGCCTTTACAATGACCTCCTCCTTACCAATAGCCTTAATGTCAGACCACACCATCTTAGATGTCTATGCTACATCCAACACATGAAATCTCCTCAGCAATAAAAAAGAAAATATTGGCATACATCACTTGAGTGGAGTAGGAAAAACAAGCCTGTCTCAAAAGATTGCTTTGCATGATTCTATTTGCACAGCCTTCTTGAAATTAAAACAGAATTTTAATAGACAGCACATGGATAACTTGCCAGGGAGGTGGGAGAGAGATGAAGTGGAGATGGCCATAAAATAGTATCACAAGGGATTCTGGGCTTGGGTTTCCAGCCCTCTTTTGGGCTTCCTGTAGGTTCTGAGTGAATATGTGCTGAGAGTGGATGGCTGAGTGCAGGACAGGTCCACAGGAAGCAAAGGAGAGCCTGGGCATAGGCAGGGCAGGTGGAGGTCCTGGGAACCCTGCAGAGACATGAGAACCATGGTTTCTCCCAGCTGTGACTGACATTTACCTAAGGACAAGCTTCTTCTCGAACATCTTCATTTTTATTGCTTTCTAGGAGATAAATGAGCACAAAATTCTCTGAGGAGCATGTACCTTGTAAGAATAACAGCCACCATTTATTGGATACTCATTTTTTACCATGCTGAGGGCTTTCCACACATTAATCATAACAACTCGCATTTACTGAGTAACCACTAATGTGACAGGTGCAGTGGCAAACACTCTAAAATTCTGAACTCGTTCACTCAACACAAAACTCCTACATAGATGGGTGCTATTCCACCCATCTTTACAACTGATGACACGGAGGCTTAGAAAAGTTTAAGTAACATGTCTAAGATAAATGCCTAGTGAGAGAGCTAGGTTCTGACCCTGAAGTGTGACGCTCCAGACTTTGGCTCTCTAATACCTGCCCCTACTGCCTTTCCAGTATACAATAATCACATTTAACCCTTATAACAGAAAGATGGGCTGTCATCCCAACTAATGAGAAAATTCCAGGCTCCCAAAGGCCAAAGAGATACAATCTGAGTCTGAGTATCTGCAATTGCAAGTCAGGAAGCTTTGGCTGACTCTCTGGGAACAGTCTGGTGTGTGGACAGATGCTGGCAGTGGCTGAAAAAAAAATCTCACCAGGTATAAGAGAGATAGGGGACTGTCCCAACCAAGCCCAGCCATAACAAAGCAGGACAGAGAGGTATGGCTGCCAGTGTGCCTGGGTTAACCAAGAGATCTACAAAGAAAGGAAGTGACAAATGTGTCCCCTTCCCAGCACTTGGGTATCTTAGAGAGAGTGGTGCCCCGTCTTGCTGAGCAGACTCAAACTCTTGGCTTCTCCAGCAGTAATCCTTTGCACCTGAAGCAGGAACTCTTAACAGCATGCTCAGTTCCTGCTGCTGGCAGGTTCCTATGTAAAAGGCAGGGTGCAACCTACACTTTTTCTCTTGGTTTTCTACTTTCTCTAGTGTTCTATATAATCCCCTGGCCACATTGGCTTTCCCCATGCCTACTGCCTTGAGAGTGGGTTCACCTGATCCTCTGATGCTGGAGAAGTATGTGGGCCTGGTCCTAAAAGGGATCAAAGTTCATTTGAGATGCTGCCGTAAAGCTTTTGAAATTAACCACCTTCATATTCTAAGTGTACCTTTGACCCCTTTTCTTTCTCACTGAAGGACTTCAATTTTCTTTTTCAAATTGTTATCTGTAAAATGGGATGATACTTGGCAGTGGCTCAGTCTCATGAGAAGTAAATGAGATGTTGACAAGGAGCTAAGAGCACAGACTAGACGACAGGAAGTGACCAGCACAAGCTTCCTGTCTGCCTGCAGCCTTGACTCCTTGTGGGTCCCAGGGTCTGTGTGGTTGTGTGTTTGTGGGGAGGAGGAATGTAGCTTGCAGCCAGCCAATACCCATGTGCTCTGTAGCCCACTGTCAGATAAACTACGCTTCTCAGCCTTTGCAGAGCAGTAGAGCTGTGTTTAAGAAAGAATGAGCAATTTTGAAGAATCATCACCACCTAATTCACTGACCTGAAAATCAGGCTAGTTTCTGACCATGGAATTGTCACGTGACTCCATAAGGCAATGACCTGCACATCATGCCAACCAACAGCTTTAAAGTCAGTTCTATGATTCCATGACTTTGCATAGGCTTTTTAGGTCTGGTTGAATCTGGAAATATGGTCTTTTCGTGAATAAGTCTCTGTGTCTTTCCATACATGGTTGCTTAGCTTACCTGGATACCTCTGAGGGCAGGAAGCTTGCTGCTTGTTTCATGGTCAAATAATTATTGTATGTTTACAGTAACAAATTCATATTTAAAATTCACCATGATTAAGTGCTGTGTGGGCGTTTGGCACTAAATCCTCAACATGACCCTCCTGTACAAGATTCTCATCTTGCAAAGTGAGCAACTAAGATGGATGGGACTGTCACATGCCTGAACCCCACACATCTTGAACCTCACCTTGAACTTAATAACCTAGACCTCCCAGTGCCTGCTTCTGTGGATTTCATGTCTAATTATCCTTTACTCCTCATTAGCAATTCAACTCCCAGAATGTGAACTCAGAAAGATGGAGCTGGCTTTTGTGAGTACTAGTGTCTGGTGAGCATCGGTTCCATGCCAGGCATTGTGATGGGTGTTTTTCATTTACTCTGAGTCCTTGTGACACTCTTAGAGGCAGGTGATATCACTTTTTTGTTTTATAGATGCGGACACTGAGAAACAGAAGGGTAAGTAATTTGACCCAAGTTTGATTACCTGGAAAATGACAGACCTGGCCTTTCAGCTTAAGGACTGATTGTGGAGTGCAGGCTCGTAGGGGGTGGGTCTCGCCAGCTTCTGTAGGGCTGGGATTATAGCACACAAAACCTGCAGCAGGTTTCAAACTCGCTCTACATTCTCCTCTAAAACCAGCTATCCTTCCAATTTCAGCACTGCCCTTTCTCTGGGAAAGCTAATACCCCTTTTAGAAGTTTTCATTTGACCTTTAAATATGGCTGATTTTTCTATTTGTAAAGATATCATGCACCCATTATTAAAAATCAAATTACAAAGGTGTTTTTTATAAAGAAAGACAGAAAAAAATCACCAGATATGTCAGCACCCAGAGCCACTATGCACCATCAACTTGGATGGGTCTATTCTTTGTGTCTCCTGGTGCAGTGTGTATTATGCTATTTGCATGGGTAGAATGATGGACAGGAAGCCTTCCCTTCAATGAAGGACCTGAAGGAAGTTATCACATTATGCCTCACAGATTCCTGCTATCCTTCTAACTAGGGGCAGGACTCTGTTGTATTGTGACCTTGATCTCTTTAAATATCTCCATTTGATGATATTTAGATGTTTCTAAATACTTGGTATTATTAATAATGCCATAAGCAGCATGTTTTCTGTGTGAACCTTTGCACATTTGTCTAATTATCCCCTCAGAATAAACTCATAGAAGAATTAGTAGATGAAAGCAACTATATTTAACTCTTTGTTGAAATTTTCACTTTACAACTTACCCTTCTGGAAAGTTTTGTGTCTCGATACCCTCACCACTGTGTGCAGCAGGAGGCCCTTTCACCAACGCCTCTGCCCTCATACTTGATCAGTTCATGGTGACTAGTTTGATCCTGTCCTTGTTTTAATCATTGCCAATAAAGGAAAGGAAATGCTATACTTCATTCTTGGCTGTATGCTATTTTAAATATTTTTAACAAGTTATTTTAGAAATGCATGTGGCAGGATGTGCTTAGGAGTGAGCGTGCGAGAAGTTTAGTCAAGCCCTGGCGCTGGAGTTGCAGGCTGTTGTGAGCTTCCTGAAGTGGGTGCTGGAAACCGAACTTGGGTCCTCTGCAAGAGCAATAAGTGCTCTTAGCAGCTGAGCCCTTTCTCCAGCTCTCGGTGATTTTTTTGAACTGTGATTTTACCTTTAATTATGGGCATTTAAAATGTTTGCCCTATACTGTGTTTGGTACAGGTCAAGAGTGAGAACTTGGAACTGAATATCTGAATCATTAGGCTAATGTGAAAATTCTGTGTCCTAGACAGGGCCTAGGAAGTTTAGGATACAGTCTCCTCTTTCAGAGAGAAGTGTTCTAACTCTTCTGTCCCCAATCCCTCTGGGCTCTTTATCCTGGGGAGTTCACCTGGCTGAAAGACAGCTCCTGGGGAGGCCTTAAATCTCATGGGCTCTCAGCTATCCACTAATTGATAGGGAGTTCCTTTGGCCTTGGTGGTTAGAGCTTAATTAATAACCTGGCTAGAGTCCAGAATCGCTCCCCAGAGTGATCCAGCATCCTGCTGCATGCCTGAGGGCTGGGATCAGAGCTTATCTTTGCAATAGTTTCTTGTTTTCCTTTGATGGTTGACTTACTGAATGTAAACCAAATGTCTATATTCCAGCTATACCTTTCACCCATATCAGAAGTCCTCAGGGAGTCAGCCAGTGTCCATCTGTTTGACAGCCAGAGTCACCCATGCAACCTCTGTGAACTGTGTACCTCAGGCTTCTTCTCCAGCTTTCTGTTCTGGAGTGTGTGTAGGTGATACTGTGAAGGGTTAAATGTATTGGCTTTGATTCACACTTGGCCTACAACATGTGAGTTGGCCTACATAAAACTTCGCATAATTGTGATGATTGAAAGAATTATTAAGGTAGTCATTAGGTCAATGCTAGCTCATTAGGTAAAATGCAAATAAAGGCTGAGATGTTTCTAAGTAGGTCTTGGGCCTTCTGCCTCTACTCTCAAGGGGGACTACATGAAAGTGGTGTCCCAGGAACCACGCCTACCACCCTGTCACTTCCATGCTTCACACACTTTGGTATGTCCTTGTCTCCCTGGTGTCATTATCTCTTGACATTCTGCCTCTTCAACTAAACTAGAAGCTCCCTGAGAACAAAATGTAATGACAGTCTACTCTCAACTTCTGCCCCTGGATTGGCACAGAGATCTTCAGTGAATTTTCATAGAACAAAAGAATTTCATCACGCATTATCTAACTTGCCTTGTCTTCTGTGTCATAAAGCAATTTTAAAATTTTTTAAGAGGTGAGATCTTGCTATGTTGTTCAAGCTGTCCTTGACTTTCTTGCCTCAGTCTTCAGTGTAGCTGGAACTCTATGCACATACTACTACATCCAATGTGTCAAGTTCTATAGTTAGCATGGGATCAACATTTGCACATATATTTCATTAAGAGTAAATTTGCTTCCAGCTTTCCCTCTCAATGATGTATTATCAGTAGTTCTAGAATGAATTAAATACATCCATCTTTTTAGTATATTATGACATACCAGTATATGACTCAGATTGACTTGGTAAAACTTGGAGGCTGGTTAGAGGTATGCACTGTAATGGACATGATATAGATCCTGAAAAAAGAATCCATCCATATCCCTACTGTAGTAGGAGGATGAGATCATGTAATGCCTCTAAGGGATAGAATGGGCTCTTGGGAAATGGTACCAAATGTGATACAGTTATAGGTGATACCAAGGAAAGATACAGTTCATTTCATGTTTGTCTAACTATCAGATCACCTTTCTTTGTTAATTGGGATTTAATCCAATTAGGCTTAGGACCAAATCGTTAACATTTCATTTTGCTCCCCATAGTTCTGTGTAAGTCATTCATGTCTGTTAACGGTTGGAAGAAACGGTCTATGGTTTTGTTTAATACACATTTATTCATAAAACACATGGTGGAATGGGCCTGAGGCCATGGGTTGCCAATCCCCATTTTAGATACTGGAAAGACACTAGTGAGTTTGAGCAGGAGGCTCTTAATTTGATTCTTTTTACACAGCTTCATTTACTGACATGTTTGCCCTCTCCCTTCTTTTTTTGAACTTAGAGTCAGCAATGACACTGACTATTTATGCCACATTTTATAACAAAGTATTTTCAGATCCTACATAATCCCTGCTAGGAAGCTGGTAAGCATTACTTCTGGTTTAAAGAGGATTAGATAAATTGGTCCAAGTCTCAGGGATGGGACTCGAACATGTTATCAGCCTCAAGACCCCGATTCCTCATTCTGTTTCTTTAGTTGGTTAGATATCTGTCTGTTTTTCTGTGGTCTTGTTTTCCTGGCTGGAGAACATATTCCTGAAGGAGAAAAAGGCATTTTAGTAGTCCCCTACAGTCTCTGAATATGAGGCTCAGGGCTGAGTCTGTGGAAAGCCCTTTGCAGCCACCTGGGTCTTTTATCCCTGGGTCTTTGAATTTAGTCTCTGTTCTGTTTGTATTCAGTTAAGTGCTTGGTCAAATCTGTTGGCAGGTGTTACTACACACATCTAAAATCAAAGAGTTAATGCTATGGTCTAAATCTTTTATCCATGTTTCCAATATGGAGACTGCCCATCACCTCTCTCTATAAGCCTTCTTAAAGAGGGGCATGCCTATTTGTGCTGTATCTAAAGCCACACACACCCCCAAAATGCTCAAAAAGACAAAGGAAACTAACTCAACTTTTTGGCATTTTTACCGAAATGGGTGAGCACAAACCAAAATTAGTCTTTGGAAGGTGAAGTTAAGATCCAAAATTGTGTGTTCAATATCAAAAGAGCATAGATAATGTATACTGATGACAGGACCTTGTTTTCATTTTCCTCTATGCCACATTGAGCCTTTCCACACAGTTCCAGCTACTTATCCTTGGGTCTCATTTATCCCGTATCTACACCACTCTGAGAGTGCTTTCCATTTTTGCCTATTTTAGTCTCAGCCTTGCTTTTGGCAATTGTTCTTTACATAGTGCAGTCAGATCACACCAGCCTCCTCCATATAACCTAACAAAGATGATGTCCCTCTGCACTTAAGTTCAATCGAAGCTCTTCCTGTGGTCTTCAAGTCCCACGGTCACTTGGCCCTGTCACTCTCCTGATCCCCTCTTACCGTGATCCACTCTTCCTAGGCCCTCTGTGTCTGGTTTCTCCTGGTTCTAGAATGCCAGGGTCACTCTCTCTACCTGGCTTTCATCTTTCTTTCTGTTTCTAAAGTGATCTTCTCATCTTCCAAGGCTGGCCCCTTGGCATGAAGCCTTGGCTCCAAGGCTATTCAAACCCAGGACTCTCTCTCCTGCCCCCTTCTGCCTCCCATGTGCCTCTGGATAATGGTCAGTCTGTCTTCTTGTTCATTCATTTGCTGTCTATTATTCCCAACTCATGGTAGGAATCTCCTTAAATGTTTGATTGAATGAGTGAATGATTTCTTATAGACAGAGGCTTCAAGGTTTAATATAACTTTGGGAATTAAACAGAGAACTATAAATTTTAGAACACAGGAGAATCCTATTCACCAGTTCTCAAATCTCCTTTAGTAGTGGATCGTCCTTCCAAATTCAAGCTTAAGTGGTATATCAATATCTGCGACAGAATGAAGTAGAGCTGTTCTAGGAAAAATGGGGAGTCATAGTATCCTCCAGTCACTCCGAGCCTTACCCTAGGATCTGAGATGTCCAAGAAAATCAAGCTTAAAAACTTCCAAGACAATCCTCTTCGTTTCATAGATGAAAAGAGGGGCTCTGAGCTGTTCCCCTCTGTCTGTAAATACCTGACAAATCCTAGGCAGTATGGCTCCTAGCAAGGCATAGGGACTCAGGAAACACTGGTAAAGGGACTTAGGTAGTATGCCTAGTGGCAGAAGCCTAGTGGCATGTCTAGAAGGCTAGGGCATCCTGCTCCCCTGGGGCATCAAAAGCAATAATGCAGTCATGAACTCCATCTGGGCCAGGGTCAGGGTCAGCCCGTGGAACCAGACAGAGGGAGGAGACTACCTCCCTGTTCCTTAGAGAATAGGTCACGGCTGCTGTTAGTACCGTAGCATTTTGGGTAACAAACTGCATTTGTCAAAGAAACCAGAGAAGAAAACTCCACCTTACTCTTCATTTTTCTTCTTCTTCTTCATGCATTTCAAAAATAAACAAAAATGCTTCAGGCATATAAAACAGTACAGGGTACAGGGAATACCGTAATGAGCCTAGTATGCTAGACAAGCTCAGTTAGCCTTAGACATCAATGCCACAGATCAACCAAAGCTCCTACCCCACCTTTCCCTGCCCTTTCCTCTTTAACTCCCGCTTCCTCCTCATCCCCCATTTCTCCCCCTATACAATTCTTCTTCTCCCTCTCCATCTCCACCTCATTCCTCTGGGTCCCACCTCTCACCCTCCTTTTTTCACACCCTTCCTTCTCCTCCTTTTCTTTTTTTATTTTCCCTCTCTAGCCTTTTTTCCAACCTCTCATCCTGCATCTTTAATAAGTGTTTTGGGTTAGTAATTCATCCTCCTGGATTTCTTTGTCATGGGTGTGGGAGGGGCACAGTAAAGGTGGTGGTGAGTATCTCTTGGGATCCCCCACCTTGCAGATCTTGGGACATCAGCCACACAGGGATTTTTGCCCTGGTCCACATTGTCCCAGCAAGAGGCATTGCCTACTAGTGATGATATCTCCAAAGTGTTATCTCCAGCTTGGTCTCTCAAAGGGAACTTACCACCACTGATGGACTTTCCAGCCAGTTAGTCCAGCTTCGCCTCCTTAATGACAGAGCATTGCCTTAGTGTTATCTTGAGCTTGTGTGGCACTAAGAGTTCCTCCCAGGGGATTTCTTGGTATATCCAGATGCAGTTCCACCTCACCACATGACTGGGGATACTCTCCTGCTGTTTTCTTAGGTTATATCACTTCATCTTTAATTTGCCCTTGATTTATTCTTTATGTGACTGCACACTGGGGGTAGGGGGGAGCTGCCTATTCAGACAGGTAGAAGAATGGAGGGCTTTTGAGAAATACCTGGAGGAGTAACTGTGTCAGATGAATATGGGTGGGAATGAGTGATAGCAACCCACTTCCCTTCTTTCTCCTCTGAAGACAAGTAGCCCACAACAATGACTTGTATTACTTGAAAGGTTCCCTCTGAGGCTAGAGAATAGCTACAGTCGCTCCTAATGTTGAGTTTCTGTTTCCACGGTGGGTGGGATCCATTTGTGTTAGGGAAGGCTGGAAACACCCCCTCTACCTCAGGACCATTTACTTTGGCTTTGTGACACCGAGACTGTTCCCCTCTTAATTAGTCTTATTTGTACTTGGTGGTCTTAACCAATACGTTTTCTAAGTGACCTCTTCCATACCAAAGGACCCTTTGCTCCTGTTTTGACGGGCCTATGTGCCTGAGTAAAACATTAGTCCTAGGCTTGAAAATGAGACTTCTGCAGCCCCTTGCTCCTCAGCAGCTTTGCTGATGTTCTCAAAGCATTTGAAGGCAGGTCATATGTGCCTCCCTTCGGGGGTCTTACAAACCAGGCCAAATTGTTGCCATTTTGCATCTTACAAAACTGCAATGGTGAGGAAAGACTTGACTAAAATGTCTGGCAGGACCACGAGAGTTGCAAAACTTGATTCTATTTGGGAACTTCCATGGGAGCTAAAGGAAGCTGAGTACCCATTGTAGAATCATTGAAAAGGCTGCAGTGGGCTTGGCAGGCACCCCCAACCCCTGACAGGCAGAGACAAATAGCGGCCATGCATTCTGCAGCGTACCATCCACTGTAGTACTGCAGAGTGCTGCTGGGAACTGCAGTGATTTTCCTTCTTCTGGATCCCTGCCTACACTGCAGAATTTTCACAAGAGGAGGGGAGGGGGGAGGTTATGGTAAGAGTTCATCCCAGAAGAACAGAGAGCTCAGGGCAGCCAGCCCTTGGCAGAAGCACAGGACTCTGCTGCAATTGAAGCGCCACACTTTGTTTCTGAGAGAGCCAATAGTATGCTGCAGCACAGATGCTGCAAAGAGTAGCCGCTGTTCATATCACTGGGCTGCACTGGACTGCGTCTGAGAGGCCTCAGTGAGAACTTTAGCAAACCTCAAGTACCATTCAAAGCAGTAAGGAAACAAAGCCACGGAGGAAAGGGCTGCTGTGGGTGTCATCAGCTTTGGTGATCTCTACCTTCTTGTGATATCTTTCCTTCTCTTTTTGGCCCCTTCCTGGTCTTTTCTACCATGGCTGAAATGGTGTCCCATTGTGGGAAATGTTCTCCATGTTAGTTTAGAATAGAAGCCCCACTTGACTTTCACATATGACAAAACCCCTTCTATTTATTACTTATATGATGGCTCCATAGTGTTTGCATAATAATAACAAGAATGTCCAGTTTGGATTAAATCATATTTTTCAAAAGCCTCATAGGTAAACCTTCTGATTCCCTCTCTGTCTTCTTGCAAAAAGAGAGTCATGTGGGCACATCAAGCCACTGCCAGTAGTCTAGATCAGTCCCATGCCCATTTATCACTAGGATAGAGAAAATCTATGTGCTGATGACCTGTCTGGGGCAAAGGGTGGGTAGTCTTTACTCCTAGCCATCCACATCCACACACCAGTCAGGGAGGATATAAATCTGCGAGTATGTCTTGGTCTCTCTCTCTCTCTCTCTCTCTCTCTCTCTCTCTCTCTCTCTCTCTCTCTCTCTCTCTCTGGATCACACTCCCTGTAGCCCTTCAGTGTTCAATTAGCCTAGACTCCAACCACAGACATCTACCTTTCCTGTATATCTCTAGTTACATCTGTTGCCCTGCTTGCAACCCATCTCCTTGAGTGACACCCTCTGACTACTTGGTGAGGTTTATCCCCGAGGAGGAAGCCCTATGCTCACACACTCCAACTTTGCAAAGTGCTCAGGATAAGTTCACTCATACCTGTTGGCCTAGCTTCCTCATTAGGTCCTTAGAAGCAGTGTCTGGCACTCAGTAGGTTGTAAGGACTGCTAGCTCAGCTTCCTTTCTTCTGGCCTAGAGAATGTTCCTTTTTGTCCCACTCCACAGCCTTATGTGAAGACTTTACTGTGTTTCCTTAGTGGGTATTTTTATATGAGGGATCATATATTGTGCCAAGCTGTGGCTATGTGCCACAATCCTTACTGGGCTATTGACTAGGGGTGGCCTCTGTTTCCCAGAGCTGATCTGAGCCAACTGACTGCCTAGGGACACAAAACTTGGCAGGCCATCCAAGCACTTCAGACACCATTGCTGCTGGGTAGTCAGTCAGTTATGAGCAACTCCAGCAGCTCATAGCAACCTTCTCAAGAGGAGGTCCAGAGTCTTTTGGGTCTATGTCTGCTGTAAATGGCTGGCATCATCTGAACTACCAAGAGCCTCTAAAGTATAGCAGAGGTGTAATAGTTTATGCAGTAAAGCCCAAATGGACAGACATTTTCATTCTGAGCACCAATTACCTAGGTTTCCATGCTGGTCCTGCTGATTTCTTATGTCCATTTTGGAGGGTAAATTGTTCAGCATCCCTGTGCTTTAATTTTCGCAACTACTTGTGTGGCTAACGCTATTCCTTCAGAAGCCATCAGAAAGCTTTCAATAAGGGGACATACTCATAAAGCCATCAAAAAAAATGCCTGTCGGGTCAGAAGCATTTAATACAACTTGATGGCAATTCTCATTACTCTTTGGTGGCACTGTCTTTCGGATCAGTGGGAGACAAGCAACAAGGTGTTTTCTTGTCATCTGTAAAGCAGACAGTGGGTGTGGGAATTGATGGCAGAAGTTCAAGTGTAAGATTACTTAGAAGAAAACACAAAATAAAGTCCAAAATGACTACTACGTGACTGGTAATAGGGAGTAACAAGTAAAGTTAGGAGAGAAATGTAAAATTTGGTTTGATCATCCTAGTAAGGCAAGCTTAGGGAGAAACATCCTACGTCTCAGTTCTGGGAAGTGTATTCTATTTTGTAACCTTGAGGTCTGAGAGAGATAGTTGTAAGTATATTGATCATGAACGTTTTCATAGATCTAAAATCTCCGGCCCGAACTCTGTCAGAAGGAGTTTTGAGAGATTTTTAGGAAGACCAGGGTGACAGTGATGGAATGTGAGAGCTTTCCCTCAGAGGAGAGCGAAGAAGACAGAAGGTCACTCTGTGACATCTCCAGAGAACCACAGCCTCAAGGCTGAGTGTCTCAGAGGTCAAGTGGAATTCCAGCAAAGGCCAGTCTCCAGTAATGACCCAACATTGCCCCACAGCAGGGAGCTTCATGTTTTTGCAGGCATTTGTTTGGAAGGCAGGGCCCTGGGAGGAAGTTCACTGCATTGCCTGAGAACAGGAAATGCTCCTTTCTTCTCGCCTCTTTTGTTCTCCCAGTTTAAGGGAGAGAGGAACATGTTCTCCTCCCTTAAGTGTAGGTTCACATCTTTGGCAAAACCCAATCACTACAGAGATGCACCCTTAGAGACCAAGGAAAGGCTGCCAGAGCCATCACATCACTGTCTCATTATTACTCATCATGAAATACATTGTGGGGTCCAAAGTAGAGTTGGAGAAGCAGTCTCCTGTGAGAAGTGATGGTGACACTGCTCGCTTTCTTGTATGTTGCTTTTCTGATGAATACTGGCTGCTGGCAGCATCTGCTGAGGGGGTGGGGGACGCTTTCACCTGGGATTTCATGGATAAGTGTATAGATCCAGGGCTCCCATAACCCAACCCAACTCTGCTGTACCCAAGTACTTACTAGCTAGTCTGGCATCATCTCCTCCCTCACAGGCCTCCTCACAGACAGAGCCATCCTCACTCAGCATCATGTGACCAGTGTCCATGTACTACCAGACAGAAATGCCATGTGGTTAGGAGCAAGCTTGGGAGTCTAAGTGTGTTTGACCTTGACATCTACCTGTCATTTACTAGGTCTTAGCAAACCTATTATAATTTTTCAAGACCCAACTTTCTTCTCTGTAAAATGGTATGGACATGAATTCTCACTACACACACACAAACACACACGCACACGCACACACACACACACACACGCACACACACACGCACACGCACACACGCACACACGCACACACACGCATGCACGCATGCATGCATGTGCAATTTGAGCTAAGTGACCATGAAATCTGTCTTATCTATTCCATCAGGCAGCAGCAAGCTATTTCTTTTAGGTGTTGAAATAGTAAACATTTGTAGTTTTGTAGGCCCTGAGCTCTCTGTGTCAACTATTCATCTTTGCCATTGGTAGGATAAAAGTCAAGAACAAAATATCAATGAATGAGCACAGTATGTTTCAATAAAGTTTTATCTATCAAACAGGTAGCCATGATTCTGGGCTATGGACTGTGTTTCCTCATATAAAGCAGGAATGAGCATCCATGAGGACTGGGGAAGAATCCAAAGATGGTAAAATGGTGGTTTCAACAGAAGCACCTGGAATTTCAGAGATAGGTCTGTGGATTAGGGTAGGTCTAGGTTCAAACTTGGTTTGGATAAATCCTGTGTTTTTTCTGAGCCTCATTTTACTATATCATGATGACATATAAAAGGGACCTTTATCCCAAATAGCTGGTGTGGGCTGGAAGATGAGGCATGGTGCTAGGCATTTAGTGACATCTCAAAAGCATTAGTGAGGGTGATGGTGACAGTGGCATTAAAGTCAACTAAGGCATAGCCTGCTCTTTCCCCCATAGCAACACAGTGTGGCTACTTCATCAGGTCAGATACTCAAGGAGTTGTCTCTTTCCCTTTGAAGGTGGGGGGGGCAGACTCTTTTCAAAGGGGTAGGAGCAGACCCCAAGCAAGCTGCGATGGGACTACAGAAGGAGAGCCTGTATACCAGTGACAGAATTATCACACCCCATCAGCACCAGAGCACCAAAGTAGATAGATGACATCAAGTCGGATACAAGCCTCGCATTTCCCTTTCACTGTCCTCCAGGGGATCTGAGAACAGCAAGGTCAAAAGATCAGTCTCAGAGAATATGAATTTTTGTCGCAGGCTGTGCAGAGCTGCCTGGAGATGGGTTTGGAGCAGCCCTGGGAAGCCCCTTGGTGCTGCATTGCTTTGCTTGATATTAATGTCCTGGAAACAGAGCTGTCTGCATTGCACATTGTGTTGGAGGACGGTTATTGCTGTCAGAGGTGAGGCTCACAGTGTCCCTTCCCACTCCTTACTGGTGCACAAATGCTGCCTGACGAATATGTACACACAGTGTAGACTGTGCTGTCTGTCTTTCCATCTGCCTCTATTCCATAATTGTTTTAACACTTTCCTTGCCTTAGATTTCCTTGAGTGGGGGGAAATGCATTCTGGGAATCCTAATTAATGCTATCAAGCCTCTGCCCTGATCATATACTAATTGGTATTGACACTTATGTCATCTCCCTCCACTAAGATCATGAGAGTCTCACAATTTTTTTTTCTATCAGGGGCCCCAGTATTCAGCCCACAAGCTTGTTTGCCCATTTCTCCTTGCTTCTCCCCTTCTCCTCTTTTTTATAGTTCCATTAAGCTCCCATTATTGGTTGAACACTATATTCAACCAGAAACACCTTTCAGCTCTTGGGAGAGATGGGCAGTAAAAGACAGGCTGTGAGAAGTTGGTCTAAGCAAGGCCAGTTGTGCTATGAATGTCTTCTGCTGGGCCTCCAAGCTGGCTTAGATACAACAATCCTCTGACCATCCTGTCTGATGGAAGGGAGAGCTCAGCTAATATTTGAGGAGAGAGATAAGTTCAAGTGGCAAAATGAAGAGGACACAGCAGCCCTAGAGGGATGCCTTCCACAAAGATGAGGAATTGAGAGAGCTTCCTTCCATATGGCCTTGGTGGTTTGGGTGGGACTGAGGAAGGTGGCAAATGTCTGAAGAAGCCTGGCTGGTGTGAGGCCTGCCATGAAGGACTCTGTAGGTTAGACAGGTCTTCTGGAACTACTCCCAGCATGTGGAAGCTGAAGTAAACTGTCCATGTAGGAAGCAGGCTTAAATATCAATTCTCTCAGCCCTTGCTGTAATTACGTTGAGTATTGTCTGCTTGGCCCACTGCTACCAAATGGAAACTGATTAGCAGTATTACATGCCTATGATGAATGAACTGATAGAATAAACTGGTTTTTAACTTAGTGTGTAGAAGTAATATCGACTCTCTTAATGCTTGGAGTTGGAGTGGAGGTGGGGTGTGGTGGGGGAGGGTGGTATTAATCAAAGAGGATTGTGAGAGTGAGAAACAGGAAAATATTTCCTCTTGTTATTGGAATTCAGACAAAATATGATCTGGAATTGAACTGCAATAAAGCAGCAAACAGGAAGAAACCAATAGTGGATTAGCTATTTGTCTAGAACTGCATTCCATCTTGGAATGTATCCAGTATGCCACACAGTTCTGGTCCTGCCCACTATGTGACTGTGGACTGTGCTAAGTTTTGTGACAAAGAAAATAGAGTTTTATGAGAAAATAATAATGAGCCTAAGTTATACTGGGGGTATGAAGGGTGACAGTTGCATAAAGGAGGGTAGTCGGCATTGCTTGATAAGGGAATTTCCTGGGGAAGGGGAATGGTGGTCCAGACATAAAAACTCTGTGAACACTGCTTCAGGCAGGAAAGGCTCTTGGTCTCTGTGACAGCTAGCAGAAGACTAGAGTAGCTATAGAACAGAGTTCTGAAGAGTTTTGTGGGAGCAGTAATGTAGGTCCCAAAGGATATAATATTGGGATTTTGGATGATACAAAAACAAACAAATGAAAAACCAAATAGGATGACATCAAGAGTTTTTAAAATAGTGTGGGGGGGAGCTAAGAGTATATAGAAGGGTAATATATTTTCCCTGTAAAATTATCTTTCTGATTATCCTGAAAAAAACTAAAATGAGCCACATGGTCAAAGGTAAAAACAGGATGACCAGCAAGATGTCTGTCACCATCATCTAGGTGAGAAATGGTTGCAGGTTGATGAACTGAATAGTGAAGGTAATAAGAACTGACTAACTTAAAAACATATATTTGGAGTAGGCCAATGAAATAAATGGCTTAGAGGGTTAAGATGCTTGCTGCCAAGCCCTGTGATCTGAGTGCAATCCCTGGGACCCACATAGTGAAAGGAGAGCAGCAACTCTACACATGTGTTCTCTGACCCCCCCCCACACACACACACGGCACATGTTCTTCCCCTAATAAGTACATTCTTTAAATGGGCGTAAGATTCATAATAGGTTAGTTGTTCAGGGTGATGCTGGAGGTAAAGATGTAGCAGGAAATTATTTTGATGTTTGTTGCATTGGGAAGCAACCTTCTGAGATAATTAGCCTGGTAGGGTCTGGTCGCTTGTGGGACTACAGGAAGCCTGGCCTTCTTGGCTATGTAATATGATAGCACCATGTCTGCTTCTATCTATTGGAGTGGGAAGCACATTGTTCTATACCCAAGTTTCGTGCTCTAGGACTTGGAATGGGGTGGTGTGTACTGTGCTATCCAAGGTGCACACTAAATTGGAAAAAGTACCTGGATGCCCATGTGGTCCATATTTCCATGTCAAAGGGACAAAAAGGTTGAATTGGAACATCTGAATCTGCAATGGTTGTGCCACCATGAGAAACACCCCCCAAAGCCATGAAAACAATGAGCATAGCATAACCCTGCTACTCGTACTGCCATTCTAACTGCCACCAAAAAGCCCAGAAGACTTTCCCCAGGAGGGAGAGCACAGGGACAGTTAGCACCACTGAGCATGTTTTCTCTGAAGAGTGTGGGGGCTTCTCACCTCATCCTCACAACCCCAGTGGCACAATCACAGAATGCTGAGGCCCAGAGGTGTGGACACTTTACCAAACTCCTACTGTAGCAAGTAGCACAGCAGGGTTTAAAGCAGGGACTTGTGGTCCACAACACATGCTATTACTTACTGAGTGACTATATAGCAAGAGGCCATCAGCTACTCGAGTCAGAAGGTATGGGGACAAATGAAAAGTTCAGTACTTCCATCATTGTTTTGCGGGTTATGTGCCACCAAGTTTCCAGGAGGCCATCCAGAAACTGGGTTTCAGGAATGAAGCTGTGTTTCTGTTTGGCTGTAGGGAGGCTACTCTACTTGCTCTCAAAATCCCTCTGGAATTCCTTTCAGAGCATTCCAAATCTATAGGAAATAAATCTAGTCTGGGAATGTATTAGTGAGCTCAGACATTCCACCAGAGCAATGGACTGGATTAATACAGAGTGGTTGGAGTGCTAAGGGAATTCATGGGCCTAGCAGGTCTCTATGATACCTTGTAGTGATATGGGTGTAAGAGGATGGAGAGAGGCATTTCCATAACAGGACACCTGGTGAGCAAGGCCTGTGGAGTTAGTTCACTGCCTAGGAGCAGGGGGGAGGGAGGTCATTTCAGGTAACAGTAGATGCAAAGGCATCCAGGTATGGAAATAGGACAGGGCTCCAAGAAAGATCCTCTGAAAGGGCAGCCTGGCTGGAGACATAAGGAAAGAAGGATGTCTGGTCCTCTGTCTGCTGAAGAGTTTGTGGAGGGCAAGCAAAGGGGAAGCCTTCCTGGGGTCTGCATCCTCAGTTCTTTTCTTTGGTTGAAGTTATACTGACATACATGATCATTGTTCCCTAAAAACCACAGGACAGTATAGAAAGGGCTAGCTGAAATTCTGGGCTTGTAGGAGCCCTGCCAGCCTCTGCTTTCTCATTTGTAGGGAGACTTCTCATTTAGCTTCTCTTCCTAGTGAGGGTTCCTCCATCAGTTGAGAAGAGTCCCTTCATTTAAATGGAAAGTGATAGTTTGATGGATACTGGGAGCGGTCTCAACTCAACAAACACAAGCTGATCATACCAGAATTTCAATTGGCAATACTGTACGGAGCTAGTTGACATGTTATAACCCCATATCAGTCTTAATATAGGAAATATCTCTATGTGACAGAGCCTGTGTGAAGCACAGAGCTTTACAGTTGCTTTCCCACAGAGGCAGTTTATGGAAAAAAAAAATGGCCCCTGAAACCAGGCAGACCCAAGTTTGCATCCCACCTCTACCATTTTCCAGCTATGTGACTTTGACAACCCATTGACCTTCCCCAGGCCTCAGTTACTCATTTGTAATGTTAAGATAACAGTTGAAATCCTCTCAATTGGCTGTAGGTCACAGTGAAATGAGGCCATACAAGACACAGACATACAGCTTTTTCTATTGTGTGTTTAGTAAGAGCTCTGAACTCAGATGCCTTCAGAGTAACAGCAGCCCTATGATTGGATGAAATATAGGTCCAATATAATCCTAGCCAACAATTCTTTGAAAGGAGCTAGAACTTGTGTGAAATACACCAGCCTTTAAATGTTGGTGACTGTTTTAGTTTTTAAATCACTTAAGGGCAAACTGAACCCATCTGAAAGCCATCCTTTGCAACCTCTGGATTTTCTTTTCTGCAAAGATTTAAACCTGGGTCCTAAATGTGAATAGCCTGGGGCTGTCTGTTACAAAGCTCAGCAGGCTGTGGAAGTTTGAAGGCAATGAAATATCCTAGTCTTCTAGGACATCAACAGGCCCTGGGTATAAGCTTGTAGGATATCCACAGTCAACTCAAAATAGAGGTGGATGGGGTGTGGAGTGTAGGCACCATAGTGAAGTATCCCCTGAAGTTAACTGGCAGAATGGATCTACATCCTGAAATTCTAAACCATGTATGCTGTGCTCCTTCTAGATGCTGCTTTCATTTTATATGAAATGTCTGCTCCCAACCCCCACTCCAATAGGTTCATGTTTTGAATGCTTAGTACCTAGGTGGTGGCATTATTTGGGAAGTTTCTAGAAACGTATAAGGTAGGGCCAAGCTGGAAGAAGTAGGTCACTGGGGATGTTGTCTTTGGAAGTATATTATCTCTGGCTGCTTCCTGTCTTGCTCCCTTCTTCTGGGCCCCACATGATGGGAACAGCTATGCCCAGCAGCATGTCCCTGCTGCCATGATGCCCTGCTCAGGATAGAGGAACCACTGGCTGTTGACTGAGTATTCTGAAAACATGAGCCGAGATAAACTATTTGCTCCCTTAAGTTTTATACTTAGTGGTCATAGTAACACAAAAGTAATCAACATAGCAGTGATTGGCTTGCCATTTGGGGACTTTAATAAAATGAGGAATCCTCAAAAGCACATCTAAACAGCTATTCAGAGGGTCAGTGTGATTTCATAATACCGAGTCTCTTGAATTTGGAAACGTTGGTCCTTTGGATCTGAGGATTTACATGTCCAGATCCAATCAACTGCTTGTCAAAAATATTCAGAAAAGTCTATTACATTTATAATGAATATGCCCAGACTTTTCCCCCTTGTCTTTCTAACAGGAGCAAATAGTCCTATGGTAGATAAATTAACTTAAAGAAGGCATGTGCCTAAGCAAGTATTCAAGCTGGGACCAGCCAGTCAGCAGCCATTCCTTGCCAGTTTGCTTTACTGTCAGAAGCATTCCTGACTTTAAGTTCTTCTAGGCAGACTGCGGGGGTGGGGATGTGAAGAAAAGAGATGGCTGGGCAACCCCTACTTATTGCTGGGAATGTGTTTAGGGTGCTGAGAAAACAAATGCTATGCAGAGGGAGATGCAACCATTCCACAAATGTCTCTAGTCCTTTTCAGAGACAGCCACTACTTTGCTGGCTAGGAACATGGCAGTGAGTGGGATAATCCCTGCCCCCACCAAGCTATGGCCTGTTAAAGTCCTGCAGGTGAAAAGATGCAAACCATGTAAGGATTGAGAAGCTATTGATGAAATGGAGCAAAAGATAGGGCTACAAATAAGTTTGAGACCACAGCATGACAGCTGCTCAAGTAGTTCTGGCAATGATGTCTTTGTTTGTTTTGTTGCATTTGTTTTGGATTTACTTTAGTTTCTTTTTCTTTATTGCCAAGGATCTGATTTTGCATTTGGTCATGCTCATTCTTAAGATGCAGAGGCACACCAAGGTGCTGAGTTTATACCCACAAACCCAATCCTAAGAGAAGCTCTGCTTTCACAGGAGGCAGAAGCAGTATGCCTTTCCAGAAAGGGCACTCTGAGAAAGATTCCCTGGCCACTTCTCTGTTTACTCTGCTGGGATTAAGTACCTAATAATTGGGTTCATGCCGAGAAGCAGCTAGAGTTTGTAGCTTGTGTGATTGGAACAGTTTAGAAAGTCAAAGTAGTTAATGACAATGGTAACTACCATTTAGTGAAGACTAGTTGCAGGCATTGTAGTAAGTGCACTACTTGCATAATATAATTTAATTCTCCTAAAAACCCTCCTGTTTGAAAGTGCAGTTATCCCTGTTTCATAGAGGAGGTCAAATTGTCACTCAAGATCACACTGCTGGAAAATGGAAAAATGAAAAGTGAACTAAGGTTGACTAGCTTTAGACCCATGGTTCTCGTATAGGGGAACTCTCACCATCCATACCAAGGAGCGTTTTGCAAACTTTGGAGACAGTTTTAGTTGCCACTACTAGGAGGGGGTGTTTCATTGACACACCTATGTAGACACCAGTGATGTTTTAGACATCCCACAATACCCAGGACAGCACACATACATACCCCTCCCACATCAAAGAATAACCTCAAGTGCCAGTAAGGCCAACTACACAGCCCTGTTGTGGAGTCATGGTACTTACTACCGTCACCAACCTGTATCATTCTGCATCTCACAAAACAGTCCTAGTCTCCCCTGAAAGGCTGCTTTTAATACCTTTGCTTCTGGATGCTGTGATGGAGCAATTTAGATCAAGTCATTCCCAGCTAAAGCTTTCAGTGAACAACAGAACAAGGGAAACCCTACTGGGTTTTGCAGTCCCATTTCAGGTTCAAGTTCATGAATGCCAGAAAGGAACTCATTAGAGTCATCCAGGCTGCAGGACAAATGTTAATGGCTTCACCTTTAATTTAAGCTAGGCTTTATTTTTTATAGCTGGTCCTTGGGTAGCAACTAGATTTATTAGGGCATTTTTAACAGCTGAGGTAAATCAATAAAAGCATGGGAGCATGCAATTTGTGTTATTTGCAAATATAAAATTCAGTACTCACATAGACACCCACATAGATAGACATACTCACATGTTCTCTCTGAATGCAGTCCAAATTTTAAAACTGTGCCCAGCTCAAACATTTAGACCTTTGAATGTAATCCCTAAATTATGAAATGGGCAAAGGCTAGAACAGATAAAAAGGAGATCAAGTTCTACCTGTTGGGGGCTAAAGGGGCACTTCTCAAAGCATAGTATTCTTGATGGTACTTTTAGGTACCATCCATTAGGACAAGCATCAGAATGAACAGCAGCAGCGTGAGCAGCATTGAAAAACTAAAGGTATTGTAAACTAGTCTCATCCACTTTTATAGTCTCCTCTCTTCTTGCCAGTGCCGGTGCACTGGGCATCTCTTGTTGCATTTCACTTCAAAATGAGCTCTGAGGCACTCATCCCACTTTATAGATGAGAATTCAGGTTCTGAACATTTGGAAACATGGTCAAGGTCACAGAACTGTGCTCCTGCATCAAATGTGAGCAAGACCAAGTCAGTTAATCCCCTAAAAGGCTGGTGGTGAGAC
The DNA here is from genome assembly GCF_943737965.1 of Phodopus roborovskii. Lineage (NCBI taxonomy): Eukaryota > Metazoa > Chordata > Mammalia > Rodentia > Cricetidae > Phodopus > Phodopus roborovskii. Next base: position 43,974,597 of record NW_026126407.1, read on the forward strand.
GATGAGAGCATCTGTGAATAACATAATCACCCAGACTATATCTACTAAGTGAGGCCATGTTCTTCATCATTTGGCATGTTTATAATATAGAAGCTGGGTACTATGTAAAGCTATTTACATTTACCTTGATTAAAATTCAATACAATTAAAAATATAGTTTGTAGTCACAGGAGCCAGCCACCTTTCCTGTGCTAATAGCCAACTCCTGCTAGTGGCTGTCACATGGGGCGGTACATTTTCCCTATTAAAATACACTGGATTAGAGAGATTAAGGACATAGAACCAGTGTGGTATGCATCTATTATCTCAGGAAGATTTAGAAAGATGCTATTCATTCTATAATGATACAAACAAAACAAGTATAAACCTCTGAGATTTTTGCTTTTGAAGAAAGGAATTCTAAAGGTTGTTGTAGATCCTCAGTCAGGTGACAAGTAAAGGATATTGTCTTCATGCTTGTTCTCAGCCAGTCCTCTGTTAGTCTCATTGTGTGGTTGAAGCCTCTGAAATTCAGTCACACAACCAACATTTGCATAATCTAACTAGCAGAACAGAGATGCAAACTCAGGTCTGTTCTCCAACTGCTTCATATCTCCTTTACTCTCTATCTAGGCCTTGGTTCTCAATACAAATAAGAACTTTGTCTCTCAATGTCACCCTGAGTCAAGGACACTCCAAGTTCACCATGTGCAAAGGTAATTGCCACCCAGCTCTAGGAGTTCAGTCTGAGTATGTAAGCCATGGCAGAACACACAGGAATACTCCCCTTTCTTGATCCTAATTTTCTCAGCCTTTGCTTCCTAGCCACACAGCTGGCACTCAGTTTGTACCACAAAATGCCACTCAGCTTCTGCCACCAACATTGTTGTTTTTAATGACTGCAAGTCACCAGGGTGCCTTTCTCCCAGCATTTGGAAGAGGTTCTGCATGGAATGGTCCTGGCGACACTCAGTGTTTACTCTTAATGGCACCAAAGCCACAAGGTTCATCCATGTCTGGGCCTTAGTGTTAACTGAGACATATGTTCTCACAATACACATTCCTGGCCCAGATGGCTTTCACAGTTCTATATGACCAGAATCCCAAATGCACATCCCGAGCCTGCCCATTTACAATGCAGGAGCATCACCAGACAGACACACAATCTCTACACATGGCCATCTAAATGAAGCAGGATAGTTTTCTAAGCAGTCTGCCTCATGGAATATGTAGGGAAACTTTCTTTTGTGCCTTGAAATTACAAGCAGACAAGGTCACCATAAAGTCATTTAAAATTGCATCTCAAGACAGCTTGATGGCAGAGAACCTACTTCCCCCACCCCCCAACTGATTTATGGCTTGCTTTAAACTTTTTTTCTTTTAAAAAGGCCTGCAGATAGATTGCACTGTCTGTGGTTGGAGACATGCTCACCTTTTCTCAGGCCTGATTCATAACACATCGCTGACCTGCTTTTGGCACCATTCCCTCTGTGCATAGTAAGCTCCCCTGAGGTCACAGCCCTAAATGTTTAGCACTTAATGAAAACAGTATGCCATGTTCAACCAGGTGACCCAGGAGGAGGAATGGAAATGAAGTCCCCAGAATGACCCATTACACCCATAGCCACAAGCCTGAAGAAGGCAGACTAGCAATTTCTAATGGGCTCCCAGAGGCATCTGAACTTGGAGCTGTAAGTTTTAAAGTCACTTTCCAGAGAAATATGGTGGTGTCTCCTTGTTTCTGGTCAGGCAACCAGTGCCTGTCACTCTGGGGCAAGAGGGCTGTGTCTAGTTTACTTTGATATTTTATCATCCAGGCTAGGTTAACCATTTGCTCCCAAGACACTATCCTAATAAGGACCAATTTCTAAACCCCACATATATTTTAGATATAAGTCATCCAGGCATAAGGATGATAAACAGAACTCTGACGTTTTTCCAAGATACCCAGGAAATATATTTCCACATCCATAGACACTCATTGGTCCAGCTACTGTTCTGGCTGTAAACCTATGGACTTAGCATCTTTTCTGGGTTTGTGCTTTCACTGATACTTTTATTTTAGTTTATTATAAATGATCCCTAGTCCATTAATTTAGTTAATGGGTCAAATACATGCTATACTTGGGAAAAGGGGGATTAAAAAGGGATTATTATTATTTGTTTAAGAACTGCATGTCTTCCTCATATCCCTATTAAGGCTGTGCTGTGCTGTATTCCATACACATCAAGGTCTTGTAAAAAACTGATGTTTATGAGAGAGCCCTCCCCTGCCACCTGCCCCCATCCCCCACTCCCTGATGCTCCCTTTTTGTGTGGGGGGTGCACATTTCAGAGGCACCAACAGCTGTTCCAACTCTGCTGAGCTGTTCATCAAATTACCCTCCTTGTCCCATCTATGGGATGTGTAATGTGGCCAGTGACATTTTTCCAAGTCTGTTTATTACCTGCTGGTGAGCATTCCTCTGAGACAGTCTGAGGTAAAACTTTAGGAGTGATTATGCTTTATGAGGGCATAATGCCCTTCAGGTTTAATTTCACACGATACTAAACCGATGCTCACATTCCCTTCATTTTTGTCTGTGTTCATGTAAAAGGGCATAATATTAAAGTTGCCTGTAATTAGCTCAGAAGTCTATGCCACACAAATGGTGCAAATTAACTTCACGTTCTTTGTCTGACTGCAAGACCAATAAAAGACAGAGAGGTGGCATGCTAGGTAGGCCACCAGCTCATAACAGCAGGTTCCTTGGAGGCCTAGAGACAAGGAAAGAAAATCAAAGGAGGGAACTATATCCTACTCCCCTTGGGGTGTCTTCACCAATCATGCCCCCAGGGGACTGGGAGTGGTGTCCCTGCTTTCATTTCCCATGATGCTTTCTGGGTAAGAGCTGTCTTCTACCCTTATCTTTGAGTTGGGGGCAAGACACAAGCTTGCTTATGCCTCCCAGGCTAGAGAGCCACCAGAGCCAGTTGCTCTTCTGGGAGCTGACACCTGCTGAAAGACCGCAATGATAGGAGGCCCCCAGGCTGTGAGGACAGGACCTGATTGTGCTTTTCTTCTCTCCTGACAACCTTTTCTTTTGTGTTTTAGTTATAGACCTGGCTGGCTCTTTCTTAGTTTATATTAGGAAGTGTACTGGCTTCCTTGGAGAAAGTGTGGTTCTTATTTATAAATACTCTCTCCTTACCTTTTGGCTTCCAAGATTCTTGCTCTACTTTCCAGAAAGAGGGAGTCATAAATACTTTTAGCCATATACAAATTCACTCTTTAGTATTAGAGTTGTGTCTGCATTCCATGTGTGTTCTCTGTGTTCTCCTAGAAGCTTCTGGAACAAGAAGCATTGTTCTTCTCTACATTAACTACTGCAATAAAGAACTCTGCACATTGTGACTTTCCCCATCTAAGCAGAATCTTTAGGTGCAGCTGGGTAGGTGTGTGTGTGTGTGTATGTGTATGTGTGTGTGTGTGTGTGTGTGTGTGTGTGTGTGTACATGTGTGTTTATTAGAAAGAATACTACTAGAATGTGTATGGTATAATGTATAAAAATGTATGTGTTAGAATTTTTAGAATATGTGTCTAGAGTGTGCTAGAATGTGCATATGTAACTGCATCAGAATGTGTTAGAATGTATGTACATGTGTATATGATAGAATGCATTGTGTATGTTAGAATATATGTGTATATATACATATATATAGGAGTGTGTGTTTGTGTGTGTGTGTGTCCACATTCACATTGCATTGTATCTATCAAGTACAAATGGAGTATGTCAGCCTGTTGCCTGTTACCCAACAGTTTTTAAAGAAAAGAGAGCCTAAAATGGAAACAGCTGAAGGGGGTTTCCCTTCAGGGGATACTTCTTTTATTCTTTCAATCAACCGTTGGAATAGATTACTTAATTAGCATTTATTGTTTGTAAAATTCTTTGTCCAGAAGTACAATTTTAGGGCCTGCAGTTCTGAAGAAAGACAATTTAATGGGTGATAATCTTGTATAGAATTTTCAAATTGATTTCTTGGTAGTAAATTGTTCCTCAATTGTAGTGCCTTCTTCACTCTCATTAGACACTAAGGCTTCTTTCTAAATGCATTCATAACCATTAAAATGTTGTCTCCAGTTCCCTGTCATTTGAAACAGGTCATAACTCCAGGCACAAACACTTAAAGGACAACTAGACTTTCAGTTTCATTAGTGTGCTAGGAAAATGTGGATGTGCTATTGGAGTTTATAGAGCTCCGCAGCTCCTGATGCAAACAGTTCAGCTCTACCCATCCCAGGAGGAGAGATAACCTTTTTCTTTGTACACAAAATTGTTTGGTTGAAATTCCACTCTGCCTGAGTCTTATTTATCAGCCTGATGTATGTCTAGGACTATAGGGAGACTCTCCAGAACCTGTTTACAATTTGCCTGCCCTCTTCTTTCCCAAGAAACACCCTGGGAGTTGAGCAGGCTCATTGCCAAGGAAACTCACTGATGGTAGAGTACTGTTTGAATCTATATTCAATCCTCTCTTTGGAGCATGGTACTCAAATGTGTGACTCAAAAGGAGCCCCAGAAATTCTGAAATACTACAATAACAAGAATGAATAAATGAACATACTGGTATTCCCTATGCTATTTCTGACCATTTGTAGGATTCTGGTTTTCAAGATGTGAGAAGCTTCTGAACAAAATTGGTTTCCACCTGGCTGTTTTATATTCAGTGGGAGGCCAGTATTTTCTAGTCCAATTAGGTCTAAACATTGGTCCTTGTGACCTGACTCTCATTTATCATACTTAGGTATTATTATAACAAACACAGCGTTGATCCCATTTAAGAACATTCTGAGTGCCCATCCAGAGGCTTTGGGAACATTATCTCTTAATCCTCAGTTCTAGCTGCCAAGCCGATGGTGAAGGTGGGCACATGGCCATTCTACAAACAAATAATTAAGCTTGGAAAACTCAGAAGTTGAGTCTCACACCACACAGCAGGTTGGTGGTTGACTTGGACTGATGCCTAGGTTGACAAAGATACCTTTCCAAGGAAGCTTCACAATAAAGGAACAGGGATGGTTTTGCTTCTCAGAAGCCGTGAGCATTGGGTGTTTTATATGTGCAGAACACTGTCCATATTCTTTCACCATCATTCTCCTAACACTAAGCTTCCTTGCTTCTCAGTGGATTCTTCCTTCATACTAGGTCCCTCTAAAGCTTAACTAGCTTTGCTTTACACTGTGTGTGTGTGTGTGTGTGTTTTCATAACCCATAAAATTTTCCTAAACCCTCCTTTCCAAAAGAATCCTACCCATTTGTCTATTCAGAAAATGAATAATATCCATTGCCTCTTCTGAGCCAGCAAATGCTGTTAAAATACATTGGTGAACCAGACCAATGGGTTCTTCTCTAACCTACACTCTTGGGGTGGAAGGGTTATTGGAAAGCACAGAGCATGGATGCTAACAAAAAGTCAAAGGCTAATTCAGAATTGGAAAATTTGTGAATGCTTATATTTAATTTGGCCTGTGTCTTCAAAATTGAATTTAACATTAATATTATAAAAACCAAGAGATTCCATATAGAAAGTGATGTAGATTTCCAGCCTTTCAGTGATAACCTGGGTCCAGTGAGAACACAAGACATCGGCCCGTATGATCAAAGTATTCTGGGATTTCCAGATGTGAGGGAAGAAGGCCTTGTGACTACCCACATTTCATCCATGTGTTTGCATACCCAGCTGGCTTCAAGAGCATAATGATTGATAAACTAATCTCTGCAGACTCTTCCAAGGCCTCTGGGGTGAATGACCTATGGAATCTCACAATAACATGGCTTCTGCTTTGCATGTTATAAACTCAGAGGGTTCTGTCTTCATTGTCATTACCTGAACTAGAGATGGCAGCCATATAAAATCTGCATGGTCGAAGAGGGTCCCAGACCAACTCACAGTAAATCCAACACTTAGACAGCAACCTGCTACCATATCTGTGCCATGCTTCCTTGTTGAATCCTCATCACTTAGAATTCCCTAGAGCTGTAGGTTAACAAAACCAATGAACCTAGATAGTTAGGAGTTTTATGATAGCATTCAAGTGAATCAGAAAGAATAGGAGAGAACTGATGAGTGTGGGGAAGTCCCTTTGCACCAATACCAAGGTTTCTTAAGTCCCAGAACTAATGTTAATTGTTAATATCTTGAAATTTGGTTTATGGCAGCTTAAAAATGTTTACTGGCTGTTGGCAACAGGCCCAAAGAGATTGCCAAGTGGTTAGGAGCAATTTCTGCTCTTTCAGAGTACCTGAGTTTGGATCCCAGCACCCACATTTGGCAGTTTACAACTGCCTGTAACTCCAGCCTTGAGGAAACATAATGCATTCTTCTAGAACCCATGGGGAGCTGCACACATGTGGCATTCATTTACACAGACATGCATAGATACACATAAATAATAAAAAGATCAACAGAAGAAACAAATTGCAGCTAATATTAATTATTGACCCCTTATATATTACTTAGGTCATTAACAACCTGCTACCCCCATTTTATAGTTGTAAAATTGAGACACCTGTCTCACAAAGGTCCTGTAACTAATGTGTTAAATCACAGGTTTTAGTGATTTTATTTAATTTCTAAATTTGCTTGATTACACTGAGAAATATGAAGGACAGAAAGTGATCTATTACCTGGACTTTCTTCAGTATTAAAAAGAAATTATCATCATACTTATTTCTTCTGAAATAAGCCACCAATGGCCAGTGAGCAAAGTGTTTCATAGAAGAATCCACATGTGGAACTAGAATATGCTCTAGAAGTGAGGTGGCAAATAGATACAAGAAATCCAGGTGTGAGCTCTGTGACTCAGGAGTCTATCCTCTTAGCAAATCTGATTAAAGATACAATTTGATTTTGAAAGTGTCAGAACAAATCCTATCTTTAAAAAAAATTATGCTAAATTCTGTAAGATTAAACTGGTCACACTAGAACAGAAATGTAGGAAAGAAAAGAGCCCTTGGGTTCTCTGTTTCTTATCTGCTCATATTTACACTCAAATGTAAACAGGCAGCTCATGGGGTTAGCTGGGAGACATGAGAATTCAAGATGGGGCAAGGGTGTGCTAGGCTGCCATGTTCTTCTCTGCTGGGCTGGAGCATAAGCCGCTTTACAGTCTGAAAATAGCGTTCCCAGAGTTTGGGATCTACAGATAAGCCATTAAAACACTTTGCCTGCCTCCTAGACACTGGGAAGTGCTAAGTGTGCTTGTTGGATAAGAGCCTGTTGTTTGTGACCCAGGTGTGTATATTCATGAAGCTGGGGATCCAGCACTCTGCAGAGACCTTTGTGTCAGTGTTTCTGGTTATGGTCTCTGTTGTCCCTCATATCCTGTGCCAAGACTCCAAGAGACCCTGTCAGGAGGTAACTCAGGGGGTGAGCACAACCAGTGGGGGTAGAGTGGTTGGGTGCATGACTCCTTGAGCTTGGGTTTAAGTGCTGGCTCTGCCACTATCTGGCATTGGGTAACCTTTCTGTGTCTCAGTTCCCTCGTCTGTGAGGGAAATAGTTAGTGGTTCAAACTACTTCATCTATTTCAAGATTTTAGAACAGTATCTAGCATATAGTGAGTATCAGTCATATTGGGCTTATTAAATAGCCCCAAGACTTGTTTTTACTAACAACCACAATTATTCATCCTCTTTTATGTGCCAAGAATTTGGCACACAGTAAGCTATTTAGCATTTAGTGTATTCATAATGCATTTGCAGACTATAGTAAATATCCCCAATTATCACCCCCATTTTAAGTTATGAAAAACTGAGACATGAAAGTGTAATAAGATATTCAGGCCATGCAACTAGTAAGGAAGTCCAGAGTGAAAAGCAGGTGGCAGTCTCTGGAACACATATTTGACAACTACTTTGTAAAGAGATGCAAATGAATTCCATATTTACTGTTCTAAATATAAGGTTAAGTTTATTCATTGCAGATACACTGGACCACGCTGAGGCTGGGGCAAAAGATGGGCACACATGTTATTGTCTTATTATCTGCATCTAAACATCAGTGAAGGGTAGGTGACATGGCTCAATGGATAAACACACTTGCCAAGGCTGATAACCTGAGTTCAATCCCTGGGACCCAAATGTAAATTCCCACTTGTTGTCCTCTTACCTACAACTGTGTACTGTAGCAAGTGTGTGTAAGGGGCATACAAATACACAAATTGCCAAATTGAAAAAAATAATAAAGAGAAACTAGTGAAATTGACATATAACCAAACTGTCAACTCAAAGTATTTCTTTGGAAAAAAAAAAAAAAAAACAGCCTTTGGGCTATTGATACCAACAATGGCTTTTCCTATAGTCAAGGCAGGGTTTGAAGAGTTGCCTGTGGTGCCAAGTTCAAGCTCTAGTGCTTTCTAATTCCCGGGACTGTTAGCATAGCACACCGGCCCTGTTGATAGTGCATTCCCCACACTGCCTTTGTCTGCAAAGATAGCTCCTTATAGTACAAGGGTGAAGCTCTGCTGACCACCTTTGATTTCCAGTAAGGAGAATTGCAGAATGATATGAAAATTGGATGTTTGTTGAAGATTACTTAATTGATGGCTTGCTGTGTCTCAGTGATTGTAAAACTCTGTAAAGTCTCAAAGGAAGCCGATATGCATAAAAAGAGAAGCCACAGGAGGCGTCCATAGGGAAAGTAATTGAAGGCAGCAGCAGAAATACCACACTCATAAAGAACCTTTTCTGACCATGTGTAGAAAATGATGACCTTGCACTTGAGAGATAAGTCTGGGAATTAGGAAGAACTTACTGTGTAGACGCAGATCGCCCTCCTCCCCTTCCCACAAACTTTCCATTCTGAAAGCTGAGATGGAGCATTAAATAGAGAGGGCCAACACATTTTGAAGGAGAGGGGCTTACAAAAGATCACTACCAGGGCTGAAAGGGGCTACCAGCTAATGTATGCTCCCTGAAAAAGCAGTCTGCCTTTCAGCAAGGAAAGGCATTTAGCCGGTATCTGAGGATTAGCATAAAATCAGGATATGTCTACCCTTCATTTCAAACCTTAGGAGCATTTGAAAGCTTTAAAATATCACATTCAATTTGCTTTGGACAGCATTAAATGATTTCTTTCTTTCCTCCTTCTCCTTCTCTTCCTCCCCTCCTTCTCCTACTCCTCCTTCTCCTCCTTCTCTTCCTCTTCCTCCTTCTCCTTCTTCTTGGGAAGGTCCTGTTTCTACCTATTGTGCTGTGGGGTTAACTATCTCACATAGGTGTTCTGGTTTGGATGCTAAATTAAACTCTACATTGAACCAAATGATGAGTAGACTATTCAGGCTAGGTAAGTGTACACTGCAGCATGGGTTATAAAGCACAACACAGAAGCTGTAGGATGCCAGGAGTGACACTCTGGGATGCACCATCCTGCAGTCAAACTGTGTACACTGCCCTAGATGTCTGAAAATGAAAAGTAACTTACAGTAATTTTACAGCTATATCTCTGAGTAAGATAGGAAAATAAGAAACATTTGTCATAGTCCTGACAAGAATTGATTTGGGTGTTGGGGGATGGGCTTGGATTTGATGTGGTAGACTCTATGAGTTTAGCTCTGTCTATTCACTGCTTTTAAATACAATTTGAAACGTAGACCAGTGTTTCAGGGACAGTGTTGTTCAAGTCATTGTTTTGTGTCAAGAGACTGGGATTCTGAGAACTACATCCATTACCTAGCGTCATACTGTTACCTGGGCAGAGGCAGAACCTGGGTGCCCTAACTCCTGCTCCCTGATTCATGGGCTGAAGAACGCTCTCCTGCAGGGCTTCCGTGGAGTTATTAAGTTGACTTAATGCCATGGAAATAAATTTCTAGACACAAACTGAACAATACTCATCAAATTTTGCTTCTTCTGAATCAAAGTAAAAAGTAATGGCCACACTGCCGAGCCCAGCAGCATTACCCAAGGCTGGCAGCCACTTGACTTTTTCTTTGGAGTCTACCTTTATTCTCATCCTATACTCACCTGATATGAGCATTAGAATTTAATGTCAATAATGGGCTGGAAAGGTGAAATAGGATGTGAGTAGGTGTTTCTTGGTGTAGGAATTACACTCATAAGAAGGCCACTTGCCTTAGTTTATGTCATTGTCCTACCTCAGATAAACAGGGCTCATAGTCCCTTCTCCCTGGGGATTTCTTGATTGCAAGTGGATTCTGCTAATGGGCATGCGGCTGGAAGCAACTAAAACATTACTCTCCTCTGGAGTATCTGCAAGGTAACAGAACAGGACCTGAAGTTCAATTTGATGGTGCCATAAAGGTAAAAAGCTTAGACATTAACCAGAAGATAAGTATGTGTAAGAGTTTCATTAGTATTTGCAGGATTTTATCGCTTTTTTTTTAAACCTTCCTAATTTTTCTTCATTTATACCCAAAACAATTACACTTTCTAGTGATTGTTAGCACAGATCCTAGTGGCAATCATTGTCAATGCTGTTGAATTTAGAACCCAGTACTTTGCAGGAATGAGGTTACTCAATTATTAACACCACTTTATGAGGCCAAGTCTATCTTTTGACCTCTTAAGATGGAGCAGCCCAACAAAAGAGGAGACAGAGTTGGGTCTGGACCTCAGCAAGCTGACAGCAGAGCCTTGGATCTTCCTCACTGTGTCACATTGCTGCTACTATTGTAATGGTTATGCAATTGTTATGATTGTGAAAATAGAATGCAATACAATCAAATATAATGTTATGCAAGGGGTAATTACACACCATTAGCTGAGTGAGTGCTCATTTGCATACTTTGATCTCAGAGATGCCAAAGGGGAGAAAAAGCACTTTCTTAGAAGATTATTAATAAAATTCCAGAAACTGGATGGGTTGGGCTAAGTTTATAAAGTGCTTCTCACCACTTGTGTCTTGGCTCAACAGTTTGCTGGCTGGAACTCATCCATAAAAGATAAATGTAGCCCCAGAAGTCACCATTTACAGCACTAGCACTCACAGGGTCACGCATCACTTCCTGGGTAACCATGGGGCTTGGTAGGAGCGCACAGTTGTCATTCAATGGAAGAATTCCACCAATGTCATAAAGGAGATTACTGGGCTCTGGTGGCAGATGATGAACGAGGTATCTCCAGAGCACAACAGCTCTGCTGGTTCCCATCTCTGCAGGTTTAATTTATGGCTAGGACTTGGCTCTTCCTTTGGACTTACAGGAAAGCTGAAGAGCTGAATAGCTGAGCTTATCAAGATCTGTGAGCAAGGCTCTTATCATCCCACTGACCTTCAGGAGTTTCCCCCAAGCCTGGGAGCAGGAAGCCCTGTCAGAGACTGGCAGGTCTGATTGGCAAGTTATGTCACTAAGTGATTCCTTAAGTGAACTAAGACCATTTCTTTAAGACTTTCCTCAATTTATAGACACTTTCCAATTGCAATTGGAGAATACTATTTGTTCTTCTCAACTGCTTGTGTTCCAATTCCTTCTCTTCTTTCTCTCCCACCCCCTCCCCCCTCCCCAAGACACAGTTTCTCTGTAGCTTTGAAATCACAGAGATCCACCTGTCTCTGCCTCCTGAATGCTGGGATTAAAGGTGTGCACCACCACTGTCCAGCTCTAGTTCCTTCTTTTAAAAAATATTTCCCTTCCCATAAGGGTCCTCCATAAAGACACAATGCACTCTTCACTGTCCAGCCATCGTTCAGGCCCCACAATGAAAAGTTTTGCATTAGAACATTGAAGAGCATCATTTTCTAATGAGAAGCAGCCAATATTTATTTCCTTTCATGGTGTGTGTGTGTGTGTGTGTGTGTGTGTGTGATAGTGTTTGTTGTCAGTTTGACTGAGTCTGGAATCATGTAGGATATGCCATACCTCTGTGCATGCTAATGGGGGATTGTATTGAGTGTACTGGGGTGGGAAGACATACCCACCATAGGTGACACCACTGAGACCATAGGTGACATAGCTGAGATCCTGGACTATGTGAGTGGATAAAGCAGCAGGAAGCTTTCCTTGAACTCTGCCTTTTGATTATGGATATATTATAATTAGCTGCTTTAGGCTCCCACCACCTCAGCCTCAACTTCCCTGCCATGATGGACTGTACCTCTAATTGTGAATCAGAATAAGCCCTTTCTCCCTTCAGTTGCTTCCATTGAAGCACCTGGGAAATTGAGACAGTGTGGTTTTCTTCTCCTGGTACATGAGAGTATTTAGAAAACCTAGTGCTTCTACCTTTCAGGAATTTTTCATATGCCTTGAAAACTCAGGAGTTTCTGCAACAAGTAAAGAGAGCTCTCTAGTTTCTCTTAACCTGGTATTTTCCAATCTCACTTCATCAAAAAGTCCTTCTATAGCTGTAGAGCAGAAGTGCTCTGGACAAGCCCATCACAGGCATGGGACTGTTTCTGGGAAGTTCATTGAAATAATTGCTTTCTTGACGATTAGGGCCTGCTGTTGAGAACAGGCTGTCTGCAATGTTATTGGCAATCATTTCTTAGAAGATCTTAACAGAACCTGTAAGTCTCTCCAGTGAATAGCGTTCATCACAGTGTTCTGTCCAGTTGCTAGAAGGAACACATTGGTATACAGTAATGCTACCAAGGCCTGTTGAGTATGGAGGGAGCCAGCTGCATCTCAGGAGAGTGGGTGGTGTGGCACTAAACAGCTTTGTGCATTCCTTGAGTGGGCAGGTGTGATGTGAGAGCTTTATCTGAGCTCTAATGACCTCTGTGTTCATCTCCTATGCTCCTTGGCTTTAATGTCACTCTACTTTTGAAGGACAATGTTAACCTAACTTGCAATCATGTCATTTCCTCTGTACTTGTGAAGCTAGGATGCAGCTTTGGGAGGCAGCTTTTGAGAAGCTATTCCAATAGGCTGTCTCCAATGCCTGAGGCTCCAGGAAGCAAGTCCTCCTTATTTATGCATGCAGAGTTAGAGGCTCAGAGAACAAGGCCTCAACTTACACAAATTAAGACCATGGTCCTATTTATCAGTAATATTAAGAAGCAACATTAGTAAACAGTAAACGGTGATGCAAATGGAATGAGCAGAAACAGGACTGATCCATTTAGTAAATTTGCCTTTCCTAGTACTTTGGCTATTAAATCCTTTTAATTATGTCAACAAGGTAGATTGTGGTCATTACTTTTATAATAGCAGCATGCGGGAAACAGTTTATAGACTATTGCTTATATTTTCTTCCTAGGCTGGCAGAGTAACCTTGTTGGATAGGTTTAAAGGAGTCAGAGATGTTAAGTGATTTGTGTATAGTCACACAGCTTATCCACAGCAGAGCTAGAGGCAGATCTCAGCCCATTACTTCTCCTGTATATTATGCTGTCTCATTCCCCAGAGCTCTCTTTCCCTCCCTCTCCCTCTCCTTATCCCCCTTTCCTTCTCCTTCTTTTCTGTCATATGCTTTTATATATCTCTAATTTTCCTATAGCATTTGTGAGACATACTCATAATAATCAAAGGGCAACCACCCAAAGTGTTATGTGTGTTATTTGAGAGTAAGATTGTGGATTTTATCCTTGGTACTGATGCTGATATTGACAACATGTTTGTAAAACATATACACACACAGGCTCATACAAAAGAGAACTTTAGGCCTAAAATGACAGTGTTACCCATAGCCATTGCTTTTGCAATCTCAGGCATAGCTCTGCAGGTTTGTGAACCACTCTTTACCCCTCTGATAAGTAGACATCAGGAGGGATGGGTAGGGCAATGAATACGCACATATTTAATAAGTAAAAGCATGGAAAGAATGTGGATGGTACTCAGAGAAAAACACACAGGGGGCATGTGTCTTTAAAGCTCCCCAAATTCCATTATTTGTATGGTTGTTATGCAGCCTGTGTGCTGGAAGGTTGGCCAGGAAGGGTTTTTCCCCTGTTGCACTTTGCCAGACAAGATTCAAGCTAGTGGGGGATGTTTTGTGGGCTAAGCAATTTGCTGCTTCCTAGGAGAATTCTCCAAATTTGCAAGTAGGAGCAGTGAGCTTGGCAAGGCAGATTCTGATGAGCTTTGAAGCCCTGTGTTTGCAAAGGACTTGGTAATTAGTTGCCCCTTTGCCACTTCCAGCTATCCTCTTCCTCCCCGACCTGAGGTGCTTCTGTATGCTCTCTCTCTCTCTGTTGTCCACTACCTGATCCCTGCAGGTCACAGTTACCTGAATCGTGGGTACTAGGGTGACTTACTCAGAAAACACACTAGCCTGGAGCCTGAGCTGGGAGTGAAAGAGAGCAGGCCCAGAAGATGAGAAGACACTAAGTTTGAATGACAGGGAGTTTTATTGGAGGGAATACATCCCAGCACCATTTTCTTTCTGGTCTATGAATCCCCACCCTACATGGGGCTTCTGCATCATTCCTGCATCCAGATGACTCACTTCCCAATTCTCCTATCATCCCATTGATGAGTTACATCCCCTGTGTACTCCCTCCCTGGGCGTCCTTCAAGTCTGGCTGATGCTTCAACTCATGTGTTGCTGAGAAGATTTAACAACTGGAGATTCTTGGTCTCTCAGCTGCTTTCCTGAGAGCAATTTTGGCTCCCATTGAACACCCATCTCCCTCCTCAGCTCTGCTCAATCATACTGGAGTTCGTCTGAAGTGTCTGTGACTTCCTATTTAGCATCTCCATCCTGCTTTAAAAATGAGGACTCCTTCTGCCCTCACAGCTGATCCAAGAGGACTGACAACTGAATAATTAAACAAAACCATATTTCCCAGTCTCTTTTGCCTTCTTTTCATCAATTTAAAGAACTCTGGCTGACAGCCAGCTGGGCCTGTCACCAGGGTTGGGAGAAACTATGGAAGGCCAAACTGCATTCATCAATCTGAGACTTCACTGGCAATGACATCCCTAGAAGCCCCTAGAACTAAACACTGATGGCCAGTGCCCAGGCCCAGACACTCCTTTCCAGCACCGCTAGGGACTCTTTCACCCTGGAAATCCATTCTTGTTGCACTTGAGACTGTTTACCTGGGTCATTTAACATCTGTAAAAGCAGACTGACCTTCAGCTTGTGCTTGCTCTGTTTTTTTCTTCCCTCCTTCCCCATGAGTATGCTCTTTTGAAGGTAAGGTCTGAAAGTGGTACATACAGCAAGGAGGGAACACTGGGGCCCTTCTAACATACAGCACGTCTGGTTCCAGTTTCATTTGCCTACACACAAAAATGGAGCAGGTCACACCAGCCTCTGGGGACTCTCGGGGAAAGACTGAGACAGGCAGGGCATGGGGAATATGCTGTCCTGGATGGGAATCCAGGTAAGTGTTGATTAGCAGTAATATTTGGGGACCTCCATAGTTCAGAATAAACTCTATGGCTCCTGCTGTATAGATAGCTCCATGCCCATGGCACCCGCTGTGTAGATAGCTCTCTCCCCATGGTTCCTCAAGCAAAAAAAGCTGTCAGATGAGACATAAGCAATAATTGTTGTCTGATACATTCTGGGGGTGCTGGGAAGACTCAATGGAGTCATAAATTTAAAGTGTTTTCTGGCACTTTGAGCACAAAAAAAAAAAAGTTCTTTAAATGTATAGATGGAGCATTCCAAATCTAAAATTCTCAAACTCAGAATGCTTCAAAGTTGGAAACATTTTGACACCAATTTCATAGAAATAAAGTGATTAAAAAAAGACACAGTGTAAAATTGCATTTTAGGATATATGTCAAGTATTCCTGAATCACATCTCCAAGATATGTTACTATGCACATGCAAGTAGTTCAATATCCAGAAAAATTAAACAAAAAATTTATCTGATCTATTTTATAAAGGAATGCCCAACCTGTATTATCTAGTCACTGTTATTCTATTGTTATGGGATTTAACAATTTTTGGTCTTCTGAGATGTTCCCTGCCACCAGGACCGTATTAGGCCTTGCATCTCCCTAGAAATGTGGATGGTTTTCCTGAAAGTATTTTGTAAGCCTCTCTGATTTGTGACCTCTTAATCTAGGGATGAGTATAGACAACTTTCATGAAACTGCAAAATGAAGCCAAGCCAAAAGGTCTAACACTTGGAGTCTCCTCAATTCCAGACCCAGTGCCAACTGAGAGAAGCCACTCCTTCATTGTTTCTAACCTATCCCAGATAGACCTTCAGCTCACACACTGTTCATTACTTGCTATCAAAGGAGAGACACTGTATTTGAATCTAAAGGTACTTTTCTTATTTCTGATACATGGCTGCAAAATCCTCTACCTCTTGTCACAGCTAAAGAGCTGGTCTTTGACACATAGCCCTGAAGTGAGCACAGTCAACAGAGAATTTCTGTGAGTTCTGGTGGTTGTGACCAAAGATTGCATTAGTGAAAGGGGGATTGAGAAGAATGAATCTGGCAGTTGCACAGGTTGGACAATGATTACAGGAACAGGGACAATGATAACAGCAACAGTTCCAAAGCTGGCCAAAGCAGGGGCTTAGGCTTCAACATTCAAACATATGTATCATGCATCAATTGCCATACCACTCTAGAGCTTGCAAAGACTCAGTGCCTCCAAGGTTTGTAGTTATGTAAACAGAAGTGAAGATGGGTTAGACCTACTCACTCACCAGCCAGCTAATCATTAAGCTTTTGCTGGGTCTCAGCCACCACAGTGTAAACTCAAGGGCAAACAAAGCAATGGGGCTGCATCTCTTGTATTTATTTTTAAGATACTGAGAAAACATTTAAGTGAGGAAGATATTCAGTTTTAATGCACCAACAGACAAAGTTTTAAATTAACATAGAGAAAAATGACATAATTATAAGAAGAAAATGAAAAAAATATCATAATGGGAAAACTAACATATTTCTTGAAGATACTGATTAAGGAGACAAGAAATTAAATGATGTGGAAAATTTGAAAAAGTCAGTAGACTTTAATTTTATTTGTTCACTCGAGTGATCCAATCAAAATGATGGTAATGAAATAAAAGGGATCTGCTTATGACACTGAAAATCCATGGGAGATGGACCTGCATTTTTGTTTTAAACACTAAGTAATTATGAACAGACCTGAGTTCAGAACCTCCAGGAAACAGACATAGTGAACAACTAAAGGCAAGACTGCTACAGGCTACCTCAGGTGGAATGGCCAGGCATAATCTCACTCTCGCTTGTGTTGAGACTTAAAGGCAAAAGGAGCTTGTCTGGTGAGAAGTGAGACAGGGACCGATATGCATTAGAACATTCTAGGTGGAAGAAGTTTGGGCAGGGAGACCATGGCCCTTCCAGGATTTGAAGCAGGCCACTGGCTAAAGAGAAGAAGGTACCTGGTCTTTAGCTGTGCTTGGGAGGAAGCTGCTGGGCTTAGAGTCCTTGGGTCAGGTAAGATGTATTGCAAGACACAAGTTCTCAAACTTGAAAGTGAATCAAAATCACGTGGGAGGATCATACCCAGAGGTTCTAGGGGCTTGGGAAGGCACATCCCTAGCTAGTTGTGATGTTGATATTGCTGATCCAGAGAACAGAGCCTAGAGACCCCTGTCCAAGTCAGCAGTGAGAAGTCTATGCAAAAGATGCTTGCTTTAGGTTTGTCTTGCAGTGAAGTTAGGACTGGAACTCAAGGCAGGAACCTGGAGGTGGGAACTGAAGCAGAGACCACAGAGGGACACTTCTTACTGTCTTGGCATTCCATAGCTTACTTAGCTTGCTTTCTTCTACAACCCAGGACCACCAGTGCAAGGGTGGCACCTCCCACAGTGGGCTAGGCCTTATCACAGCAGCCATTAATTTAAAATACTGCCTCATAGTCTTACCTATAGCCCAATCTGCTAAGGGCAGTTCTCAATTGTGGTTTCCTTTTCCAGATGACCCTAGCTTGTGTCCAGTTAGGAAAAACTAAACTAAACTAAACTAAACTGTCCAGTGCTCCACAAGCTTGGCAGAGTTTGGTATTAGATATACAGAACATAGGGACAACGATGGAAAAAACCCAAGGTAATTACAAAATAACAGTCCTGTGGGAATAGTAAAATGCACAGGAAAAACATACATGGGACAGGTGATAAGATGATGTAGCCTCTCATGGGTTTCAATGGATATGGGACAGATAATGTATTACTATAAGTAGGGAAGGCATGGGTGGGGCAAGAATGAGTCACTGTAATTTGGGGCTTTCCCAGGCTTTCCCTGCCAACTCCTTTCCCCTGTAGGCTCATGGTCAGCCACCTATGGACTTGCCCTACCTAAGAACTGACCAAATACTGCAAGAACCCTCAGTCCCCAGCAGGTAGTGTCTACTTAGTCTTTATATCACAGATACCACACCTCATGGCAAAGGTCAGTTGGCTTATTCTCACCAATCCCCTCCTCTACCATCTCATGGAAGCTGTGTTCAACACATCCATCCTAAAGTGAACCAGACTATTTCTTCTGACCATTGACCATGCTTTCTCAGATCCTCTACTTCAATGAAGTGGACCAGGTCATGCCTTCCCTCCCAAGCCAAAACATTCTTCTATTTTCAGGCAACCTGACAGCTTCATAGCCTTAGTTCCAGCACAGTCCGATGTCATCAATCAGTGAGTGACATGAAGCATGGTCCACCCACAAAGAGGGCAGTCAGGATACAGTATAAGAATATTGTCATGACTTAGCAAGAGAAGTTTTTAAAGAGGCCAGTTAAAACTCTTACACATTAGTATATATCTCAAAAAAGGATCTTAAGAGCAGGGTCAGAAATCGCTAACAAAAGCCATGGAAATATAGGCTTGCCATCAGCAATGGGTGATGTGAAGGACACATAAGCATAAAGGTCCAAATGCATTCATATTCTTTAAGAGTGTAAGAAATCTATAAACAAACCAACATGATATATGAGTGCATTATGTCTCCTTTATAAAGAACAACTATCCAAGAGTGGGTGGCTGGAAGAAAACAGCAATCAGAGCCCAATAATGTGCATCTAATGTTATTAGGTTAAATACCATACACGTAATTACTTAGTGTTGAAAATTATTAATTGTGCACATGAAGCTCATTCTGTGCCCTGGGTACTTCTAGTCCTGCTCAAAGAGTGGAATAATTAGCATATAACTATACTATTAATTATGCTGAGGCTTGTCTAGAAATAGGCCAAAGACCCACCCTGTAAGATGATGACTGTCAATGTGTCCCTATTTTATCTCTATGCCCTGAGTAGAACAGATGGGATAGTTGATGCCAACCAGAGCCACTTGTGGCCCAGGGAAATGAAGTTTTACATGGGGAATTCTAGAGACCAGTATGCTGTATACTTGTACCAGCTAAGAGGCTGTTTTCAAACTGCCAATCATAGTTAAGTACCCTGAGGATAAAGCTAGTCTTTGTCTTGAGTTCAAATAATAACACATTCATTAACTGGACCCCTAAGTACCAAAGATCTTGTTTTTTCTGGGTCTATCCTCCCTTGATCATAAGATAAACACACTTCATTTCTTACCCTGTTGATACCCACAAGATCAGCCATCACACATATGTATGACTAGATGCAAACAAAACTCTCAGTAGTTCACATCTGGGTTTTCCACAAAGCAGATCCCAACACACTGTATGCAGATTCCATAGCTCATCTTTTCATGGAAGGAGACTAGAGAGTAAGATGCCATCCTAATGTGAATTCAGACATTTTCACCCAGCATTATCTAAAGAGCATTTTGTGGTCATGGGGTGTAGTGAGATAGTCCTTCTGTAGCACTGACCACGCCCATTGGGGGTGGAGCGATGGGCGGAGGTGACCTGAGGAAGGAGGTCGGAGGGGGCCAGGAAGGCGCTCGCTCTTTCTGGCGTGACTCGGACAGGAGAGGATCGGGTTGAATTTCCTGGTGTTCATCTGTCTAGGTTGTAAGTTATTTCTCCCTAAATAAAAATCTATTCGGCCTATTTGTTTATCCTGATCCTTATTTACCGCTATATCGGGGATTTTGTTTTGTGTTACCAATGTGTTCTTCCTGCCAAGTTGAAATCAGGTGGCTAATAGGAAAGACAGAACCAAGTTCTGATTATAGTTAATTCATTCACATTTGAATAGCCGTGTATGGATGGTTAACAACACAAGACTTCAGCAGTACCACTGGCTCTCATCTGTTCCCTGTGAACTCATAGTTAACATTGCCTGTCCGAGCCCCAGGAGCCTCACAGCCCCTTAGGGTGATGTGTGACATTTCATCTTGGGCAATTTCCCTCTTCCTAGCCGATGAGAGCTTCAGTCATTGCAAATGAGTTAAAAAGCTGCCTGGAATTACTCATGGAGGTAAAGGATGAACACATTAACAGCTATAGATAACAAGAGAGTCCTTTAAGAATTGACATGCTAGCTGAGAAATGCTGCCAAGCAATTTGTGCAAAATAATGGAAGACAAGGATGAGCTGTGGTTGACAGAGAGCAATTAAATCTTGTGATGATTTTCACCTTGAATTATTAATTTCAAGAGGTTGCTTCTCTCTCTTCAACTCATGACTTCATCCTTGGAGTGCTGTGTGGAAACCCCTACACATAGGAACTTTGTTTTCCAGGTGTTAAACAGCATTTCCCCCTTTTTTTTTCCCTCATGTTTACCACTCTTCCTCCTGGCTGTCATTCCTTTTTCCTTCATGTTCCTGACAAATTAGCCATATGAAGAACAGTTGGCAAAGTAAAACCAAATAGAAAAGACCTACACGAACCATGAACATATCTACATTTAGCCTTGTGGGTCACTCTGTGTCCTGACAGGTCTCCATGAAGCCACATTGTGCATGTAGATATATGCTAAAGAAAGTGGAGCAAATGGGCAGGGAGGTTTGGGAGTTCATTTCCCTCCTGGTCAGCGGTGCAGCTCATGAGTGAGTTTACAATGCACTTGATATCAGGGCTAAGCTGGAGAAATCCATCATGAAAGACTCCTCCAGTCCCAGGAAACCATCTTACAAATATGTGTGTGTGTGTGTGTGTGTGTGTGTGTGTGTGTGTGTGTGTGTGTGTGTGTCCCAAGAAGGTTCAGGGAGACAGTATGTGTTCAGGGAAGGGTATTATAACAAAAGCCATCGGAGCACAGACTTATCATTAACATTGACACAGGGACTTGGCTTCACACTACCATCCCTTAGCACTGCTATCCCTCAACAGATCAAGATGGCTTGATGTGGATGTTGCTTTTTTGCTTATCATCTTGGTTTCTTGATCTTGAACCACTTTGGAGAAGCTCTTCCCTCATATCCATGTGCACTAACTTTCTGGTACATAAAACTAGATGTAGTTTAGTAGAAAGTGCTATGGAATAAAATCAAAGAGGGGTTTAGTTCCACTTCAGTCACTCAGTGGAGTTTAATATACAGTGCATGTCATCTCTGGCCTATGAAACCAAGCTAATACCATGATCACACACACACACACACACACACACACACACGAGAAAGAGAGAGAGAGAGAGAATTCAAGGGAATGTCTCCTTCTAAGGTGTTACCTATATGTCTTTTCTCTTTTGTTTCTTCTTGTTTATGATAAGTTATGGAAAATAGCATTGATTGACACACTCACTACTCAATAAACATCACTGCTACTGCATGCCAGAAGTAGTTCTAGGTTCTATAAATATGGCACTGACCACCAGAGTTCTGATTATAATGTTCATATTTTAATGGGGACCTAGATAGAGATATAGTAAACACATGAAGATGTGTCCAATGGTAGTAAGTGCTGAGTGGAAGGCAGTGTACACTAAGGGTAATGAAAATATGGCAGAGGCCTAATTAGAATCAAGGATTAGTATGCCATCTCTAACATCCTCTGTGTGTGTTTGTGTGTGTGTGTGTGTGTGTGCGTGCATGTGGATGTTTGTGTGTATGTGTGTATATATGTATGTCTGTATGTGTATGTTTCTGTGCATGCCCACGTGCCCATGATACAGAGGGTAGAGAACCATGAGCAATGTGATGGGAACAAAGAGTAAGTTGTGCTAAATTGGAGCTCATCTAAAAGGTGACAAATGGTTAGAATGAGGCAGATTAAAGAGGATTTGAAAAAATAGGTAGATACACGATGTAGAACAGGAGAAGAAAGATGGTGGCTGCCACATGGGGATCTTATGAAGAAAGAGATTCCCCTGTGGATGAAACAAACTAATGTGTGTCATCCCAAACCCTCATCCTCATTCCCGCTAAGGCTCAAAAAAATATCACAGATCACAAATACTCTTACAGTTGATTTCGGGACCTTTTAGGCCTGGGATATGAAGACTCTCTACTGGGTCAGAGCCAGGACAGATCAACCAGTCCTTGTAGGACATAATCCAACCTTTATCAACAGTAAAAGGACCAAGTCCTTCTCACAGTTTCCCTGATCCCAGCCTCTGAGAATGACTAGTATTAAAAGTGAACATTTTCATCCTTTCTGATATGTTCTTATAAATATAAAAATACTCACCTACATATAATGTTTAAAAAATAAACACTGGCTTTATTGGCTATTTAAAAGACATCTCACCATTTCTCAGGGAACCAAACCCCCAAATGGTACTAGAATATTCTATTGCTAATGTTATATCCTTAAACTATAGCTACTGTCTTTTAAAAAGCCAAAAGCCTCCTGCTGGCCCCTCTGTCATATTCTAGCATCTTTGGCCTACTCATGTCTGCCTGTCACTCCCTGCAAAGCAATGATTCTGCTAGCAGACCCTGACAGACAAGATTCTATCACTGGCCTCAGCTCAGTCTGCTGGCCATTAAGAGGGACACCCTCACTCCTTGCCCTATCACCTAAAACATGGTAGGGTCAAGGGCAGAGAAACATAATAATTTATGTTTGAGTGTGCTCTGAAAGGGAGAGAAGCTGAAAGCTGTGTTGCTATGGAAACCAGGTTCTGTTTACTAAAAGCTGTCCTTTTCCTCTACTTGGAGCATAGCAGGTTAGCCTGTATCTGGCAGGGTGGTGATTTCTAGCCCTGGTTGAAAATTAAGATCTCCTGGGCCTATGTAAATATAGGCACCTGGATACCACCCCTAAGCCTGGTGGTTTCATATGCTTGTGATGATACCTGGTATCCATAGATAGTTCTAATATATGGCACAGAGGTAAGTTCTCCTGGTAGGATAAATTAGTCATCATCCTGAGCGAGCATCAAAAGTCAGCAGAATTGAAGACAGGGTTCTGTTTTATTTTAATAGTGATACTGTATTCAGCCAGGAAGGGAGTCTGTCCATTTGTCCACCTTTCAGAAACTGTGCTTCAGGAACTAGTCCAACTCATTCCCCCTCCCCACCTGATTTGACCTTCTCCCTGTGGGAAGGAGCAGTGTATAAGGAAGTCATGAGACCTCTCTGCCCTGTTCTGGAATGCCTGCCGTGCTAAGAGAACTTGGTGTGTGCAGAAGCCCTCGAGCAGTTGTGAGTGAGGTTGGGCACTCTCTTCTCTGACATCCAGGCAGTCACTGACCTTTGCCCTCCCACCCTTGGATTTCTTTCAACATGCAGATTTACAAGGCAGGGAATGGATGCAGGTGGCTGGGGTCCAGGCTCAGCAGAATCACAGAGTAGAATGAGCAGAATGCTGGAGGGAGAATCCAGCCCTTCTGCACAACACAGCCCTGGTGTCATCAGTACTGGTGCAGACTGGGGGGGGGGGGAAGAACTCATGTGATGCCTGTTTCCACTCAGCTGAAGAAGTGTATCTGAAGATAGGTTTACTCATGCAGTACCAAGGATGGCAAGCCTTGCCTTTGTTTGTGCTGTGCATGTCAGACATCAAAGTGATAGCTCAGTGCACACCTGTGTGGTTCTGAACTCTAGATTGAGAGCTGAAAAGCGCTGGGGGGGGGGGAGGGAGGTTGGGATCAGGTCCCCATTGGGGATTTGGAAGTATCCATGAACTGGGGTGAGGCTTGTGCCATTAATTTGTTTCCTGGCTGCTTGACCTTGGGCAAGACCCTTTTCCTTGTTAAGTCTAGTCACAGCTAGTTCTAGATTTGCTAAGATCCTGCTGATTTGGGTACTACTGATTGTTTTCTTGTGTAAATGTCTCAGTTTTTAGAGGCAGAACCTTGCTTCATTGCCACCAGCTGGTATTGCATTTGCTGTAATCTTGCCTCTGCCTTTCAAGTGCTGGGATTAAATGGGTCCATGGGGGTGAGTGGGTGGCAGTACTACTAATCATTAAATGTGACCTTGTACATGAAGTGCTACTGTGGTTAGGCTTATAGAGTCAGTACTTGGGGGAATGCTCACTGTTATACTGTGGTCATTATCATCCACTATTACCTGTGTGACAGGTGTCATCTGTTATTGGGTAAATGAAATAGGCTACCAAACCAACCACCTTAGAGTTGATTATGAATTCTGACTAGAAATCAATAGCAACAATCCAAGAAAAAAGCTTGCAAGTAATTATGATCAAGATCCAGTTGTACAGACAGTTATCCATGGACTTCAGTTGCCGACATAGTGATGTGGTCACTAGACAGGGAATGACATCTCAGAAAGGTGAGAATATTAATACATGAACATTGCAGATGGAATCTGTTTCATGGATAATTGCAGGCTAGCCGTAAGCTTGACAACTGACCAGTAAGAAGCCTCTTCATTCTCATTCAGTGGGCATCAGTGAGTAAGGACAGCCTATAGACCCCCTGACCATTATCAGTTCACAATGAATACAAAAGCTATATGCAGACCACAGCCAAGATCATCTTCTATGTATTATGGGATCAAAGTTTTAAAATCTGCCATGGTGATGATTTCCACTCCCATTTGGTGTAGAGAAACTGTCTCTTTGGTGTTCCCTCTAAGCCAGTCCAAAGATTGGATCACTTCAGGTTCTTTTTCTTTGTGCTCAGTCACCAAAGGCTGGCATGCTAAACAGCCAACAGGGTGGAGGTGTTTAGAATGAAAACCTGTTTCTAAAGCTACAATCGTACATTGTATATTGGAATATTAGGTCAAGGCTTGGGCTCCACATTAAGATGTGAACACTAAAGTATGCCTGTGGAGAAGAACATGCTTTGTCATGTCCTACCTATTCTCCAGCGAAATGAAGGTCTTCATACAGAGGCATGATGAACGCTGCACACACAGGGAAGTCATCTTTCATCACCATGCTATTTTACTTAAAGCTCCAACTGCTACATTATGTCTTAAAACTTGTCAAATTGTGCACAGAACACTGGCTTCATAGGAGAAAAATGGGCTCTCTAAAAGCATCAAAAGTCAAACATCATGGCATTATAACTCAAAAGTCCTGCAGATAAATAATAATTAGGAATGACATTTACCCAGGGAGAGCAGACAGAAAACAGTGTTCACTATCAGCTCTGCCCTTAAATGGTTCCAGTTTCATGCCTCTAAACACACTAATAAAAGGCCAGGTCGACAGCCTTGGGGTGGTTAGCAAGGGTATTTTTTTCTTGACTTGAGTGGTGGTAAACAATGTAACAGAAGCATCTTTCAGTTTTCCGAGCACTCTTGCAAAGAGCCCCATAATCATTCTGTAGTCATGGAAAAACAGCACACAAACACCTGTCTGCCTCTTAAGAGACAGAGAACCAAATCAACAGTATTTACATTTTGATGGCACACATGGAATTCATCTACAAGAGCATGGAACTTTCTGAGGACCCTGAATGCAGATATGGCTAAACATTGTGCCACCAACAAGTGAATGGACTACAGATGCTTTCTAGGATGGAGCAGAAGTAGAGGGACAGAGGCACCAGAATGGGACCTAGGAAGAGTATTATGCAAGTTTAGGGCCCCTCACTGAGCTCATCCTAATCCTGGCCCTGCATGCAAACTCTGAAGGTACCTGGCCATTCAGATGAGGAAGCCTAGGCATGATAAAGTTGAAGAGGTTATTTATTTATTTACTTATTATCAGAGACTTCACAGCTTGATTAGAACTCTAGTACCCAGGGAAGAAAACCACCAGTTGTGAGCTAATCAGAAGGACTAATGCCATCTATTGCACCCTCTGTTGCTAGTAGGGGAGGTAAACACCACTGGCAGGTTTCTTTTGGAGTGATTAGTGAGTTTCTTTTCCTTATAACTTAGCAGATCCTCAAATAGCACAGGAGAAAATCATCTGGCTGCTGATCTATGACAGGATGGAGGTCTCTCCAGAGTGCAGACCTCCCAGGGGGCTCACTCCTCCAGTCTGTGCATACTTGGTATATCCACACTGCATTATCCCCTCAAATAATCTCTTACCAGAGGATAATAATTAAGACATGGCAATGCCCACTTAGTAAATTAGCTAAATTGGTAAAACTCAATTTAAATAGCAATTTTGTCTCTAGCAATAGAATTATAACAGCACCCTTCACTTAATGAGCCAGGCACTTAATAATTCAAACATACTTAGAGAAAAATCAAACAAAGCTTTTCCATCACAGAAGGGGTTTCCCACAACCCGCTGCTCTGCCAACACAGCAGCTTGGATGTTCTGCAATGTAGGCTTCCTATCTGCTGAGTAGGTAGGAGCTGCCCAGTTTCTGGGCATAGGAATTCACTGGCAGACTTTGAGCCAGATAACTGTTTTTTTGTCAATAAAGTTTTATTGGACCCAGTCCTGTCAACATTGTTTACAAGATGCCTTATAGCTGCTTTTATAGCACAGTAAAGAATTGAGTAATAGTGGTAGGGGTGCTACAGTTACCAGAGCTAATGTATATTATCTGGACTTTTCCAAAAAAATCCGATCCTTTAAGAAAGTTTACCAAACCCAAAAGCAGATCTGTACCTGGATGAATGACTTGGGTAGATAACACCCAATTCCTTCTCTTGTGATTATCCCAGTCAAATTCGATTTCCTGAGAATGTGAGAATTGAGTGAAATGGTACAATCCTTGGCGCACACTGGTCAAAACTGCCAATGATGATAACAACAGCATGTTCTGAGTGCCTACTGTCTTGGTGATCCTGCTCTAAGCCTTCATGTAATGCCCACAACAATCGTATACAGTAAATATTAAACTATTTTAATCTTGCAACGATGAGAGAGTTTGTACAACTCTTTTATCCTCCCACCTAGTCTCTCCTAGATTTACTTAACTTGTGCACCAATTCCCCCAGGAATTGAGTCTCTATTGTCAGATGGGAGATATGAACACCCTCTTTGGCAATGGTGAAACTAAGGGTAAAAACTCAAAAGAAACTTTCAGGGTCTGAAGGACCAATTAAGCCTTAAAGCAGATAGATGTTTAGTTATTCAACTATGTACCTGGAATATACTGGCCTTGAAGGTAATCCTTATAGGATGAAAAGTTCCCGACCCTCTACAGCTACTTTCTATTACCCCTTACTCAACCAAGCATCCAGGACAGCTACACCTTAAGCACATCTCTGTGTTTCTCCTCTTGCACAAAAGTAAAAATGTTATTCCCAGAAACTCTGTGCCTGAATCACTACTTTGATATGACATTAGGAAGATAATTTAGAGAAATTCATCTCTCTGTTGAGGTCCTTTAAGACTATATGGAAGGGACGAAGATAAGTAACCCCAGGGTTAGCTTTGCCTGTTTGTCAGGCACTAAATAATGCATTTTACTCATTTCAAGTCCTTTACTCCCTATCATAAGTTTGTAGAGCTGACATGGTCATTTCAGTTTTTGAAAATGATAAAGCATAGACTCTAAGCATATTACTTTCTTAGGAGTTGTTAGCTATTAAAAGCAAAGTTGTCTTATTTTTTATCCTTGAACCCCTATCCTGCTTAGGCCTCTAGAAACTTCTTGTGTGTCCCAGGGTCTCCATAGGAGCCATAATGTTGCCTTGTTCTCCTTATTTCACTGGTTATAAAAATGGTTCTGCTCCTCAGGAGGAGGAGGAAGAGGAAAGGTCATTGGAGAGTAGGTGACACTTTCACTTTCAGAGTGGCAATTCTGTGGCTATCTCCAGCCCAGCGGTTCTCAGTTTGTGGTGCCTTTGTGTTATGTGGGACATTTAGCAAATCCTGGGAACATTTTGTTTTTCTAAGCTTTGGGGATGCACCTGTGGGACCAAGGGGAATCTTCTACAGGGCATGCCATGAACCTATGTGGGCTGGAAAGGATCACTCTGATGGTTGTCTAGAATAAAGGAGCTGAACAGTGCCAGGCGGTCACAGGAAACCACAGGTATCGTTAACAGCTTTCTTCAGGTGGAGAACTGAGATTGGCTAGGCCCCTGCAGATCAGACCTTGCTCCCCTCATCCAGCGCTGCCTGTTTGAGTTTGTGTTTAACAGCAGGTCCCTGTGCAGCAGGAGCCCTGCCACCATAAATGTCAAGATGCAGCCTTTAACCCCCCCCCCACTTAAAAATATACACCATTCCAAAATAACACTCCACCATATCATTTGGGCTCCACATCTGGTCGGCAGTTGCAACATAACCATTCTACCGCGCAGTTGGCATGCACAGAAACGTTCAGCATGAGATGGATGCTGGCCTGGCTCTAATTTCTTTTTTCTTTATTGACCTTTTCCAAGGTGTCAGAAAGCAGATTCTCTCATTAAGATGCTGACACCTGAGAAAGTCAGTAGTATATCTTATTTATGGTAGTGTGTATACAAGTGATGGAGAAGGAAGTTAAAAATCAGCTGTCAAGGCAAGAAAAATATGGTTTTCCTCAGTCTATTCTCTCTCCCCCATGGCCGCTGGTTCCTCTGAATCACAAAGTGTATCCATGCCTCTCCCATGGTCTAATTAACTTCAAGGGAGACAGGGTGGGAGAGAAAAAGATTGAAAAATGCCCAGGAACACAGGTCTGTGGAGCAGGCACAATTCATTTCTGATTAGCCGCAGTTCACGCACTCGTCCGTGAACCACACAGATGTTCAAGTGGGATGTCTTGAGGTACTGGGAAATTAACATAAATTTGAACTTGTTGGCAAGCATCTATTTCCATATTTTAGAGAAGACTGTAATTTTCCTTCCTTGCCTCCCTTCTGGTGAGGAAGATGAAATGTATACCAAGATGGTGGGCCTGTCTCAGCTTTCACATGGTGAGGAGATGGTGCAAGGCATGGCAGGGCTCTACCTTAGGAGTGACAGAGGCACGCTGGCCTGAGAGCCTGTGCACTGTATACACCGCTGCTCAGGTAGCAATTAAACCACAAACCAGCCATCCCTGGCATGTGTTCTCCCCCTTGGGTTAATTTTCTTCCTCAGCTGAACTATTGGCATGGCAACAATCCCTTCATAATATTAAGAAATTAAAGGAGAAGCCCATATGCAGAATATTGGATGAGTTGCATGCATATAATAAACATGGTTGTTGAATTGACAGCCAAAGGTGGGGGTGGTAGTGGCTAGGAATACATCAGGATGGGCCAGAGGAACCAGCAGGACTTGAATCTTCTGTCACTTCTCTATTCCATGATGAGATTGGTCATGTTGAGTTTTCTCCATGCCCAGCTCACAGACATCCTTGCTGTGAGCTTTAGTTTCAGCTTTGGAGGATGCTTCTGGAATGTGAATAGGATGGATAGGTTTTAAAATATTCATTGGTTACATCTCCTGATTTCTCTGATGGAATGAGCCACTGCTGTCTGCTGGGTTGGTGCCTGCTGAGGTCTAGGACCCCTGTGGGCATGTGGGCAGAACAATAAACAAGTCCCAAATTTGTGGTCTAAAAGCCAGATTCAACATATGGCTGTGATTTGGTGATCTGATTGTTTAAACCATGTGAGTGAGTTGGTTGCTAACATTTAAACTTTAGTTTTCATGTAAAGGACAGTTTCACTGCTTTTCTTGAGGAAACAGAAGTTCCCACATTCCTGCACCATGCCGTCCCAGTTTGATGAGCCACTGCATTTCCCGCAAGACTTGGCACTACCTTCAGTTACCCTGGCTCAGAGCCCATTCCTCTGTCATATTCTGCCTGGCATGACTGTTATATGAACTAACCAGCTGGGCCCAGCAGGCACTGCGGTTTACAGCCCTCCAGCCATAGTTCTCAAGCTTGATTCTGGAACCCCTATCCACCGCATCACTAAGCACTCCCGAGAAGTGCATATCAACCATCTACCCAGCTCTGCTAACTCCAACGAAAGCATCCAGCAACCTTGATTAGGCCCTCTTCCCAGATGACCCCAAAGCTCCCTGTGTTTGAAAACACTTGCTCTAAGGTATAGGGCACGTCCTGGGAACTGAGAATTGTTCTCAATATCATCCCTTCAGTGTAAGTCTCAGGAGAGTCTGGAATAGTCTCTTTTGTTTGTGGGGCCTTATTTGCTCTCTCTGTAGAGTGGTAAGTTGGTTAACTAGTTGGATAATCCTGTAAGCCTGTGGGCTCACAATTGGCATCTATGAAGAGCTTACCAGATGTCAGTATTGGTAAACATTTGACTCTTACCCTAACTGTGGCCATGGTTCTCTTTGTGAACTCAGAGAAAGCAAGCAAAGTACAGAGGAGTAAGGGGACACCTTAGATGTAACCCAGAGAACAGGAAGCCCATGACTCTCTGCTGAAGCCCATGACTCTGCTGGTCTGCTGCTTTTGTAAGCACAACACTGGGCTGTCTGTGAGGCAATGACAGGCCATGTGGACAGTACCTTAGAATAAAGCTGACAGTTTTTTTCTTATGGCAGGCAAAGGACATGTCCTCCCAAGTAAGGAGGGCAGTCAGGGACAGAAAACACGAGTAGTGTCTTTTCCCTGCCTGTGTGCAAAAAGCCATCCAAGACCTTCATAGAGGGAGGAATATGGCCTCATGGGATTGAGGGAGAGAGACAGACAAGTGTGCACGCGCGCGCGCGCGCACGCGCGCACACACACACACACACACACACAGAGAGGGGGGGGGTAGAGACAGAGAGACAGGGAGAGCAGAGAGGAGAGGAAAGAGTGTGTACCAGCCAGGCCCTGGAACTACATGGGCCCCCTTGGAGCCACGGTTCATCTCTTAAAATCGTGCAACAATGGGAGAACACTTTTGTCAGCTCAATCCTCAGTTTCCTCATCTGTGACATGAGAACAACACCTGCTTCACAATGGGCAGGAAGATGAAAAGAGTAAATAGGTTTATAATAAGCATCTGGCCCAGTCAGTATGAGGATCATCACTACAGCATCCTCATCCTCTCCAGACAGTTCTAGAAACACCTTGTATCATCGTCATGGTGATAGAAAGGGCATAGGAGAAAGCCTTACAGAGCTCATTTCCTAAATGTCTTGTCTCATTACCCCACCCTTGGCAGCCACATGTTCCAATTCTTTGACTTGAGAAAGCATCTTGGGGGTCTGTCCTTCCAGAATAGGCTGGTAAAGGATTCTGGGAAGATGAGTTCCTGACTGTAACCTTAGAGTTGTCTCCTAGGCATGACTGGGATGAAAGAGTCTTTGTATCCATTGGCACTGGAATCCCAGGGCAGAAAACCAAGTCTCTCTTCTCTCTCCTGGCCCTGGAAGAATCCCGTGGTACAATTAAAAGAGAGTGAATTGGAAAGTAAGTTGTCCTGGCTCTGGCTTACCAGCTCTGAGAAAGCCACCTGATCTCTGCACAAAGGTCATTGGCATCTTCCTTAGGTTAGCAGGTGCATGGGCATAGCAGCTATACTCCATTCAGGGAAGATGGGTCATTTGGGAGGAAATACCAGATAGAAGTAGCAGAACAAATTTGAACTGTTGGGTCTCACAGGGGGAAGCCAGTGGAAATAAACTCAACTGAAATGACAGATACCATTAATTGAGTTGTTCGGCTATGCCCAGTGTGATGCTAAGTATTTTGCATGTATCATTTCATTCAATCTTCCCTAATATTTTGAAGAGAGAGAGAGAGAGAGAATACCTGTATATGTACATGTAGGTATGCACACATTTTGAGGCCAGAGGCTGACATTGGGTGTTTTCCACTATTGTTCTCTACCCATTTTGAGGCAAGGTCTCTTACTGAACCTGGAGCACACCAGTTGGTCAGACCGAATGACTAGCAAGCTCTAGGAATTGGCTAGTCTCAGTTTCTTTCCCCATTCTCCCCTAGGGCCAATGTTAAAGATATGAGGTGTCATGTCCTACGTTTTGTGGGGGCTGGAGATCTGAACTCAAGTCCACATGCATGTGTGTCACTTCACCTACTGAGCTAATGCTCCATTTTAAATTATGTCCATTTCAAAGCTGAGAATATTGAAGCTCAGTGAAGTAGCATAGGTTACCCCAGGGCTTCAGCTAATTGACTGGTTGGATCTGCAGGTTGCAGTAGGCCTTTTCCATGTGCCTTGAGAAGAAGTAGATGTTCTCCTGGGTGTGCCCCTCCCATCTAAAAGTCACTCATGCATCTAGCCTACAGAATGCTTCCTTGGAGGTCCTTCACACCACTACTAATGTTTGATCTGCCCAAAGCTGCAATCTTCAACGGAGTCTGGATTTTATTCCAGATTCAAGCCCTTAGAGACACCTTTGCTTGCATGAGACTCTCTGGTATCCACATACAGTTCTTTAGAAAGTGAACAGCCCTCCTGCTGCCTGTTCCACAAAGGCAGATTAGAGCCCTAGGGCAACCCCAGTGGCATTCCTTCCTTGTGCCCCAAAACCACTCACAAACCCTTAAGTGAGTGGAAATTCTCAGAGCCAAAAGCAGTTCATTCCCACAGACCCTTGCTAGGAATTCCTGGCCAACTCCTTCCTTGAGTGGGGATAAAATCCAAGACTCTGGTCATCTGGAGAGAGGGCGAAGCCTGATAGAGTCATTTTGGAAGAGGAAGTTCCAGCCTCTCTGACCTCTGAAGTGGGTATGTGAGGACAGCAACTTTAGGAGGCAGTTTGCAAGTCCCCATTGCTGAATAATAGAGGGCACACTTCATAAAAAGCCTCTGAGAGCCTTGGGCGAGCTATCTTTGGGCTCTGTCAAGTACAGAGTTAGCTGGGTTCCACATTTAGAGGAAAGTGAAGAGAGTTGTAGAAACTGGCCTTTACCACAGATCCTGAACAGGGCATAGAACCACAGAATTCTAAGAAATCACCGCATGCAAGCAGGTGCTTCAACATAGTCGTTCATTTACCTTTCACTATATACCAGACACAGTTTCAAGGGACAAACAGGCCAGTCCTTATTCTTGCATGGCTACATTCCAGAGGGACAAGGAGAGAGGATTAGTGAATCAAACACACTAATTTTGTATAGTAAAACACATTCTGAAACTGACATGGTAGAAGTTTGTCATAGAGGTATCTTGGGATGGAGGGGCAAGTTGAGATCGGGTAATCAACAAAATGTCCACTTTGTTGGGGTCCCTGAGGCAGGACCTACATATTGAAATGGTACCAGTTACAGGAAACTATGGGGTTGTGGTATTCTAGGAAGAGGGCACAGCTTAGGCAAGGCACAGTGCTTTCAGAAGAATTTTTCTATGGTAGCAGGACAGAAGAGAGGTCTGGGTACCGAAGGGCATGGCACTGCTTACTGCTCTAAATGTGTTGCCTACAGTGTGCATTCATCCTCTCTCCGTGCTGAGCATCACTGTATTGTTTTGGAAACTTGAGTCCAGAGAGATTACCCACCCTTCCAAGGTCACACACCTTCTGAGTGATGGAGCTTTGATATGAATGTGAGCAGTCTGAAAGTGGAAGCTATTCTTTTGACTGGCATGTGATACAGTCACTGTGAACTCTCTTGGATACATTAATGAATAGAGCCAAGATAGGGGAGACAAGAATCCTGGAAGAGGTAGTACGATTCCCAAGGGGACCAAGGAGAGAGCTGGCACTTAGATGGGGCTGCGGCTGCATACCAGGCCTGGACTGCACACTTTCTCATCCGCTATCCTTACTCCAACCCTGCTCCAAGGTAGGCTATGCAGATGGTAGGAGAAGAAGATCAGATAGGTGATACATCCCGCCCAAGGCCACTCAGCTAGAACCAGATGCCATGTTGGGTTCAGCTCTGCCTGCCCTGGCATCAGAGCTTCTCTGGCCCTTGACATTTAACTGCTTCCTTTTTCACTTCATTATTTATTTATCTTTCTCCTCTAAGAGTGAAAATAGATATCTCCCCGATGATGGGAGCCTGACCAAAAAGTGTACTTGTTTGCCTGGCGATGCGGTGGCGACCCGTCAGCTGACATGCATGCTTCTCCACATTGCCAGATATCTGGAAGACAGGAGCAGTGCAGGATCCCTTACTGTCATGGCACCTGCTGGCCAGGCGTGAGCACACAGACATTCCATAAATAAATGTCAAGCCACATAGTCTAGTGCCTCTACAAGGCTTTATCTGGAGGTCCTTGCAGTTGCCAGAAACAGGCTCCTGAGTCACCATTCCCATTCCACTTCCCCTGAGGCTGACTTCTTGTCTCCCAAGAGGGCCTGAGAGCTCCTTTTAGCCAGTGGCACACCACTCTGCTTCCTGCTTTAAAGTCTTAAGTGTGAGAACAGCCACCCTGTCTCTTTCATCCATTCATACAACAGGCATTCCTTTGTCTTTAGGGTCTGGTCTCTGGGGTTCTGGCTTGGAGAAGGGTAAGATTGTCTTTCTCCCAATGAGCTTGCATGTCAATAAGGCCCTTGAAAAGTTGTAAAAAGTAAACATTAATTTCAGATGGCGATGACCGCTAAGAAGATAAAATGGGGATAATGACCGAGAGGGTGCCTTGGGACAGAGGGAAAATCTGTTTTGTTGTTTCATCTATACCTATCTTCCCTGTTCTCCATCTGTGTGTTTCATCTCTCTCTCTCTGCCCATCACATGTATTGACACTCCTGTCGACACATGAACATTGATGATTTCTTCGGAGGGCTCTTTCTTTCACCCCCTTGTCTCCTTCACCACCACTTTTCTCTAGACAATTCTGATGCCCACTCAGGACTGGGCCCCCACGTGGTTTATCTTGTTCCCCTTCTTTGCTGACCAGACATGACCTCTCCACGTCTGTTATCTGTAGGACAGACCTGACAAACATGTGTTAAAGCACTGAAGGCCTACAGATTTCTACACATCCAGTTACCCGGGTGTAATAGATGGCAAGGCATACCCTATATTTTCAGGCAGGGTACAGTTATTACATGAAAAGAACAGTCACATGCAGGTATAAAGCTGTTCTTCCATGTCCACAGTGGATCTGTTTCAGGGCCTCTCATGGGTAACCGATATCTGAGGATGTTTGGTTCTCTTTTGTGGAGAGACAGTGTTTGCTTGAAACTGTGTGCATATCCACCTATGTGCTGAAGTCACATGAGCATACTTATGATCCCACACAATGCAAATGCCAAGCAAATAGTTATACTGCAGTTTTAGGGAAT
This sequence comes from Phodopus roborovskii, assembly GCF_943737965.1. NCBI lineage: Eukaryota > Metazoa > Chordata > Mammalia > Rodentia > Cricetidae > Phodopus > Phodopus roborovskii. The sequence continues at coordinate 44,009,727 of NW_026126407.1, forward strand.
AACAAGAGGAAAAGATCTGTACATGTTCAATACAGATTCAAGGTTTCCCTAAATATCTTTAATTTATCTACAATGTGTTGAGCCTGGGAAAATGGAACCCAGAAGGGAGAAGGCAAACACATAGCTCAAGTCTTTAGCAAGTATCTTTGGCATTTTTTTAAAATTTCAACAAGTTTCCAAGGCTCTGCCATTGTGAATCAGTTCCCAGACTATTAACTTAACTTCAAAACACTTCATTGAACACTTACTTGTGTGTAGTGAGAAAAGAGTCACTGATGGTGGAGCCTGTGCCCTCTTGTTTGATAGTCCAGGATGAAGACAGTGATGATGCCAATTGAACAGTGGACAGACTTGTAAATAGAAGTGCCCAGGGGCCTAGGAGTACCCATACGAGAGGTTCTTGCCTATTCCAGGCACCTTAGGACTATGTGAAGGGGTTGTCCTTGGTTGCATGTGTGTGCCTGTGCACATGTATTCACACACTCACAGGGTGCAGTGCCCAAGCGTGCACATGCACACTACACTGAATATTGAGTGTGTGAGTGCATGTGCTCACACAGAAGTCAGAGATGAACATGAGTTGTCTTCCTTTATCACTGTGCCTCATTGCTTTAAACCAGAGGTTACTGTTTGAGACAGGCTGGCTGGCTACCCTTCAATTCTGGGGTTACAGGCACATACAGGTATCCCTGGCTTTTTACATGAATGCTGAGGATTCTAACACACATCCTCATGTTTGCAGAGGAAGCACCCTTACCCACTGAACCATCTTCCCAGGTCCCTGGAACATTTTAAGAGGCAACAAGAACTATAACTCATTTCATTTAAAAGGAAAGTGAACAAGTCAATGAAAAGTGAAAAATAATTGAAGCCAGCACATAGAGTCTGGTACCTCAGCTTGAACACCAGTGTAAGTTGGAGGCATCAGTTACTAGAGGGGAGAGCACAGTAGCTTTTTAATGATGGGGGGTGATGTGGTTCAGAATGCTGTGGTCAGGTTAGAATTTGATTTCTTTGGGCTGTGGCTCACAGGGCAAATAATGTGTTCAATGTGATCTTTAAGATAAATTACAGAGATCAAAAGGGAGCAGAGTCGAGAGTTTCTGAATGTACACAGAGGTGTGATGTCTCAGGGTTCGCTTAATTAAAGGGGCTGGTGCAAGAGGCTATTGCCTGTCATTTAAGATGTGTTACTAGAAGAGCCCCAAGGTCTCCTTTTCTCAAGTGGGGAATGCAAATGGCCTCTTCAGCATGATCACTCTTTTACTGTGGATACTGCTGTAGTTTATCTTCTGGTCAAGCTCACATTTCCAAGGGGAAATAAAAGTCACATCAAAGAAGGCTCTACATCTTGGGGTTCACAGATGTTTCACACACAGCGACTTGGTGTCCCCCACTCTGCAGAATGCTCCATCATCTTGCAGTGTTCTCAGCAGATGGTGGTGGCCTTTCCTAATCCCTTCCTCCCCTGCCATCCCAGGAGGAGACAGGGACCACCAGAGTGGTGGCTTACATGCTCAGATACTGGAGCCAGCCTGTCTGGGTCCAAAACCCAGCTCTGCTATTTACTAGTCTGATGCCCTTGGAGGACTTATTTCCTTTCCTGGGTGTCAATTTTCCCAAGACAGAATTAGCAAGTTTCCCTCACAGGGATATTTGGGGATTAAGTGCACAGATACATGCAAAGGGCTTAGTCAGTGTCTGGCATGTACAGAAAGCTCAATAAATATTAGTATTATCTCAGTGCAACAGTCAAGCTTTCAGAAGGCAAATCTGGGCAAACAAGAGTGGAATCACTGATGGCCGAGGCTGAGAGGCCTGCACCTGGGGGTGTGGACCTGGCCTGACTGGTAGAGTATTGTTGTTTCTACATGAATCCTGATGCTTTCTGTCTGGTTTGGTTCACACACTGACTCCTGCTGTGATTTTCTGGGAGGCAGGAGGCCTCGGGTGTGCCATTTTCTTTCACCTATGAAGTCTGTGTTATGTTTTTCTAGGGATTTGATCATTATTCCATATATAACAGCTACATCCTGTGCAGCAGCATCTGATTTTTAAAGACTGGCTCGAATATTAAGATCATCAAAATTCTACCCCCACCTCTATGACTAATCACACTGTAGTCAGGCTCCTCCTATGACCTGGACTTCAGGACACTGTCTCATAGGTCAAGTCTGCTGGGCTGCACTGGGGCCCACAGTCCCCCCCCATGCCTTTGGGACAAATATGCACCATGGTGACAAATATGCACCATGGTGTCTTGACTGATTCTAATGTGGTTGGCCCACTTGATGTTCTAAAGTTTATATAGTGTTAAATGTTAATGAGTAACATGTTCGAGCTTTCACATGAACATTTAAATTAAAGCTCCTGAGCCATGAGAACAATCAGTAGCTCAGGCGTCCATGTTCCTTGTCACAAGGACTGTCAATGCTGAGGAGAGGAGCTTGCTTACCGGTGTTACAGTGTCTGCAGCACACTCTCACCTCCAAGGCAGCCTTAATGGGTGGACAGTTTTGGTGTCCTTGCAGCTTCCTTTGCTGCTCTTTTCTGCTTACTAGGTTTTCCCTATGAAAGTATGTGTTGCCCCAGGCAATAGGTTTCTGGATGCTTGCTTCCACATAGCAAGTGGCAGGGTCAGGACTCGAACTCAGACCTTCTGAATGTCAATTTAGAGTTAACTTCCCAAATTGGATGCTTTAACTAACTCTCAAAGAGAGGCTGCTAATGGTGCCTGCCCAGATCTGGAGGCTATGAGATGGCTCAGACAACACACCCTCTTCAGCATCTCACTGTGACCAATCTAGTAGATACAGTCACTCAACCGATAGTTGTCCATAAAAATTAAGTGTTTGGGTATAGAGGTAATAATATGATGAGGGTCCACAGTTCATTGTAAATATGAAATATAGTATGACTTTGAGATACTTTATACACATGTATACACCAAGCATTGTGTCCAATATCTTGTATGTAATTATAGTACTCTTCCACATACAATGTGAGCCACAGAAGGACTGACAATACTATGCAAGCACAGGTTTGCATAACCTGGGTTTAGTTGTAAGCATCACTAGACACATGAAACTCAAGAACGGAAAAGGTGAGCATGTTGCCCAACACCACACAGCCAGCCCTGAGTTCATAAGCTTCCCAGTTCCCTGGCCACCAGTCTCTATTTTGGCTGTGTAATCCTGACCATCTGTCAACCACCCTTCTGCTCCAGGACAATTTGGATGCTGAGTTATCCTACACTGGCAGTGTGCACAAGCAAGAGCATTTGTAGTTTAAGTCACCAACCTCCAGGGGCCTTCTTCTCTGCTGTTTCAGCAAGACAGAAGCTTTTTCTTTGCTATAAACTGTGGCTCTGAAAACAGAACAGGGTGGGGCTGGGAGTGGAGGTGGGGAGAAGCTTCAGAGAACTAGAATTCTTCCTCATCTTCACAAGTAAGAATCCCCCGTAACCAGCCTTTCTTCACACAGCTCTCAGAGGAGACTCCATTCTTCTTGGGCCAAGTTCTTCACTTGACAGTTTAGCGAGTCCCCGCTTACAAATGCTGTGCTGGCCTTGGGCAGGCATGCATCAAGACAGCACCATGCTGTCCCCCAGTAACAGTTGATTGCCCAACACTGTTTTCTGGATAACTTGAATTATGGTTTATCTTTAGCAAAGGCCAGAGAAACAGCATCCAGTCAGACTTTTGCTACTCCTCCTAGGCAGGTTTCCCTTTCTGCTAATACTTCCCATGGCTGAGAACATGGCAGGTCATTTCACCTCATTATAAGAGCATACATAACTGCTGTGCCACAGAGAGAAACCCTGCTAAGGGGTGGAAGTCATATGGAAGGGGCAGGAAGCACCCAACTACTTGTCCTAATCATATGAGCATCTGCAAAGCTTTGCCCCAGGTGTCACAGCATCCCTGGTGAGAGTTATCATTTCTCTATGTGTTCCTCTGCATCTGTCTGTCAACACAGAGGGAAGGAATCCATCAAAACAAGTGAGAGGAAGAACAGACAGACAATAGATATTTAGGATGCTAAAGCATATAGCTGAATTCTAGAAGGATGGACACCAAACTATTCACAGTAGAACACAGACAGTGACCAGCTGTTGGCTACAACCAAGAGAGGGCCTTGCTTTGCATGCAATGAACTTGTTATTTGCAGAGATGTTTAGCATATACCCTGGATTGAAACAGAGTTGACTTTCCAGTAAGCCCAGAGCACTTATTCTGTGATTCACTACTGAAAGCTGATGTCATGGGGAAAATATTTCAAATCTATAAACCACCCCAGTTCCCTTGTTCATAAACTGGGGGTTCCTGTGAGAACAGGAGATGGTTAAATGCTACTGGAAGTTGTTGATAAACTGTTGATAGCCATCAGTTCTTTGTTATTTGTGACTTGAATTATTAACAGCATGTAGGTGGGGCTGAGGGTCAGTGATTAAGGAGTCCTCTGGACAGGGAACTACAGAGTGAAGGAGGTGCAGAGGCAAATGAGAACTGCAATCTACTTAATGCAGTATGAATCACACTCCTAATTCTGGACATGTATACCCCTTCCTTTCAGCCCGCCAGGATTTGTTGTCTCTTCTGGAAATATCCAGGGTTACCAGGCATCTTATCTGGTAAGGTCACTCACTAGGCGCATGAGCCTGGAGCCATTGGTTTCAGTTCTGACTATGGCTTGCTCTCATATGTCTTTGGAAGGATGATTGATGTTTGAGTTCTTTTTCTTGCCTGTGAAATGAGAATAGTGCAGGGATCTCTTGCGTCTTGGGCACTGCAGATCCCTTGGCAGATACCAAAACCCAAAGATGGCCAAGCCCCTTAACCCATGAGCAGACAACGTAAAATACTTAATGCAATGTAAAGGCTGTACAGATAGGCTACACTGTATTGTTCAGGAAACAATGACCCAAAAAGTGCAAGAGTTGGGATTCATGAGGGTTGAGTCTGCAGATGTAATAGACGCCAGCGTGGGTACTCAAATGTAACTGTATTATATTCAAGATGGTCTGGAGGATTAAGCAAGCTCATGCACTCAAAAGGCTTGATGGGATTCCCAGCATAGAATAGCTCCTTCGTTAAGTATCAGTTCTGATTCTAAGGCAGAATGCCTGAACATTCTTTCAAGATTTTGTTTTTGCTTTTATTTTATTCATTGTGTATGTCTGTATGTGGGTTTGTCTATGTGAATGCAATCCCTACACAAGCCAGAAGAGGATGTTGGTTCCCCTGGAGCAGAAGTTACAGGTTAATTGTGACACACCCCAATTCAGGGCTTCTGTAAAAAGCACTATGTATCTTTAGCCACTGAGCCATCTCTCACCCCACCCCAGCACTCATACTTTTAGAGATTTTTAACCCTACTTCTCACCAAGTATATTGCAAGTCACCCACATTGCACGCTCACAATTTTAGCTGTAATGCATTTAAAAGGGAATTTTATGGTTTGGCTTTGGAAAGCATTTGGCAAAGAGTAAAGCAGGCTGTGAGCCCTCAGCAATCACAGGACACATTTGAAAACTCCTTTCAGAGGGAGCCATTCAAGGGAACAAATTGTTTTCAAATATAATGAAATTTTTATGGATATCAAATTTAACAATTAATGATGTTTATGTAACATCCCATTATGTAGACATTTAATTAAACATTTATTCATCTCAATTTTACAATTTTCTCTTTTTTATATTTGAAGCAATTTTTTTGTCTTAAAATTTCAAGAAATAGATGTAGACAGTTAAGAAAATTCCTCTGCCACCCTTCTCACAGCCAAGGCTCAGCAGATCCAGGCAGGATTACATGTAGAATGGACCATCAAATCCACTTGCGAATGGAATGGAAACAGTCTTCTACTTTATGAGTGGGGAATCTTGGTTCTAAGGTGGAGAATGACTTGCCTGAAGAATAGTTTGCTTTCCCAAATGTAGCAATCTGAGCATTCCCAGATCTTTGATCTTTGTGTGTGTGAGTGTGTGTGTGTGTGTGTGTGTGTGTGTGTGTGTGTGTGTAATAAAGGATTTGTAAGGAGTGGTTTGCAAAGGTTTGTGGAGCAAGTTTTGCAGCTGGTCAAGACAAACAACCACAGGAAATTTTGAGAGGACCTCATGGCCCAGGTGTGGGGGCAACTGTAGGGTAGAATCAACAGTTATTTGAATGCTAGCTGGGCTTTGTGTGAAATAGAGGCAGTTGTCCTCACCAGATCTCCATCAATGGGGCATAGCCATCAATATTAAGGAAGCCTGGCCCCTCCACTGAGAGGAGGGTGTGGGAACCAAGAGCAGAGGCAGCATTTACCTCACTAGAACAAACCTGGGCAGAGCTGTGTACCTCTGCACCCTCTTGAACATTGCAGCACCAGGGGATGCAGAGAACATTTTTGGAATGACAGAAAGCTCAGGTGCTTCTCAGCCATCCCAAGGAACATGAGAGTATTGTGTTGCTGCCATCATAGTAAATCCATGTCAGTGTGGTGGCTCAATGTCATCTGGGAAGTTCAAGGCATGTTCAGATAATGAAAGGCCTTCCTGTCAATAGGAAGGATGTGCTCAGGCCATCCTGTACCTACCATGTGCCATACTCAAATATTTAAAAAAGGAAGGAGAAAGAAGATGAATAATCTGGACTGCAGGTGTGTCAGTTGTGAGCATCCCTCATCTCCAGCATGTGGCTTCTGCCTTACATCTTTGTATCTTTAAGTTGATGAAGTTGTTTTTCTTGGTCATTCCAACAATAAGGCACTTTTTAAAAAGCTATTATGTGCCCCTCCCCAGTCATTAAGGTTCTAGAGACTAAATAATTCAGACTGGCATAGGAAATGGATAATGATGAGTTGGATTCATTGTCACCTTAGCAACCATGTTGCTGAGGGGCATAGGGCCATTGACTAACCTCTCTGAGACTCAGCTTCCTCACCTGAAGAAGAATGGGTACCAAGAAAGCATGCCTTGGGTTCACATGCCATGTAAGCCTTGCAACCTTAATTCAATCTTAGAACCCACAAAAAAGCTGGGTGCTGTGAGGTGCACTGTAATGCCAGCATTGCTGTGATAGGATGGGCAGTGAGGCAGGAGAATTGCCTCAAAGCTTGTAGGCCATCTAGCTTGGAATATGTAGAGAGGTGGAAACAAGAGAGACACTGCCTCAAAACAAGGTGGAAGGAGAGAACTAAGTCTTTAAATTTGTCCTCTGATTTGTACACATATGTACCGATACATGCATGTCTGCACTCACATGTCTAAAACACACACACACACACACACACACACCACAACACATGAGAGGAGAAAGATGGAAAGAAGATAAGATGAAGAAGGGAAGAGAAGGGAAGGGAAGGGACAGAAGAACCTTAACAGAGTACAGTATCTGGTACAGCAGAGGCCACACAAATTCAGTTCCTTTTCCTGTTTCAAGGTCAGAAACGCCAAGCCTGAAACCAGTGGGGCAACTCGTTGCTCAATTTAAAGAGGTCAAGCAGCACTGGGCAACTGCAAGTGTTATGGGACACTCCAGAAGGCCAAGGCATAGCTCTGAATCTCTGGAACATTAGATTGGGAAGGGAAGGTGTAGCAGGGCCTTTCATCTGGCTCACCCTTCTGGTTCTGCCACAAGTTTGCTTCATTCCATCCATCAAGTCTTTGTTATTCTCTGCTTCTGAGCTTCCTATTCTAGACAGCAAGGGCAGGACCTGACCTGAGGGTTCATCCTGGTTCAGCAAATACAGAACTGCTTGGTGCCACTTAACGGTCCCCTTTGAGTGCCTTCAAGAAGAGGATTTTTAGACAGTCTGAGCGCCTGGAAGAGGCTAGAAAAGATTCAAAGAAATGATACCAACCTTTACCCCTAAGTGACACTATTAACCAATGAGCTGCTGCAGATCTCCTGGGAATCTCTAAGGCTGCCTCTCCTTATACCCAGTGCCTCTCTTGGTTTTTGTTGAGGAGGGGGAACTAACATGACCTAGCTATCACAGGCACAGTACAAGCTAGATTTAAGGAAGGAATGCCATAGAATTTCTTTTAGAGGCATAAACACAGAAGCAGAATGCAAAGAAAGACATAGTTTACCTTTCTGAAAGCCAAAGATGTTAGGGGCAGAGGTGTTTTGCATTCCTTAAAAGCTGTGTGCTAAGAAAACTCATCAAATCAATCCTGTTTAAAATGCATCAAAGGGCTCTGTCTCTAAGGGCACAGGAATGCCCTTAAGTTCACCTGTTTGTAAATACAGGCTTTGTTAATCAGATTTTTAAAGCAAGTTTCCCTGGCTACATCTTTCCTGCAAAGAAGAGTTCAGATGTGGAATTTGTCAGGCAGATAAATAGTACTATTCTTTCCCAAGGCTCCTTTCTGATCTATAAGTCTAGGAATGCTTAAAATATAAGGAAACCACATACACCATTCTTCCTTGGCCAAAGCATCTAGTTCCCATCTCTGGAGGGCCCACCTGGGCCAGTACTGTCTTTCCTTGGTATGTCTCAATTGCCGTCACAGGCAAAGCCATAGGGGCAGCATTATTCCAGAGGTTCAGTTTAGAGCCAAACTCAGGGGTCAGTGGAATATGGAATTGATTCAACTTCCATGATTCTGGACGTTGTGTGTTACAGTAACAAGACTGTAAGTGCCCTGCGAGTGGGATCTATGTGGTTGGCTTCTGCACAGCCAGTATGCAAGAGGCACCTAATAAATAATGAATGAAGAAGTAAATGAAAACAGTACTATCATACTCTGCTAGTCAACTGTGTGGCCTTCATCTAGTTACATAATTGCTCTGAGCCCCAGTTTTTGCATCCATAAATGGGGAGAGTTTCTAGCTTGTAGAATTGTCAAAAGGCTCAAATGAGACAAAATACACAGAGCATTTAGCAAACTGCCTGGAATACATCACTCAAGTACTGTTAGCCCCTCTGTCTTTATTTCCACCCAGGACTCCTATTTTGCCCTTTGCAATATTCTGTGAGAGTAAGGACACTTGTCTCCATTGGATAGGAGAGAAAACTGGGGCTCAGAGGTGTCAGGATGCACCCCAGATCACAGGCCTGAGGGGACCCCTGGCTGTGGGCTTCTTTCGTTCTGACACTGTGGCAGTTTTGAGTGCTCAGGGAAGACTGAGAGATACAAAAGGGGCCTGTTTGAGCCACACCCACAAGCCTACACCCACACACAGAATGCTGTGGCTCTGCTCTTAGGCCAGGGTTTTTTCTTGGGGGGGAGTGCAGATTTGTTGCTCATGCCCCAAGGCTGCTCTCAGCCCCACTTAGTGTTGCTGCCCTCCCTCTCAGGCCTAATGCTCCAGGCAGGCCTTGCTAGTTCCTGAAGCAAGCCTGTGCACCTGCAGAGCTTGGCAGGGAAAGGGGAGGTCAGGGGTGGGAAGGTGATGCTGAGGGAGACAGAGCCTGCAGGGGGCTTCCAGGTCCCTCCCACTAGGATGCTGCCATGCTGGGTGTTAAAGAGCAAGTGCAGCAAGCCCTTTAAAATGTACCATGGGCATGCTACCTGCAGGGATGAAGAAGACCTGTGTGCCCTTGTGATACCTACAGCTATAAGCCTGCAAAAGGCAAAAGCCCAGAAGTTACTCAGTTTGATCTTCTGCCCTGGCAAGGGAGAATCTAGAAACTTCACATTGCAGAACAAACCTCCTTGACCACCACATTCCCAAACCATTTAGAGATGGCCTTTCCCCCTCTTCTCCACCATAAGGTCAGCTTTCTACAGGAGTGAAAAGCCCCACAGGGGGGCAAAGCGAGAGGGGCACGTGCAAAGTCAGGAAACTCATCCTTAGAATAACAGTGTTGCTGGCGATATAGAATGTTCCCCTGGAGAACCTGTGTGTATTCAAATTATAGCTTTCCTTTACATGCAGAGCTCTTAATCTTCACCACAGTAACCCTTCCCCTTGGGATTAAAATAGAGGGAGAGATGGCTATTTGGGCCCTTCTCTCACTTTACTATGAATTAGTAGCATGTGGTTTAAATATTGATTTAAGAGAACAATGTCACATTTTAATATTCAGTGTTAGTCGCAGAGCTCTGTTAAAGATTGGTAAGTAAGGCCAGGAAAGAAGACAGTGGCAGGGATGGCCAGAATAGAGAGGCCATGCAGGAGGCAGACTTGTCATCCATCAGCTGATCAATCATCCTTATAACTGACTGGGGGAAGGACCCTCACCTCTTAGCATTTCTGTTTTACCAAAACTACTTAAAGCAGGCTCTGTGGCTCATTGTTATTTGCAGCTGGGGCAGGCTTGATAAGGAATGACATGGCTTCTTGGAATCCCAAGCAAATGGCTCTCACTAACAGATCCCTGACTTCCAATGTACTGAAGCCAAGGGCCAGACAGAAGCAACAAATGAACATTTAGTATTATTTTAAAATATTTTGGCAAGTAAAAAATCATGTTTTGAAAGCACACATTTCCCCATACAATTTGGGCCACTTATACACCCTGCAGAAGCAGAATTGGTTCAATGTTGTGAGTTTTAGGTCAAATATGAAAAACTTCCTTACATCTCTATCAGAGCACTGGGAGAAGGTAGTGTTTTTTTGTTTGTTTTGTTCTCTCTCTCTCTGAAGTCATTTGATCAGTTGTTGTGTCTTTAATTGGGATATTATAAAGATGGGTATTGGAATGAATACCCATAGAAAGCTCCTGCAGTTCTGGGGTCTCACAAGTTCCTTGTGCCAGCACTTTATTAACACAGTGATTTGGTGATACTTTACACATCTTAAGACTTATGGCAGAGCCTGAGCCTTGTAGCACAGGATTGTAACTCCAGCTCTTAGAGGGTTGAAGCAGGAGGATGCAGGTTCAAGATCAGACTGCCTACTGATTCCATTTGATGGCACATAAAGCATCACGCTCTATGGAGATCTAGAGTGTTCTTAAGTGGCCCAGAACTGTAGCACAAAGACATGGAGAAAGGTAGAATGCAAAAGAGATTTGTCCAGGAATGGAAAAAGTATGGCAGCTTAGATTGATAAGTCTCCTAACTAGTGGCTGTGTGTTGCCACTGTGATGGAGAGAAGAGAAAATTAGTTAAACTGAGCCCAGGATGAAACTGGGTCTTTCTTCAGGAGGCAGATTGCCTCCCCTCAAAGACATGTCTTTATTATGGGTGGATTGTGAGGTGAGGGTGGGGCATCAGACAGAGCAGAATTTGTTGTTGTATGAAACTGATTAGGGCAAGGTCTACCCTTTTCATAAGGACTTGTGATAAATTTCTGCCAGGCTATCATAGAGGAAGTGGTGCAGCCTCTATTGAAGGCTGTGTATGTTTTCCATGCCAGAAAATTAAAACTGTTTAAGCTGGTACATTTTCTTTCTTTCCTTTTTTTTCCTCCCTCTTAAGCCTTGGTTGCCAGAGAACTCAGCCAGGCCCTCTGCTGTTTGTGTCTGCTTGGCTGAGATGCCTGCATTCCCTAATACTGCTTCTGGTAGTAAGCACAACCACTTTAGGCCATTGATAAAACACCATGTGTTTTCAGCTGTCAGTCATTTCACATACTGGAAGAAGTGAGTGCTCTTAAATCTCATATTTGTAAGAGGAAGTTAAAAAAAAGAGCAATTAATAAAATAATCACACAACCCTTTAACAAATTTGAAAGGTGGGCTAGAGGACTTAAGTCACTTAATCTCTGTCCTGACCAGTCATAAAAGGGCAGACACCAAACTCTGCATCCTTGACCTACCTCATGTCCTTAGTCGCTGTTGCTGATAGTACACTGTGTTGAACCTCTGCAGCTACCTTGAGAAACACACCCATCAGATGCCTCGAGAGGCAATATTTAGGTCGACCTGTTTGCAGGCTAATATGTATGGGCTAGATCAAACACATGTCCTACACCTGTCCTTGGCCAGAAGATGTGAATGAATAAAGGAGGCATCTCCTAAGGGCAAAGAATAGATTGTCTTCATCAGTGACGTTTCTACTTCTGGAATAAAGACTGTCAGAGCTTTGGCGTCTGTGAAGGCTTTTGGAATTAAATTAAGATGAATTGAATGTAATTGAAGCGGCTGGTACCACACTGAGAAGAATTAAATTGAATTGCCTACTCTTGCCTCACATCAGGGGAATGGCTCACCTTTGCTAGCCAATCAGCTCTAACAACAGAGCGAGAGTAAGCATGGCTCTCTGAGCATGTTTAAGCACGTGTGCATTCAGAAGGTGTTTACTGTGTATGTCTCACATCCAGGGTCTGTGTTGGGTGTTGTGAAGGCAGTGGTGGACTGAACACTCACATTTTCATCCATTTAGGAGCTCCACCTAAGAGAGAGACCAGCACCAAAAAATCCAATGCATAAATAAATACCTAATTGAGGATCAGGAGAAGTGCTGAGATGGAAAACTATAAGGCTGAGTAGGAAGAATCCAAAGTAGAAGCTATTAGAATAATTTGTCCCAGAGCAGCAGTGTCAGATACAAGCCAGGTAAGGACAGTAAATTTATGGTGACTGAATAAAGGCAGGAACATGGAGCTTAGGCGGGTGTGATATCAGCTCTGATTGCTTCTGAGAGGATCAGGAGCAAGGTTGGAACATCTTTTGGAGATATGGCTACAGTATATGAGAGACACTTTGATGATGTATCCTAGGGTGGACAGAAATAGAGTCTAGTCATATGTTAGAGGTGGAATTGGAAAGAAGTCGGCCACCAGATGGATTGGCCAGATGGAGAAAGTGTCAAAGGTGCCTGAAGCCTCCCATACAGGTGGCCAAATGAAGGAAGGATGGGCTGCCACTTGGCATGTTATAATAGAGATCCAGGTGGGAGGCTGGAGTAGAGAGGAAGATCAAGGATTCTAAGTAAACACCTGCAGTCTGAGATGCCTGTAAGATACACACCTGGAGTTGTCTAGTGGGAGGCTATGCACATGATGGATCCTGCAAATGTTTATGGAAAGCCTAACCTAGACCAGATCCTGTGATGGGAGCAGGATGAAGATATGTGTAATACATGATTATTGACCTCTGGCGACTCAATACCAACTGCTTGTGATGTTGAGATGGGGAAAACACTACAATCAAAGGAGGGAAATTACTTAAAAAATATGAGGGGGTGGGAGAGAAAGCACTTTTTTTGGGGGGTGGCAGAAGTGAAAGTAGGCAGAGAGCCAGACTAAAGAGGTGAAATCCTCTCAGCATGAGCCCTAACCCTGCCTGAATTGTGTCCTCCCAGGTGTGGGTGGAGGGGCACTTAATTCTCAGCTCCAGCTTGCCTGAGTCCATGGGGATGAGAATTTACCAAAATGTAGGTGAATAAGTGAAAGTCTTCAGGGAACCTACCCTACCCCCTGCAGAAGCTAAGATCTGTGGACATGGTGACTCTGCTGACAGCAACATCTCCCTTCCCTAAACCCAGTGAACATAGAAATGAGGTTGTGGGGCTGTCTTTGCACACCCATGCCCCAGCCATAGCCCCATGAAAACAAAGCCCAGGTGTAGTGGATATAAATTTGCCTCCTGCCTTGGTGAGCCAGAAGATGACAAATTTCATTTTCTTTAAATCATGTTAAATGTAACCCTCAGCGACCCTTGCCTGAGTTAACTGACATTGACAAGAAGCCTGTCTCAGACTTTCATCTGGCTGTCCCCACATTGAGTACATGAAATTGTCTGGGGACTATGCTCCAAACAGTGTCCACAGACAGCCTTCTCGTAAACCTACTGGACTGTCATTGTTCAGGTGTGCATATCCTTAAAAGCAGGTACTGATTAGGGAGGGCTGGGGTCTAGGACTAGCTGTCATAGGCACATTCCTCTCTAAGGTGTGTCAAAGGCAACTTGACACATAGAAAATTCTATGAACTGCTGTTTCTGTATTTCCTAAGTGTCTATTAACACTGAGACGGTGCGGGGAGGTTCCAATTCCTTCTACTCCAGTTGTGGCCATCCACCACCATCAGCAGCAGAATTTCCTGGGAGCTTTTGGAAAAATGCAGACTCTGAGGCACCAGCCTAGACCTCAGGAATCAGAATCTCATTATATGACCCACAGGCCCCTTGAAGTTAGAGCAACACCATTGAAGCACACAGTAGATAGATATGCAATAAAATGTAACCTTTCTGTACATCCTACTCAGCCCTCTGCTTTCATTCATTGACTCTTAACACTTTCATACTGTATGAAGAGCCAAGGTCATGAGCCCTTGAAAGAAGGACTGGAACATAGCAGGGCTTCCCCTACCCCCCCCCCCATCCTGGTACTCTTATTTTGCCCTGTTTGCTTGTTTGAGGCCAAATCTTACACTATAGCCCAGGATGGCCTCAGTCTGGCAGCCATCCTCATGCTTCAGCCTCCTAAATGCTGAGATTACAAGCATGGATCACTACGCTTTCTGGTCTATATCATCCACACTGGTCCCTCTTATTTCCCCTTATAGGAGTTGCTCACTAGAAATGCCTACCCAGAAGTTCCCTTAGGCACCAGGTCTCAAAGTTGAGTATCCATCAGATACCACTCTGGCAGGCTCACTAAGCACTGATTGCAGGGCAGAGCCCACTCTAGAGGCTCAGATACAGTGAATGTGAGGTGGTACCTGAGGTGGTGTATTCTGAACAGGCACCCAGATAGCTGCTGCTGATGCCAGCAGCATTGAGAGCACTGCTGCTGGGACAATGCCCACCCTCTGTAGAAATGGAGGAATGAGAGTAGAGAGAAGGGAAGGAGAAAGCCAACAAGGGTGAAGCACAGATAGGCATTTGCCATTTCCTGCAGGTGCTCTGCTGCCCACCACCTCATGTTGAGTGGTGAAATTATATTGACCGGAACATGATTGGCAAGCAGATTTTCTGTTCCCATCTATCTGGAGAGGAAGACCCAGGGGAATGATACAACATCTGGTATCTCTGGTGCCCTTGGGCCTGTCCTCTGCACAACTGCTTCTTATCTTAGAGTTTAGGATGCCTAGATTAGGACTCCCAGGCTCGTCCACACCACACAGTTTTTGGAAAGTGTCTCTACTCCTACTCCCAAATTCACATAGCCTTTCTCACTGTTGCCTGGAATTGTCTCTGGGAAGCCTGGCATTCTCTGACGCATGTATTTGCAAGTGAAATGTCCAAGTGCAGGGGAGAATCCTGGGCAGAGGCAACCAGATGCAGTGAAGTGTATCAGACACGTGGCCCATGGAACAGGCAGCCCTGTGATGAGCTTCTCTGCTGGGCTTAGCCAGTCTCTCGGTTGTGGAGCCTCCCGTCACCTCTCCCCCAAGCATGGAGACAGTAATGCCCTTGAGAGGCCTGTGGTCAAAGTCAAGCACACCCAGTGCTTTCTCTCCCTAGGGTGTTCTGCAGAAAGGTCTTGCTGCAGCCGCCCTTCTTTAAGTTTTGTCGGCACATGCTGTTGGCAGGACTGAAAGTGGCTTGGGACAAGTTACCTTACCTCTTTGAGCCAAAATTTTCTTGCTTATTAAAGGTATGCATACCGGCATCTTCCTTCTGGTGTGGCTGTAAAGATTGTCAAAAAGGATGTTTATCCACTGCTTGGTATGTGTTTGGTTCATATAAGTACACAGATGAATCTGACTCCCTGACTTCCAGTAGTCCTATTCTGGGTATTGAGGGCTCCTCTCTTCATTTCTTCCTAGACCATTGGTTATTTACGAGAATGAGCCAGGTCTTATTCCCCTTCTTAGACATTCAGTCAATCTCCATAGGTCTGCTGAAGTCCTACTGTGCTCCAATCCTGCCAATCCTGTGGTAGAGGCCCATGCCCCTGGCCCTGCACACAGTGTGAAAGATTAAGGGTTAACAAATGAAATGAGAGGGTTGAGGAGGATCCTCACAAAGATTGTGTTTTGTTAGGTACCTACTTTGTGCATCAGCAGTTCCATGCAAACCTCAATGGACCTAGTACCCACCTACAGGTCATATGATGAGATTCTGATCCTGAGGTCTGGGTTGATGACTGAGAGTCTGCATTTCTCACAAGCTTCTGGGCAATTCTGCTACTGGTTGCAGATGGCCACACTGGTGAATGAAGTAGAAGGAGCTAGAACCTTCCTGTACTGCATCGCTTATTGTTCAAGAATACTTAGAAATGAGGAAATGGGTTGCATGGGATTACATGCATTGCCTAAGATCTCACAGCTAGCTAGCTCAAAAGTCAGGTAAGCCTGGCTCATTCTTGTTTGGTGAAATCACTGCCATGAAGGTCACCCATCAATCACTCAGGGCATAGTAGACTTATGCCATAGATCCATTTCTGTTGCTGTGATATGATTTTTCTAGTCTCATAAAGCCCAGGACTCCATGCCTAGGGAATGATGCAGCTCACAGTGGGCTGGATCTCTCCACATCAATTAATTAAGATAATCTCACAAGTACATGTCTATAGGCCAACCTAATGTAGGCAAAACCTCATTGAGACTCTCTTCCCGGTTCATTCTAAGTTGACAATTAAAAGCTAACCAGTATCTACAGAGAAGGATAGCATAGTATCCTATTGTAAAATACCATTTGGAAACATGGCCTCAGAGGCCAAAGTTAGCCAGGGAACCAGCAAAAGAAAGGATCAAAATTTCTAGTTTCCACATGTCATACACTAATTATAGATATTTAGGATTTGGAGTTCTGGAGAAGTTGATGATTTTATAGAAGAGATGACTTGAAGCCTGTAGTGGAACAGAGACTTGCCCAAGTTTTCTCAGCTTACTGATAGCAATGTTTGGACTAGACTCAAGTCTCTTGATTTCTACTCTCTATTAGTCCCTTGGTCCAACCAGCTTGCTAAGGTGGTGGCCTATGTGGCTCCTGCACTAGGACACAGTGAACATCATCATTGTACAGACACTCCATGTTCTTCTGCTAAGGCCCATGGGCTCCTGGGAGACCTAAGGGTCCTCAGAAGACAATCAGTTGACTCAGAATGACAGGGAAGGTTCTATCTCCACATGCTACCAATCTTGAAGTATGTGGCAGATAGCCCTCTGAAGTTGGAAGGTCTTTAAAACTCCTGGGCAAAACCTCTAACCCCACTCTTCTAGGGCATAATTGATGACTTGGTTCAGTGCAGTAAGCATTTATTATCTTAATTATAGTGTGATGTCAATTATCTTGGATGCTTCATTATAGGGCTATAGTCATTTACAAAGGTGTGCAGCCAGCATTTTAATTTTTTTTGAAAGGGGTGGGCATTGGCAGGACTTAGAATTGGAGATCCCCAAATCTTAGCTGTATCTACGACTCTTATTCAATGCTATGTTACTAGTGTTACATCAATAAAGGGAAGAGGGACTCTCAGTATAGGGATAGGACTGTCCTGGTGGGGACAGAACAGTCATGTGGAGTCCGTGAAGGCTTCCTGAATTCTTAAATGGACCACTGTTCCCATTTTTGGAACATGAGGAGAGGGAGGGAGAAGTCTACAGTAGACAGCACAGAGAAAAATGCAGCAGGCAACTTTGAATGCCATTGTGGGGCATGGGGTGTGGGGCATGTTAGCATGAGGAAACCACAGGAAGAGATCGCATATGTAGTACCCATGGGGGTCAGGCTGGCAACATGTGATAACTGGATGAGGTGACCAACTGTCCTGGTATGACTCGGACTGGGGCTGGGATATAGGAACTGCCGTAGAGAAACCCAAAGGTCCCATGCCCACTTTGATGGGCTGGCTGCTCTGAATAAGGTAGCTTTAGCCACCAGGAAAGTCTATGTCCTTCCACCCCTGCAGAGCAGAAGTGACAGGGCTAGGGGAACATAGCCAGATATTGTTAACCCTTCTGATGCCCAGGAGAAACAGAAAACTGAGGGTTGTATATAGTCTTTTCTGGTCTGCACATGTTGGCCTTATGGCCAAGTGTTTTTTAGAAAGTGGGACCAGCCAAATGTATCATTTCTATGGGCTATGGCCCAACCCAGTGCCCAGCCCCATGCCTCTCAGATGCACATTCGGATAACTGCCGCTCTCTAGAGAGAAGGCTGTGGTCATCTGTTAGGCTTTTGACTCGATGCTCTCCATCCCACTCAGATGCTGAGCACAGGGACTGATGGATCAAACTGGTGGCACAGTGGTCACAGGGACACCTATTCAATGCTTTGAAGGGGAAATTAGGGTGCAACAGCAGCATGCCCTGCCCTAAGCCTGGGAATCTATGTAATAAGGAAGGGAAATAAGATAGATCTCAAGGATGAGACTTAATTATGGGTTAAGTTCAATTCTGTATCGGTAACAAGACACCTCTGTGACTGATACTGGACTCCAGGAGGGGGGACGACAGTCATTTTGTTTGTGGGAACTTGGTGGGTCAAGGAACTGCAATTTAGAGGTGGGGCCATTGTGCAGTCAGTGTAACCATGTGCTCACACAACTGGCTTTTAGTCTCAGCTCTGCCACTTTCAGAGGCTGTGTGATGTTGGGGAAAAGCACCTAGCTTTGAGGGACTCTGTCTCCTTCACCTGTGGTACAGAAGCTGGTTTGCAGGATCATGTCCCAGAATCCCCCTCCCTCTGCCACCTCTCTAACTCTAGGCTTTAACTTCCATTAGACTTCTGCCAGGATTTTTGCAACCCACTGGGCCAAGAGAGTCTGGCAGGGGATTTACGGAACAAGTCAGTCCAAAGCTGGCATCTTTCTTTTTTCTTTTCTAGATGGCATTAGTAGATAGTCTGCCTTAGCAATGTTGATCTGATATCTGGGTACTACCAGGCAAGCTTTCTCACTGGCCTTTTTCATCGTGTCACTTGCCTTTTCTCTAATTGAGTGTGGAAAGAAGTGCAGATATGGGAGCTGGTGCAGGAAGGAAGCTTCTGATGCAGGTCTGTAGCCAGGAAGCCTTCTGCTCCAAGGCAGAGGATGGGGCAGAAAGGGGGTATTTGCATCCTTGCCAAGCTGCAGAGCCACCCTTATTAATGGTCTGCAGGCAGCTAAACTAATGCTGACTGCAGAGGACAGGGATCGCAGGGCACTTCCACTGTTCTGAAGGACAGGGATGTGAAACAAATGGGATTGAAGAGGGGAGAGGGGAGAACGAATGGGGTGAAATGTGTGTGTGTGTTGGGGGGGGCAAGTTAGTATGGTGTCATTTGAAAACTTTCAAGGCAATGAATGAATGGATAAGTATCCTTCCCAGAGCAAGGAGGCCAATGCCAGGAGAGGAGCCTGCCTGTGAGCAGCCAGAACCCAATGGGAAGGCTTGGGTCAGCCAATACAGGAAGCTCAGGAATAGGCACCATCCCTCCTGCCCCCTCCTCCTTGAGCCTGGGCATGTGCAGGCATGCTGCATCTAAAAGGGCTTTGTAGGAACTCATTACTGTGAACCCTTGGAGTCAGCTTTTCAATCACCCCTGAGTTCAGCTTCACAGGGGGTGCTTTCATCACTGCCATGAGCTTCATAAGGACCAGAGCCTCATGATCCCGCCACTGTTAGCAGATGAAATAGCACTCCCTGTATAGAAATGAGGAACAAGGACTTTGAGTAGCTTTCTTTACCTTGTCAGTAGAGCTGGCCCAAGGCAACACAGTCGGCAGGTGCCAGCATGCCATCCCATTACCTACAGATTGAGTTTTGCTGCCCAGAGCCTGCCATTCCAGGCCCTTCCACATCTCTCATGATCTCCCTCTGTGAACTTCTGCAGCACCAAAACCCCCTGCTCATTTCCACCTCTGCCTCTGTCCTCATTCTGTTCTGCCTTCTAAAAGTGGGACAGCGATTTCTTAGTATTTGTACTATCAACTCCCTTCACTGGCCGCTGGCAGACATCACTAATCGATCACCGCAGTCTTTCCTGCTGAGCTAAGACTTGGCCTTAAAATCATTCCCGACACAACTCTCTAGGCAGACACCACCAATCAATTAAATTAATCAAATTATAAGACGAAAAGTATTTTATGTTATATATCTAAGATGTCATTTCCTATTCTTAGTTTAATCTCTCTCAACCTTGCCATTCCTCAAACTTACATTCTCTTTGAAAGTTCCCTGGAATATCTCTAACCCTTGTCCTCATTTAAAAGCCAAGAACAAACGTTACCTACAGCACTCATTTTACACATGTCACTCAACATCCATATATGTGTCTTTGTCCGCATGACCAGAGTATTTTAGCTATGATGTTAGTGACATCTTGGACTGGGCTAATCTTTGCTTTGTGGGGTGTCCTATGTATTACAGGGTGTTTAATCAGTACTAGCTAGCCTTTACCCAGGAGACACTAGAAACAACCCTGTTTCTTACTTGTGACAATGACGAAAGATAGGAGGTACTAGCAGTGGCTGGGCTAAGTGGAATTTGATGTTTACATAAGATGTGAGAGGTGGTTCTTAGTATTTTGCAGTTCCAGGAAAGCAAGGGAACTAACTAAGGAAATCCTTTTATCCACAATGTAGTCTTCCCCACAGAAAACTCTGGCCTAGCCTGGCCTGGCTGCCTATGAACATTCCTATCTGCCTACCTTCTGTCCCTTTAATCGTGAAGGCTTAGCCAAGGGAAAAAAGCATGGGGACCCTGTGTAAATCCCCATCTGCAGTGTAGCTCCTGGATCCATGGGAGGTTTAAATCACCCTTTACAAATTCTGACAGGTCAACCCACTATTCCTGAGGTACCAGGAAGGGGCTGAGGCTACACACTGGGAGAGACGTTTTAGGGAACCCTCTCCCTGTGACTTCTGACTTCACCCTCACCTCGGTCCTAGAGATGGCAGTCATAACCATATTCACAAGGAGAAAATTGGGTCTTAAAGAGATAAAACACCTTGTCCAGAGTCCTAGAGCATGTCAAGAAAGGCTGGGCCGCTCTACTAGGACATACCTGTCACAGCAATACTACCAGTAAGGAACAACAGATGTTTCCTAGTATATAGTGGCATTGGTATTATACCAGGGACCTCTCCCCATATAATGAGCCCAAAGTAGTGCAGATAATGGAGTCTCATTGGGACTTGTAATCATGAGAGTCTTAAAGCAGTATAGCATAGGTATTGAGCAGCTGTTTGCCTGGGTATCTGTGTTTTCCCTTATGATTGGTCTGCCTGCCTTTGTTTCCACCCATATAACCTTACATAAGTGCATGTGAATATACATCTCCCCCTTTCTTCCTACTTCCATTCCTATGGGGGCACAGAAGATGCCTAGAATGTTTCCTAATATTCAGGAGTTATCTGACAGTAGCACTAAGATGAAATATATCATTGTTTTGAAGTTTTGAAGTATTGCTTATTTTTAATCACAATAAGTTGTGATTTCAATAGTCCTTTTTCCCCTTAATAAAAGAAAACAAAAACATTTCTGGAGTCAAGCTGGTCTAGAAAAGTTCTGCCATCTCCCTGTTCCTTGACTTCTTCATCTCTAAGGTACAAACAGTATTATCAATGTCTAGTAAATGTTGACGTTTTGTTGTGCTTTCCTGTTTCTGTGATAGAACACTGACCAAAATCAATGCAGAGATGAAAGGGTTCCATCAGTGAGGGAAACCTAGGCAGGGATCCAGAGGTACCAAATGAAGCAGCAGCCATGGAGGAATGCCTTGCTTCCAGGCACATATTCAGTTATCTTCCTTATATAGCCCAAGCCTACCTGTAGGGGGGATGGCACCACCCTCAGTGCGCTGAGCCCTTCTATGTTAATCATCAAAAAATACTGCATAGACATGTCCATAGGCCAGTTAATGGAGGCAGTTCTTCCACTAAGGTTCCCTCTTCTCAGTTGTGTCCAGTCAACAACCAAGATCAGCATCACAGGGGCAAAAGAGAAAGTGCAACAGCTGGTCCACAGTAATACACAAACAGCTGTGGTGACCATCGACATAATTTTCAGCTGTGTCTGATAGATGCATGAGCATCTGACTGGTAATAGTTTATCTTCCTTTTAAATTTTTCTCTTTGCTTGCTATGACCCCATAAACAGTCTGTACAGATGGAGAAATATGGAATTCACCATGGTACCTGGCACACTGTCCTTTAAATGGCAGCTATTATTATCATTTAGTTCACAGTTTCCCCCATCTCAAATTTCATAGTCTCTTGAGACATCTTTTCCCACGGAGGGTGTGCCTTTGAGTCATTTAACCTAGATGTACATGCTTGCAGGAGAAGATGGAATGCTTCTTAGTATATGTACTCCAAACTCCAAACCCTATCAGTGCTTCTGGTTTGAAGGGGAGTGCAGTGAGCAGAGGACTATACCCTATTGTTCAGAACTTACAGATTTTCTTAGAACATTTAGTATGAAGCTTGGAAGCCTATCATTGGTGTGAAGAGAAGAAAGCTTCATTTCTGAAATTGTTCTTTTCCCAATCAAATTTGTGACCCTCCCCACCCATACCTTCATGGATGAAGTTAGAAAAACTATCTTCTGTTTAGAAAAAGAATGAACCATCCCAATTAATAGCCCATTTCCCAGCAAGCTGGCCTCTTGGGTAGGTTCCCCCACACTCAGATGGTTTAAATTGGACACTGGGAGTAGGCAGGAAGAGTTTTCTGTTTAGTCAGCAGTGAACAATAGGGAACTGAGCACACTGAATCTGAAGACAAATGGAATCGATATCAAACTGGAGTCCATATGTGCTCCCACAGGAGGGTCAGACTGTGTTATGAAGTAATCATTTAGTGAAAAACACTTGCTCAGGAGTGATGACATCACCAGGAACCAGGAAGGGCCAACACTAAAGCATAATTTAACATGTTCTACAAACCCATGACCCTGGAAACAGTACTTGAGTGGCTCCTTACAGATGGGCTGGCAGCAGATAGCAAGCTTCTTAAAACTTAGATTGAGAGCTTCTGTTCACTAAGAAGAAAAGCCAGTTCCTGCCTGTGACCATCATGCACCCTTGGGAGCTGGCCCCTGCCTGTCCTTCTAATATCACCTTGTATTTTTACTCTTACTTGCCCATAGCTTCTGGCCATGCTAGCCTTTGCTCAGTCTTTCAAGGTCTTTGATTTGTGGGACCTATGATGCCTTTACAGCTTCTTACACAGTCATTCTTATCACTTAGATTTTCATGTGTTAGCTCCAAGAACCCACCACTGTCTACTCAGTCCAAAATAAGAGGCCTTGCCTTCTGTCCCTATCCATTGCTTTCTAGTATTTCCCTAGTAGAGCAAACTACTGTCTATAATTGTTTTAGTGCTGGCTTATCATAGCTGTGTCTTCCTGCTTTTAGTCCCACTCATCAGGAATGAGAGCTTCTCAAGAAATCTTCACATTGATAATCTTCACATTGTAGCCTTAGCACCTTGAACCACACCTGGCACACAGTGGGTCCTCACACAGTGAGTGCTCAAACAGTACTTGTTGAATCAAGGAATGTGTTACCTCACTTGGGCTTGATAGAATGTGAGAAATGGAACAAAAATTCTTAGATTTCTGGCCTCTGCTAAATCAAAGGTGACAACACCTAACTATTTTTCAAGTTTATGGAGGAAATAAATGCAATAATAAATTCAATCTCTATTAATATTGATCATCTTGTACAATATTCAGGTTCTATTCTAGATGCTAGAAATACAGCAGTGAATGAAGGGACTCCAAACATTCATGGTATGAAAATACAAGTTCATGAAAATACAAGTTTGGGAATCTAAAATGCCCTGATTTTAATTTCTACAACAGCTCAAACTAAATGTCTGCTAGACAAGTTATTTGGCTTCATGCCTCTCACATCCTTCATCAATAAGATGGGCACACGGCTTATGTGTATGCTAAGAAGTCTCAGGGAAATGATAAGCATAGTCTTGGGAATAAGGAATGAATGAATGAATGAGTAGGATCTGCCTTCCTCCTGACTCTCCCTTGCCATGAACTACCCCACTGCTCTCTTTGGAAGACTTGAAGTGATCTCACAGGCAGGCTCACACTCCAGCAAGGATCAGAGGCATTTGTTGTACCTCTGAGAAGGCTGTGTGAGGAACACAGACTCCTCTTCAGGCCTTGACTCAAAGCAGCCTTCCCAGCCTCCCCACTGGTCCTTCAGTGATTACTGCTTCCTAAGGAGGCACTACCTGCAGTCCTGGCCCCATTTTATCTAGAGAGTTGATCTGTCTGTCATTAAGGCCCACTGTGTCTGGCAGAGGTGCTAGCCCTCCTGGAGTTATCATGCTCTTCTCTCAGATTTCTGCTCTTGACATTGGATAGATCACACAAACCGCATTGATGTGTCCTCACTTCTCCAAGGAGGAAGGGAATTGGCTTTACCTATCACACAACAGGACTTCTGGGTAGCTAAGGAGTTTCAGGACACACAAAAACAGGCACCTCCTAAAGCCAAATAGCTGGGGGATTATGGTTTCCAAAAAGACAGTGGTACAGCATGCTTTTGAACCATTTGGACACCAACGTCAATTTTCTTACCTTCCAGCAACTGTTCCTAAGTAAAAGAAAACTCCCAGCCTACTTGCTCCAAGAGGAGCACACTCTGTTTCCTGAGCAGCTGGACTTGAGACATGGTGACAAAAGGCCACTCAGAGTTGGAGGGCATATAACTGCTGGTGTCAAGCTGCAATGGGTATCAGTGAATGGGTTTGTAGATGTAGACTGCCACTGGTAGACTGCAGTCTACTAGCACAGGCTGTATATTTCCTAGGAGCAGGGATTTGTGTAGTTTTCTTGACTACAGTCAGCAATTACA
Organism: Phodopus roborovskii; assembly: GCF_943737965.1. Lineage (NCBI taxonomy): Eukaryota > Metazoa > Chordata > Mammalia > Rodentia > Cricetidae > Phodopus > Phodopus roborovskii. The sequence continues at coordinate 44,034,297 of NW_026126407.1, forward strand.
ATAATAATAGTAGTAGCAGAAATAATAATAACAGTAGCAGCTGGCACTTTCTGAAGGACCTCTACACACAAGGCTCTTTATATAAGTTAATCCTTTTCTTCTCCATATGAAATAGAGATTTTTTTTTAAATCTTCTTTGACACACTAAACAAGTAAGGAACACAAGATTCTGCTCAAGGTCACAGGCACACAGCTAAGATGGGAACTCAGGCTGCCTGGCTCCAAGGCCCCTCTTGTGGCACTGCATCCAGGAAGTGCTAGATGTAAGTACCATGGAGCATAGCCTTAGTTATCCTGCTATAGCTCCCGCTGCCCAGCACGTACCTAAACTTGGCATTGCTATAAAAGAACACATTCGACACCTCAGCCGCCCTAAAGATTGTTCCAAATTACAACTCCCAGTGGCTTGACAAAGGTCTAAGATGAATGGATTTCAGAGCCCTTGCTTTTCCTGACATCATAGCCTCCCACCTCCAGTCAGTCCTGGATCCACCATACATACATCATTAGTTTAATCCAAGAATAAAATCTGTTATATAAACACATAACAGCCATGGGGCTGGGCAGAGAAGAAGCCTCAGAGTGGCATTTGGCCACTCTTAGTCTCCAAAGTGTGGCTCTTCCAGAGAACTTTTCATTTCCCTGTGAGCCTCCCTCCCTCAGCACACAAACTTTCTTTCATCTCCTCTCCTTAGTGCTTTCTATATTGTATTTTATTTTGGTCGTGCACATTATTTGAAGTTACTATAGCAACGTGTCACCAGCTGGTATCTCATAGTAATGTTGGCATTTAGGTAGCAAGCTCCTGAAGTTGCCTGTTTCCCTCCCTCTGTAATCTCATCTCTGCCACCAATCTCAGATGAGTGGGGGATGCTTACCAGCAGCCAAGCCCTCATCCTCTATTTTGTGCATCAGAATGGAGCAAATAAGATAGCTTTGCATTTGCCCTTGGTTTACGGTTTACTCCAACATGACTCATGTGGTGTGTGTGTGTGTGTGTGTGTGTGTGTGTGTATGTGTGTATGTTGCATGCACACATGTACGTACATGTGTGTTTGCATTAAAGGTTGCTAAGTTGAAATGGTAAAATTGAATGTTGTACATGGAGCTAATAGTATTTCAAATAATAATATGATAATGAAGCTGATTTTTAATGCAAAGGAGCCAGTGTAATGATTTGGGGAGGGTTCCTACCAGAACTGAAGTCATCTGATACACTGCTCACACAGGATTGGTTTTCCCTTGTTCTCTTGCCAGCACATAGTAAAGAGACCCTGACTGTTTTCCCTCGGAGCTTTAGTTCTCTCCCAGATGCGCAAGCCCTGCAAGAGTAGTGATGGGCTGAATTAATTAAAAGAATTGATTGTCTTGGATAGCTGAGAGGGTCCTATGTAGCAAATATGCCCTGCCACTCACAGTGTTAACTAGCTCCTCATCAGCCAAGTGCCTGTGATGATGATTGTACTTATTTTTACACATTTGACCTAGTTTCAAACTGTGTGTCTTCGTGCTGTGATTCATTAGTCACATTTTAAACCACCCAATTGGAGCGAGGTGACTGTGCCTGGTTTGCGCCAGAGTCTCGGATTCAATTTCTCTCTGGAATTTAGTATGCAAGTCCCACTGGTACTCTGTTTCAAGAAGCAATTTCCCATGGAAGCACCTGGTGTGCTGCTTTGGTATGGATGAGTGGCTGCCTCATGCTTGGTAGTAAATATATGTCGATTATAGAATTTCTGCCTCGAAGAAAAAGAAGAGGGTTCTAATTGGCCCAGATTACAGGGGATCCCCCAACTCCCTGAGTATACTCCATGCAATGCTGAGGCTTTTCCAGGTTGTTGGTGGGGATGGGAGATTGAACTTTTAAGGACATAAAGTTTAGGCAGCATCGTTTGGTTGCCAGGGCAAAAACAGTCTGCTCATCACCCCTACCCCCCAAATCCTCTGTGCATTTAAAACATGGCAGGTATAAAAGTATGGTCTCAAACTTGTGAACATGGGAGAGGGCCAAGACACAATTGCCATACTGAAGACAATCTTGAAAAGGGGCCACCCATCAGAGAAGCACAGCATGATTCCATCATTCCTTCATTGCATGACAAAGCATGTATGGCCATTCAATTCCAAAAGAGCTTTTCAATGACCCTACCGCCTGTGGCTTGCTCCATTCCAGGTCTCCCTTACTGTCCCCTCTGTGTGATCACCTAAGGATCGATAACAGTGAGCTAGGTACTGTGGTAGGAAAACCAAATGCTTCCCATTTGAAATAAAACAGAGCTACGTTATGATTAACAGGCAAAAGCAAGCGACTTGTCTAAAGTTCCATCGCAGTGCACCTGTCAATCCTAGGGAAAGGCACCCAACTGGGCTTTTCCTATGTGCTCACCAGGACAAAGAAATAAACAAGCTGGTAAAAGTGATTGTGATCGATCTGTGAACTCTGACACACTGGCTGACTCCTAATAAAACCATGATGGTTTATTTCATAAAATGGCCAAACTCTCTAATGAAGAATGGAAAACCTCTCTCTCTTTCTCATTATTTAAGAAAAAGAAAAAGAAAAAAGAAAAGAAAACAAAAACAAAAACCCAGAAGTTTCCTTAAACGAATCCTCAGAGAACACAGGCTGTTCGAGGTAATTCCAAGCAACTTGAGCTCCTCCGGAGGTTTGCACTTTGCATTTTCTCCTCTTCCAATTCAAATCAAGCCATTGGGAATAACAAGCCTTCCGGATCGAGACATTTGGGGCAGCCTGCAGTTCTGACAATGGTGGATTTTCAACACACACACACACACACACACACACACACACACACACACACACACACACTAGCTCGCAGTCTCGGCACTCATTTAGCCAAAGATTTAAAGTAAACTGCTGTCCAAGAGACAACCGCATTTTCTCCTACAAGATCACCAATTAAAGAAATAAAAATAGAAAAAGACAAAAAAGATCAAACCTTCCCACATCTCTTACCTCAAAGCAGTGAAATTACCTGCAGAGGATGCTGCCCCCTTCCTTGTACAACGAGCCAGCCTTTGACCAGCAGCAAGATAACTCCAAACGAAGGAAAAAGAAGCCCTTTATATTGTAATTTTCACTGTTTATATGCAAGAAGTGTAGTGGGTCTGCTCACGTAGGAATAAATAAAAAGCCGAACAAACTGCACGGCAGCTACCATGTGAAAAGAAAAGCCCTCTAGTGGTCACAGGCTGAATTCTTTAAGGAAGGGAGAGGAGATGGAGGGAGTAGAAGAAGCATGTGAACACACACACACACACACACACACACACACCCCTACAGATCTCTTCACACTCTACAGTATTCTTTTCTTACATTCACCCTGGGCAGAGCTAAAAAATTCATTTCTTGGTTTCAGTGGGATCTGGTTAAATTAGCCAGGATGTGACTGTTTAAGCCTGGATGGAAAGCAGTGAATAATGTCACAAATTCACTACCACCCCCTGGAGGCTTGAATATGAAACAACAAGCAGGTGGCACCCCAAGGCTTCAGGCTCCTATGTACAAAGTGACTAGAGCCCCTGCAGGGCTAGGACTAGTGCTTTCTGCTAGATGTTCATGTTTCCTAAACACTGTGAGATTAGTGGACACCAGCTCCTGTGCAGCTAACCTGCTTAATCACAGAGTTCCTTCTTTTAAAAGGCAACTCAGGTGTTCCAAAATTATCAGTATTTTTAAGTGAGGACCTTACGTTTTCACCTTGTTCTATTACATAGCTGGCCCTGTTGATGGGAAATCATGCTACCACTAACTTCCTAATTTAAAAGAACCAGGAAGTAAGTAAGAGCTTATATTTATCCTATACCTATGAGAGCTACTTTGGCAATGAGAACATGTAAACCATTTAGTCAACCTAAGAGACATACCAAGGAATGCAGAGGGGGCTTCCTGGGGTCATTAGCAGTGTCCTTCCAGCACTAGACTAGAACATGCCTACAGGCTGGCTGGTATACACATGCATGCATACATACACATTTCTTATTTTTTTTAACAAAGTGAGAACTTTTAAAATAAAGTCTCTTTGTATATGTGTCTCTCTCACCTCTCTCTCTCTCTCTCTCTCTCTCTCTCTCTCTCTCACACACACACACACACACACACACACACCTTTATTTTTTCCAAACATGAAAATCCCAAGCCCCTGGACAACCCCTGTATCCCATCATCCAGGCCACCCTCTAAAAATATGTTATGGGCTGGGTCATGATGAGACCTTCTCTGGCCAAGATGGTAGCCACTTGGGGTCTTACAAGAAGCAGTTGAGGTTGTCATCTCGGCCCTCTCTGATCAGTGGCCAGTGCTTTCTTTGCCAGCTCCCAGGATATAATTCCTCAAGTATGGCTTATATATGCCAGCATTCCTCAGCTCAGACAATTACTACTCAGGGAAGGAGGACAAAGAAGAGGCTGAAGTGATGCCTATTAATACATGCCTGGGTATAACTCAGGCTCCTCCACTCCCAGGGTTCAAGACTCACATCCTCCTCAGGTCTCTACCTTGATTTATCTCTTGTCTGAATCCTTTCCTTATGGGCATAGATTATGTTTTCCCAACTAAATTATAAGCTCATAAGTGGCAACTGCTGACTCTTCACATCTCCTTTATCTTCCGTAGACCCAACAAGTACCAATCCTAGTAGATTCTAGGTTCGCTGAAGGCTGATTGATTCATTGCAACCCAGTACCTGCTCTCTCCACAGAGACTCACAATGCACTTACCAGTGCTGTTGGAGCTGTTGATCTTCCCAGGAACTCCTCTAGGAGTAGACATGGGAACAGACAAGACAATGGAGATTTACACAGACAAAATTATTTACCAGAAAATGAAAATGACTGCCCCAAGGATCTTGACTGACATGGGCTGAGTCTCCCAACATCCACATGGAGCACAGTTCCCAATGTACAAACAGCACAGAGATGAGGAAGTGAATCTGTTCTTAGTTTTGTAACTGGAGCTCTTAGCACAGCTACAGGCACATAATGGGTGTTTAATGAATGCCTTTTTAATGAACTGGCAGTGACAACATGTCCTCTCAGGGAATTTTACATGCCAGTAAGAGGGGACTTTTCATTGGTGGATAGCCCTTTATCATTGCCTGGGATGGCTATTTGTTTTTAAGTTTGAAGTCAAGGAGATGAAAAGGACAGATTTCATGGTCATTATGTTTTTCCTTATGTTTTGTAGAGTCATTTTGTGGCATGTATGACAGCCATCTTAGACCAGATGGGTGATCAACACTATTCCTTCTATATTGAGACTTTCCAGACCAGCTCAGACCTTGTGGTAAGTCTTCAGGACATGGAAGGGGGTGGTTGTCAGGTAAGAGATAGAGAAGAAGGGCATGGCATACCAGGCTCTTGTTCTCATGAGTTTGAGACAAGAAGGGTTCCCCCTACAGATCTCAAGTATGTGTGTTGAAGATTGTGGCATACATGTGTGATTGTATTTCTTGAATGACTCATTTCTAGAGTGCATCTTCAGTCCATTAGAGGGGAGCACTGTGGCTCCTATATCTAGATTCCCATTCGCAAACATTCCTTGATGAATCATGAATACTTTGGAGCTTAAGACACGAGTGTTGGAGCCTGAAAATTTTGGGTTAGAATCTTAGATTAGCCACTGTGAACTCAGGCAAGCTAACTTCTCTTAAGCCTGGGTTGTTTTTGTTTTTATCTCTGAACTAGGGATGGTATCATCTGTGTCACAAGGCTTTGGCAAGGGATCACAGGAGTAATTGTAAGCACTCAGCAAAAGGCAGCTGTTACTATGCTGTGACAAGTACAGAGAAAGTTGGTTCCTGAGCCCAACTTACCTCTCAGTACTCATCCACTTATACCCACTATCATCACCAGGCCTTTACTGGACATTCACAAGCTTGGCTCTCTGCCAAGCATCCAGTATATAGTATATGTTTGATCCTCATGGTAATCTTGTGAGGTAGACATTACTCCATTCTGCTGATGTGGAAGATGGGACCTTATTCCACAGAGGTGACTTCTTCCCAGAAGCAACATTTGCTGTAAATAAACCAATGCCATTTCCAAAATTTTGCAAATTAGCTGAAAGCAATGTTTTTGAAATGATATGTTATATAGCCTCCTAAGTACCCTAGCATAGACACACACATACACACACACACACACACACACACACACACACACACACACACACACCAAACAGAGCTGATCTGCTTTTATCTATTTCATATATTGGGTTTTAAGTGAGATTTTCTTTGAACAGAGTCTGCAGTGAACATGACTTGACAAGCACTGCTTAAGGAAAGAAGCAGGTTCATTCTGGGTCCAAAGCTTTACCTAAATCACCTAGGTTATCTGGCTTCATTACCTGCAGCTCAAGACATTCCCGATACTGGTGGTTCTTGACTTTGCTGTCTGGATTTGTGTTGAATTTATTTTCTCTAAAGATAAAGATGAAGGTTAGCCTGCTGCAAATTCTGCTGGAGAATGTTTAAATCCACTTTGAACCTCTTTAAAAAAGGGAAGAAGACCCTTGCTACCTCCCTTCTTTATGAGTTTATATGCATGTGTGACATTTGGATTAGCTATGCCTATGCATTGCTAATTAGATATTCATTTAAATAATAGTGTGTTTGCTCAATGACCTGAGACAATACTATAAAGTGTGGATTATTTACTTCTTGAATACACATTTGGAAAGATGATTACAAAATCATCAGCAAGTACATTTACTTCTTTATTCTTTAAGACAGAACCAATAGTACTTTATTTGGAGAGTCCACTTTTAGTTATTATTCATATTCCACTTGTATCTGGTGAGCCAGAGTCCTGGTAGCTGACATAGACACTTCCATTTGCAACCTATTGCGATGGTTTGGAATACCTTAGCAAAAACCTGGCCCTCTAAAGGAAAATAAAGAAGGCATTTAAATTGCACCGAGATCTAGGTGGGTGCAGTCTGTCCCATGACAATGTAGGGTGACAGGTGTGATGGGCACTTTTGCAGGACTTCTTGATGGAAACATTCATCATGTTCAAGGACCTCATCGGGAAGAACGTGTACCCTGGTGACTGGATGGCCATGAGCATGGTTCAGAACAGGTAAGCCGCCAGGGCCTCTAGAATGGCACCACTTGAAAGAATGCCAGAAGCAGTAGATGGGGGAGAAGAGATTAAAATGTTAACAGATTAAAATGTTAACCCTATCCTGTCTATGCTCAAATACTAGTTCCCAATCCTGAAGCTACTGTAATAGCCCCCTACCTTCTGCAATGTTCGTGTTCCAGTTAAAATAGATTCTGTGTCTATGATAGGAGAGTTTACAGACGTGTTTAAAATTACATTGTTTTAACGTTCATTTACAATAATAAAATATTTTCTGCACTGTATGTTAAATAAGTGTCGAACAACTTTAAACAGGTTTCCACTTTACAGGACTTGGGGGGGTTAATATGCTAATATAATTTTCTAAGATGAAGAAACAGCAGGAAACATTTTACAGTTGAATCTGCCTTTGGAACAATTTGGGGTTTAACACACATTTTTGTTTGTACCTGTAATACCTAGTCATATGTCAGAGAATATCCATGTAACTCAAGAATAATTCAGAGCCCCACACAAGCAGTCACAGCCTTGGATAAGCCATTACAAATGACCCCAACCTTTACTGTTGTCTAAGATCATCTTGCCAAGGTGAAGGAAAGTCCCAACACTCAGGCATTCTAAGAGCCCCTCTCTCCACTCCCGTCCCCCAGCCTCTTTGGCATGCTGTGGTTCCCTTGTTCTGTTTCAAAATCTTGTTCTCAAGTCTCACCTGTGTCCTCTCTTCATCTGGGCCTTCACAGCTCCTCCCTTCCTTTCTCGCCCCTTTCCTTTATATTTATTTCAGGTCCTTACCACGGAAAGCCCTCCATCTCCCAGGGGCTTCTAGTTTTATCTCCCTGTGCCTACTGCCTTTGTTCTCCATCATGCAGGCCAAGTATTGGCTGACAAAGACAGAAATCTTTCTCTCTCACTCTCTTTCTCTCTCTGCCTTTTCTCTCTCCCATGGCTATTGTCTTGGAAGACTGGTCTCCTCCCTCCCCTTTGTATGATCCCTTTCCCCTGATTAAAAAAGTCCAAAAACCAACCAACCAACCAAACAAACAAAAAACCCCTCCACTTGAACCCTGCCACATGATGCCACGTGGTATCTTTCCCTCATGCACCACTTTTCTTAAATTACAACAGGTGGAAAGATTTGTCAAGGCAGAAGAAAGCATCTGTCTGTACATCTCTGCTTATTGTAGGAAGAGGGAGCTCCTCCCAGCAACACAGTCCCAGGGAATATTCCATTCCTAGCCTGGGCTTACCCAGCTTGGTTGGCATCTCGCTGGGTGAAGGCTAGCTCTGCAGGGACTAACCTGTCAGTTATGATTCTCCCAGGCACATTGTGAGTCAGATGTAGACTACTCCCTGGCCCTGTGTCCTACCTACCAGCTCCCTGAGCATGAGCTCTGTATAGAAGCAAAGAACCTCATACTTGGAAGAGCCCCATGCTTGCTTTAGTTCTCAAGTGCTACCATCTCTGGACTCATAATAATTTTTAGACAATGGGACCCCCATTTTCATTTTGTGCTGGCTCTGTAAGTTATATAACTGCTCATATGCCAATAGTCAGCCATCTTGGATTGAGTAGGGGCTGCAGGCTATTCTACACATGGCCCTTCACCACGTGCCAAAAGATGAACAGAAAGTCTGTCAAATTGTTTGATGCATCCAGGAGATAATAGGGGGTTATTTGCATTTTGGATACGTCCAGCTGCCTACTTCTCTACACTTGTATAATTTTCTATAAGCCATGACTCTGCCTGGATACCTTGTCTCCCTCCAGACTGGACTCCCCTTGGTAGCACTGTGAAAAACCTGAACCGAGCCACTCCCACATGGCAGGAAAGTCTGTTTCCCCTTCAGCATTCATCTGTGTTCCCAGTTAGCTACTGTCCTCACTGCTTGTGACTGACTCATCACAGGGCTGTTCAGTCTCTGCACAATGGATGTCTTAAGAGCAAACTCCATGTGCAACTTGACTCTGTGTATCTAGTCCTAATACAGAGCATGATGTGACATTCATGAACATGTACAGTGACACACACTCTGTCCACAGGTGACTCCCTGACTTGGATTTTAAAGGAATTTGGACTCTTGAAAATAGAAAATGTATTGGTTAGGATAACTTGAAAACTTCAGAGAGCTGGTTTCATGCTTGGCTGTATCCAGGTGTTCAGATGGTGATGGAAAAAGCCAATGCCTCTCCCTCAATCTTGTCTGTGTTACCTTCATTCTCAAACAGACACTCTTTATAGGCATGAAAATGTACTCTATCAATTGCAAATGTATCTATTTCATTTTATTATGTATATGCATATCTTGCCTGCACATATGCCAGTGAGCCACTTGAGTGCCTGGTGCCTGTGGGGACCAAAAGAAAGTATCAGATCTCCTGGAACTAGAATTATGGATGATGGTGAGCTGCTGTGAGGAAGCTGAGACTGGAACCAGAGTCCTCTGGAAGAGCAGCTAATGCTCTGAAGGGCTGAGCTGCCTCTACAAATCTCCTGAGAGAAATTTGTTTTGTTTCGTTTTGTTTTATTTTTGTTTTTCAGTCAGTGCAGTGTAATTCCCAAGGCTAACCTTCAAAGTCTGGTTTGGGTTATGTGTGGCAGAGAAATGAAAGGCATTGTTAAGTCAAGCTTTGATCTTATGACCTGCCTTCTGAACTGGAGGTAGTTTGGCCAATCCTACCTAAACAACAGGCAGCTAAGAAAGTAATGGACAAGGGAGTTCTTCAAAGAAAAATCTAGAGTTGCTGTAAGTAGGAGGAACAGGTTACTGGCAGAAAAGGGAACAGACAACTTGAGCTAATAAGAGGCCAGGGGTGGAGTTCACCAGGTAAGCTTCCCTAGTGCAGCTGTGTACTGGGCATTCTGGGAGAAGTACTTGGTGATCTATGTAAGCAGGTGTTGGGACAGGCTGTGGAGATGTTACTTGTCCCAGTTTCATTCCAGTTGCTGTGATTAAATACCCCGACAAAAAGCAACTTTAAGGAAGAAAGAATTTATATGAGGCTTACATTTCCAGTTTCCAGTCTGTTACTGTGGGGAAGTCAAGGCAGGAACTCTAAGCAGCACCCTACAACTAGTCAGTAGCAGATAGGAAATAAACAGGTATAGGTTTGTGCCTGACTGGCTTTCGCCCCTCTCTCAGACAGTCTAGAACACCCAGCCCAGAGAATAACGACATTCACATTCAGGGTGGGTCTTCTCACCGCACCCAATTAAGAAAACCCCTCAGAGATCTGCCCACAAGCCAACCTGAAATAGATAGTCCCTCACTGTGTCTCTCTTTCCACAATAATTCTACATTGTGTCAAGTTGACAATTAAAATGATCCTTCTGTCTCCATACCTAGAAAATTGGAGTGAAATCCAAGGAACCAAAGAAAGTGGAGTTGCCTCCTAAATAAAACTGTATGGCTCTGATCGGTGAAATGTGTGCCTTTACATTTTATTGTCTTAAAAACTCAGGCTTGAAGGTATGGCATGAATTCCATATTGCACAGGTTGCCCTTGAACTCACTATGCAGTTAAAGATGATTTTGAATTCCTGGTCTTCCTGCCTCAACCTCTTAAGTCCTGGGATTCCAGGGATGCACAGCTGCCCTCCCTTTCTTCTTATAAATCATTCAACATCTGGAATGTCAATTTCCATGGTCCATTTTATAGGGTTTTATGTTTCTCTTTTGGGGAGGATGGAGTTGTTCCGAAGTACCATACCTGATAACAAGTCAGACCTCAGTAAGTAGGGCATTGGCATCACTAAGTGATGACAAGTTAATCTTGGGCTGCTGAAGTCACCTCTCCCTAACACTGTCTATTCTTGTGTTTTTGCACTAGAACATCTTAGTCTATAGATTTCTTTCATATCCTGGCTACAAGGATGTCTCCATTTATGGAGCTTTTGAGGGTTGCTCATGATATCTGCATATTTGTTAAGCACCCAGATCAACCCACTGTTATAAATGCTTTGCATGCATTAGGTCCCCTGCATCTCACAACACCCTTATGAGGTAGGACCAACCATCTACATTTCATCAGTGGTGAAGCTGACTTACGCATGGTTGCAATGCCAGTAAGAAAGAGAGAAGACATTCAACTTGAGCCAAGTTCTGAACCCGGGCTTCTTTGCTCTGTGTCCCAGGGACATTTATCTGAAGAGCTTCAAGCAGACATCTGGGCAGCAGCCCTGAAGGGGAGACAGCCTGCCAAGGTCATTTAGCCAGTTTGCAGACAGAACATGTACCATGATTTAGCCTAGTGGGGCATTCACCTAAAATTTGATTTTTCTCTTCCCCAGAAAGAAACAACCCACTTACATATATCACTAAGTAAGCCTGGACATTGTAACTAATTAACTTGCTTTCCTCATTTTCTTCCTTCTAATCTTTTCTTCTTTCCTTCATCTCTCTCCCCCTCTGTTATTGACGTCACTGTAATCAATCTATTACTAACTCCGATTTGGGCTCACATGTATGTATGGGTTGTCTATCACCTGTGTTTCTGTTTGTTGGTGGATGGAGGGAGTTTTCCAGCTCCAAATTTCTCTCACAGTGGGGTGCCATTTGTGAATGCAAAGGTAACGACATGTCTACTGTAAGAAACATTTTGTCATAGAACATTTTTCTTTTCGGTAAGATGCAGCATTCAGAGTGATCTGATTTACATGACATGTTTATATTTTAAATGATCAAGTTCTTCATAATGTTGTAAATTAACACAATTATGCTAGGAAACCTCTCTTTTCCCTCTTGAATCTGTCCCCGATCTGGAATCATTGTACTCCAAGGGGTCTTGCAATTTAAACACATTTCTATGGCTTCTCTTAACGCAGTCAATCAATGTTTATTGAATGTCTAAGGTCTAGGGAGGGCACAAATCTGTTCAGGCTCTGATCCTGAAGACTATCTTCTAGTAAGGAAAATCATAAGTTTGACCACAGAAATGTGCCCAAGTCCTTCAGTGACCCTCATGAGAGCAGAGCCCAGAGACTGTGGAGGCATACAGGCTGATGACTTCCTGGGTCCAAATCCTGTGCCCTACATTAGAAAGTTATTGACTTTGGGGATGATTTTTAGCTGCTCTGGACTCAGTTTTCCTCACTGTAAAATGGGATTAGCAATAGCTCCCATCACATAGGATTGTGGGGTTTATGTGACTAAAATGAAAAAATAATTGGTATAGTTATTAACACAGTGTTGGCACATAGCAAGATCTTTATAGCTATTGTGTCTGGATTCATCTAGAATTCTCCATAGAAGAGACAAATACAGGTGGACCTTGACTATTGTTTTCAGTGATTCATTTCAAGATACAGTGCCAAGCACATAATAGGAGCACTGGTATATCATAGCATGTGGCTCTAGAAAATCAAATACTTATATCATGGTTCTGTGGACGAGACAGCAAATTGCTGACATCCATTCCTCCTCCTCCTGCCTACCCAAGGCTATAGTGAATATTCCTTCTTGGAGTCTTTGCCTCCTATGATATACCTCAACCAGAAAAAAAAAATGGGAGAAAAAGACAGAGACAAAAGATGTATTGTTCATGTTTTCTTGTAGTGTGTGTGTGTGTTGGTACATGTGTGTGCACACATGTGTTTGAGTGCCAGTGGACATGTGCCATACATAGCACATGTGTGGAGGATGAGGGACAAAGCACAACTTGCAGGCATCAGTTTTCTCCCTTCCACCATACAGGTTCTAGGGACCTAACACAGTTGGGCAGGCTTAGTGACAAACACCTTTATCTGATAAGCCATCTGGCTGGTTCATGGTTCCTTTACCCTACATAGCATAACTACTCTTGAAGTACAATTGGCTGTGAGATCCCAGATTTGGTGAGCCAGCTAGACCCCTAGGGAAGTGTTGAAGGCACTCTAGGTAAGCTGTGTCTGAGAAGCTGCCTCTCTCTAAGCCAGTAGTTCTCAACCTGTGGGTTGCAACCTCTCTTGGGGTTGCATATTAGCTATTATCGTTACTATTCATGCCAATAGCAAACTTAGTTATGAAGTAGCAACAAAGTAATTTTTTGTTTGGGGGTCACCATAACATGAGGAACTGTATTAAAGGGTCTCAGCATTAGGAAGGCTGAAAAACACTGCTTTTCCTCTTGGTGCATGACCTTGAGGTGTTGTGATAGAAGTGGCATAAAGATTCTGAAAAAATGCACGCCAAGCTCAAGGGAAGCATATGCGCTCCATCCCCTAGGCATATCTATTGCATCCATCCTTAAGTTTTGACCAATAGAATCAGCTATAACCTATGAAAAGGGAAAAAGAGAGTGGAAATCATAGAAGTCCTCTGCTCCCCTGGATGATACACTCTCCAGAAGAGGATCCCCACTCTCTTTTCTGCTTTTATTCTTATCATACATACAACTTGGTATGGTGGGGTGGCGCTGTGCTGTCACATCAGAGTACTTCCAGCCTCACATTTCCTCATTGCTGGAGGTGGTGGCAGCAAGCCAAGACCCAGGAGAATAGTTGACTGACATTTGTCCTCCTTGTGCAGAGGCACAGGACTCTCAGCTTCTACACTGCATCTTACTGGATCTTCACACTTGGCTCCTCTTATCGATGATGCCAGTGAGTGTCAAGGTCATAGTTCAGAAGGATGGGAAGTTGCCCAGGCTAAGCTTGCAGCTGCTCTTGCAGTAGCAGAGCAGACATTCTGGGTACCATGTAGCTTGCTAACACACCATGGATAAGAGGTGTTCAGTTGAGATTTGAAAATGAACTTTGTTTAAACAACTTATGTTCATTGCTAAGGACAACTGAGAGTTGAGTGTGTTTTTATTCCTACCCTCTTGAGAACAGTTTTTAAAGAGGGGAAAAAAAAAGCCTTATACTCCCTATCGCAAACATAACACAAGAGTTAAGTGGGATTCTTATATTCAGCATGTGGCTATCAGAGAAGCCAGGAGGAGGGAATACAGCTGCTTCTTGCCACCACCAGCACCTGGCTGATCAGTTTCCAGTCACTACCACAGCCTCTGGGCATCCCAGACAGGTTTAAACTGACAACCTAAATAATGTCTGTCTGGAGTTTCTGATAGCTTTGTTGCTACCAAGAATGTATAAAGCCCTCATTTGAGTATCACTTATCGGCTCCTGAGATGTTTACGTACAATATGACAGCCACTCAGTGCACTTCCATCTAGAGAATCAGATAACTAATCTTTAAGGAGAAAATATAGATATTGTTTCAAAGGCATCTTAGCAAATGGGGGAAAATAAAAGGCAAAACCAAAGAAATCCTGCTCTTTGACAGCCTGGCAGGGTGGTGGATTTTGTGGGATTTCCCATTTCTGTAGTTGTGTGGTTCTACCTGACTCAGACCTGATTGCTGGTATTCCTTGTTTGCTGTTGTCTTTTTAACACTTGGTGTCTGGTTTTACAAGGAGAATTGGGCAACCAAAAGGATTCAACTGGCTACTGTGCAGTTGTGGACTCTGGGTTAGGTACTGTGATTGGTACCCACTGGGCACCAACTCCAGGGAATGGTTCCCTTACCACTGTGCAACAGGGAGGAACCGGAGACTTCAGAAGGATAGTCACATGACCCAAATCCACAGAGCTGGAACACATAGGGGTGTGTGCATGCTCTGAATTCTGTGATCCCAACACCAGAACATGCTGCCCTGTTTTTCCCCCTAACAAACAACATGGTAAGTAGTTAATGAACTGCCACTACAGCCCAATTGACAAGAGGGCCCCCACAAGGTAAATAGTTGAGTATTCATCATGTTTAACCCAGCCAAAATATAGCATCGGTTTTTCTGCACAGCTCCCTGAAAGCTTCTTCTTTTATGTTTTGAGATTTCTCTGGCTTCAGGGTGCTTTGTGTATCTGTAGGAGGGGTGTGTGTGTGTGTGTGTGTGTGTGTGTGTGTGTGTGTGTGTATGCACTGCCCCCTTGGAATGAGTGATCCAGAGACAACTGAAGACAGTAAGAGTGGTATTAATAGTTCAGCTGATTTGTCTCCTAGGTAGGGATACTTCTGATGTGCCAATGTGGCTTCCAAGCAGAATGGATCTCCAATTATTACCCATACTCATCAGCACTTCCTATAGTGGCTTCCTCTTGTGCCTCAAGCAGACTGTAGGTATTTCTTGGGACCAGCCATTCAGGAGACAAAGAGATATTGATTGCCTGCTGCTTATCAAAAATGGTGGGACCAAGGTGGTAGAGTGTTGGCCTAGTGAGCATACAGGTCTGAGTTGAATCTGCAGAGCTGAGGAAAGAGGACAAAATCATAAGCATAGGCACACAAAGGAGTCTTGGCCACATCTCAGCTGGAAGGCAGCTATAAAACTCCAGAAGACTAATGATTATGGCTTTGTCCCCATCTGTAGCAGTGGGGTGAATGAAGTAGGTGGCTCTAGATCTATTCTGAAAGCAATTCTGAGGATGTGCCCAGACAGGCAGAGTGTCGGGTAGGAGACAAAGCCATAGCCAGTGTTATCAGAGCTGGGTATCTTTCCTCTTCTGGGAGCAAGTGTGTGTGCATGTTCGGAGGGGGAAAACTACCAAGAGAAGTGGGAGTGGGGACAGAAGGGCTGTGATAGTTAGCTTTTGTGTCAAATGCAGAGAGCTTAGATACAAGCTGGAGCTCACGGGATGAAGATACAAACTGGGAATTGGGCATGTGAGCATGAGATGTTCCTAATCCCTAAAGTGTGACTTGAGGGAGAAAACAGACACTGAGCCATTCAAATGCATCCTTCAGGATCACACAGAGGGCTGCAAATGAAGCTGCAAGGAGCATGCTCAGGGCCCAGCCTTGTGAGCAGCTCATGGCCTGGTATAGAAGTTTGGCTACATGGAGACAGCTAAGATGTCAAGTGTGGTAAGAAGAGTACAGACAGTTCCCAGAGGGTGAGAAAGTGGGCAGTGACCTATGCACAGGAGAATGAGCAAAGGTTTTCAGAAGTTGTGCATTCTGGCTGTTTTCAATGCCCTAGACTTCAGATGTCCCAGGATACGATGAATGTGTCCCATTGAGGTTGGACAGGACACCCTCAAGTATGCATCAAGAAAACATAATTTTAATTTAGAGGAATTGGGACAGTCTATAAAATGAAAACATGTCACTAAGTACCCGGGAGGTGACCTGAATCACAGGATAATAGTGAAAAATAAGCATAGGAAGAAAGGTCAGGACCAAGGCTTTGAAGATCATTGAGTATAGAGAGAGAGTCAGATTGTCTGTGGGCAGTGGAAAACTATGGAAGACAGCAATGAGGCTGTCCCATAGGACCAGGTGTCCCTGAGAATGGCAGAGGCATAGAAGGGAGGCCTTGGGGACAGTCGGTAGGGAAGGAGGGAGGGAACCAGGGGATCAGAGAGACCTGGAGGGTGTATTTTGACAGCAGGTACCAAAATATGAAATGTAGATGATATTTGACTAGCACTGGGTCTTGGAAGAAGGATTAGAAATGAGGTGCTTAAAGGAGCTATGAGGTGCATGGAAGACTGACCACCGGAACATTGCCTATTATGGAAAAAAAAATCTGAGAAACCACAAAATGGCCCATCAATAAGAAACTGATTAAATAAGCTGTGATGCAGCCAAAGAGTGGACTGCTCTTTGGTGATTAAAAACAATGACGTGTGTGCACTCACTAGTGGAAGGAGCACAGGATTTATTATTGAATAAAACAGGCAAGCTATGAAACCACATTCATTGTGTAATATCATTTATCAAAATGACATCCTGAAAGTATCATTCATATAGGTACTTCTAAGGAGACCTTTGAAATGATGTTTGAATGTAAGAAACACAAATTCCTAAAAAGTCAAATAGACAGTTCTTGAATTCTAGCAAGGCAACCACAACCCCTGTGATGACCTGCACTAGTCCCCACCAGAAAACCAACCTTGCTCTGGGAGAAGGTGGGGAGATTTTAGTCTGTTGTGAAGAAGAGAAAGGAGGCTTGGGTGGTTCAGTAACCTTGTTTCCTCTTCCAGGGTCTTCCTGAGAGCTATCAACAAGTTTGCAGAAACCATGAACCAGAAGTTTCTAGAACACACGAGCTTTGAGTTCCAGGTGAGTGTGAGGTGTTGGAGAAGCTCAGCACTGTCCAGGCACCATTAGGCTGATTATTCCATCAACCACCTGCAAGCACTCAGAAGCCTTGCAGATGTCTCTGGAGATGTGCAGAAGGGAATGGGAAGGGAGAGGAGGAGCTCTGATGCTTTGACTGGGATACATATGCAAATGTAACCTCCTACAATAGAGGCTCTCATTTACTCACTGTCCAGCAGGTGCCACCTTTCAAAAATGTAAATTTTCTTACTGCTTTGTTCACTGGCGCCTAGAAATAGCCAGTCACAGACACTGAAGTCTGGTCTCTAGCAAAGCTTGCAAGTACATCTCTGTGACTTCTCAATTCCTCCAAATGTCATTTTGGTGTGCATGCTCAGCCAAGACTCAGGGTCTCTGAGACATTTAGGCGATGATAAGAATGTCCCTGGGGTAAGTAGAGTGATGTCCCTCCTGGGGCCCACAAAGAACATGCTCTTTAATAGCTGATGGGAATGTCTGCATGGATGCCTATGCATGGCTGCAGGAGTTAGAGAGAGAAAAACAAAACAACAAAACAAACAAACAAACAAACAAAACAAAACAAAAATCAAGCAACTAACCCAAAACAAAATAAAACAAAAACAAAAGCACCTATACCCTCAAAACTCCTCCAGGAAAGTCTTCCACCTTAAAGCCTCTAATGGCAGAGACTAAGGGAATGGAAATCACCTAGTGCAGTAACTCAAGGCCATTCTGTTTCCTGCCTGCTCATCTGAGATGCTGTGTTTCTATCACACTGGTCTCTCCAGCTCAATGGCTCAGGCAAGGATGTCATCCCACCTGAGGGATACATCTGTAAAACACCAGCTGCCGTCCCACTTCAGGAGGCCTTCCCAGGCCAGGAGCATGCTAGAAAGCTTACCAGTCAGCTGCTGTTGGAAGACTTGCTCCTTACAGAGTCTGTCCTGCCTGGCACCTCTCTGAGGTTTATTTGTTCAGTGACCCTGTGGTCACGAGGTCGCATCTGGGCCTCTCAATGGATGCTTCTTTGTGGCACTGGCCGGCATTTGAAATCATCACTCTTGCTCCTATGTTCCCATGCATGTTTTCTTTCCTCTTTCTGGTAAAATGTGACTAAACAAGAATAAAAGCCTTGTGTTCACAGCCACTCTGTGCTCTGTGCCTGGTGTTCAGTGTGTCACCTGGGCTGAGACCTGTGCTGTGCACCCAGCTGGGAAGATGGGTTAAGATATCTTTGCTGGGCTGAAAGGATGAAGGTCCTCTTTGAACAAACTTCTTGCTCTCTCCCATGACCTTTCAGTCAGATCAGGGAACTGAAGTGACCGATGTTCGTGATCAGAAAAGCAGCTGCCATTTTCCCATAGTTTATATGGTAGCTCATAAGAAATCACTCTAAGGGCCAGCCCCCCTGCAAGTTTGATTGCTGCTAGCTAGCTTCCTCCCTTAAGTTGCAGGAGTGAAACCATAAGCAGAGGGCCTGATATCAATGCCTTGGTGCATTTGGAACTAAAACCTGTGTTGGCTCATGTAGGCTTCCATGTGGAACATGGCACACTCTAGATTCAGAATGTCACTACAGTCTTGGGTGAGGGTTTCTCTCTGGATAATATATCTTTCACAGGGCAATGAAACATGTCACTCTGGCTGTTTAAAATCAAGAGAAAGGTTTCATTTCCCTTAAAATGAGCACAGATGCCCACAGGCTCCACTTGCAACCCTGTTCAGAGAAGTGGATATTGCCATTGTATTTGGTGGGACAGCTTGGAACAACATAGCTGGGAGCCAGAGAGGCAGTATGTGACAATAAAAAAGCCAGCTGGTTTGTCACTTTCCCCTGGTGTCAGCAATTCTAGCCTCTGGACCTGCTGCTCTGACTGCCATTCTCCTCCGTGATCTTAGACAGGTACTTTCCCACAACAGGATGGGCTCCAATCAGTCCTCTATGCCATTCTTTCGGGTTCATACAATTTTCCTGAAAGAAAATTTACACACGAAAAATACGTAGGAAATGGACACCGCATGTGTACAAACATTAAACTTATGAAATCAGGTGGTCTTGCGCAAAGCATTTCACAGCTCTGTACCTTGGTTTCTTCAGTGTTAAATGAAGGTGCCATTAGTGTCTATCTCTAAGTGGTGTTAGGTGAAATGATTCATGTGAGACACTTAGAATGGTGCTGGCAATATAAGAGCCATTTAATAAATGTTACCTAGTTAGCATCATTTTGATGATGGTAGTGATGATAGTGACGAAGATGATGATGATGGTGATGGCAACAGCAGTGGGGGGTGAGGGTAGGGGGGGTGGGCAGTAGCAGCTGTGGTGGTGGTGGTGGTGATGATTGTAGTGACCTGAAAAGTATCAGGGCTAGGAACTCAGGCCAATTCTTGACAGTCAAGCCAGCAGGGAAGCAGCTTTTTGATCACACAACATAGCCCAAGGCTGTCACACCCACAGGATTCTGTAAACCGTGGAAAAGAGCCAGGAACACAGAATCAAATAATTCTTTTCTAATGAGGCTTCCACAGATATTTTGTAAAAAGTACCCCCAAAACTGGGTCATTTTTCAATATTCTCTTTTTCTTACCCCCTCCCATTTTTTCCACCCCCATGTGAGAATGGATTTGTTTTCAGTACCCTGCCTAGAACACCCTCAGCTCCTTCTTGTGGGTTCATGTATTATGCATGTGATACCAGCAGGAACCTCCTCTGTGTAGAGCAGGGGCAGGGAAAGTTGATTAGCCCTAACCTCTCCTCTGAGTGGTGGCTTTGCAATTCAAAGGGCAAAAAGCCAACAGTTTCATGGGTACCACTCTATAGGCGCCAAGGCCTGGGCATTATAGCAATGATGATTTCTGCTGGGACCAGAGATCAGTGATGCCCTCTGGATGCTGAATTTGTGGCTCATGGCTGTTTGTAAGGTCACAGAGACCAGAAGAAGGTATGAATTAACCTTTCAGGATCTGGTGCTGAGGGTCCAGGGTACTTCATCATGGAGTTCCTCAATTCTGCTACTAAGTATAGACTCAAAATAAAATCAGTGCCAAGGGGACATTATTCATTCCTATGTTCCTATGTTCATTGCCATGGTGTGGACATGGCATCAATCTACATGTCCATCAACAGAGCAATACATAGAGGAAAGATCTTATACACAATGGAATACTATTCAGTCATAGAAAATAAAACCCTGTCTTTTACCTTAGCTTAAATAGACCCTAAGAAGATTATAGTAAGTGAAATAAGCCAAGGGCAGGAAGACACATATTTTGTGAGTTCATTTATATGTGGATTCTATGAAAGTCAATTTTGTGGAAGTAGCAAGTAGAATGAAAAATTAAGAAAAGCCACGATGGAGGGATATATTCTGGTATCCTTCCAAGTAGGAAAGCTATGCGGTCAGTAACAATGTATGTCTTAAAGTAACTAGGCTAGAGATTTTACCAAAAAAATTCAGGTGATGGATATACTAATTGCCCAGTGGTATACATGTACTTAAATTTTCCATTGAAGCCAGTGAACTTGCACCATGATGATGTGGTAATTTAATTTGAAGACTTTTAAAACAACAGAGCTCAGGAGTGAGGTCAACTTGGCTCCCAATGCCGCATTCACCAGTAGAATGGAACAATTTTCTTCCCTGTGGCTGTTGTTTTTTTAATATCTAAGGGAAGAGAAAAATACAAGTTTTGTCACTTCTCACAGGGATTTTTATTGTTTTTAAAATTTGTCTATGTATGTGTCTATGTGGGGGTTATATGTATATGTGTGTGATACTCACAGAGGCCAGAAGGTGGCACCATATCCCCTGGAGTTACTTGCATGGTACCATATGGGTACTGAAAACTGAACCCAGATCCTCTGCAAGAACAGCTAGTGCCCTTAACCACAGAGCCATCTCTCCAGCTCTTGAAGGGGGGTTGATAAGAATACATATAAAGTGTGGCCATTCGTTGTGAACTCATTCCACAAATACTGCTTTGATACATGCTTGGTCTAGCACACAGCGAAACATCATGTCTATCAAGGTGACCAAGAAAATGAAGTCTTTGTCTCCACGAACATAGAAAGTAAATTCCTTGGTTTAAAATATGCCATGAATGCTATGTAATGAGGATGGATGCCAGCAGATCTGCTTTAGTGTGCAATACTGGGGGAAGGCTTTTGTAGGAATTGATGTCTAGACCTATATTGCGAGAATACATGGGAGTTTGCCAGGCAGGGTTTCCTCATTTAGTCCTTATAACTATACCCTTTGGGGCCCATTATCCTCCATTTTCCAGGTGAAGGAACCAAGGCTCAGACAGGTAGGGTAACATGCTCTTGACAGTGGTGACGGTAATTAGATTGTAGCCCTGGAAAGCATCCTAACAGTATCCACAAAAACAAACAGCAAACAGTAATACCTACCTCTGTCCTGCAGCTCTCTGGTTCCAGCCCAGGGAATGCCCATCACAGAGAGAGACACTCAAGCACACAGAGGTTTAGATGAGGGAGTTGACACAGTGCTACTAGTGGAGGTAGACAAGTGGCACTATGGCCATGTCTATACGTAGGGGAATGATTAAAGGTGAAAAGACCCTTACAGTAAGAATGCTATGCGGCAATAAAAGAGAGTGAAGCACACCTGTGTTGCTACTGGAGAATGACAATATAGACAGGTAAAGAGAAAAGCAGAGAACAGCAGGCCTGTTTTTGAAGGATGCCCGTACATGTATTTATTTAGATACAAAAGTTCTCTGAGAGGATACCAAGTCACTAGTTCCATTTTCTTCTACAGAATTAGGCTATGTTTCAAGACAGGATAGAAAATGATGGTTTGAGGCTGGAGAGATGGCTCAGCTGTTAAAGGCTAGGCTCACAACCAAAACTATAAGAAAAATGATTTGTTATTGAAACATTTGCTCTTATTCAACTTTTTAAAATAATATTTATGTATATTACTTCTATGACTTTTTTGGCTAATTAAAAAATAACTAAATTCGCCTTATGTCTACTAGTGATGTAGCTGTGTGTGGTCATGTGACACATCTGATTCTTAGAGCTTCCTGCTTTGACATAACACAGTGTAGCTTATAGAAAATGGTGCCCCAGACAGGCTATTCTCTGAAAATGGACCTCTCAGCCTATGGAAGGGACAGCTTTTAGCAGTCATGACCTTGACAGTGATGGCTATATGCAGCTTGCGATGGGCCTGCTTGAATGGAAAGTGACCAATTCCACCACAGGGCAGTCTCTGTTGCTGCTGGGTCTGTCCTTTTGCTACACAGTGTACAAAGACTTAGCAAGTCAGGCATCTTAAAACACTTTCCCTTGAGCATCCAAGTTGCTAGGCTCTGCTTTGGTACAAGAGGATCCACTTGGATAATGAAAACAACAATGAGACCGACGGGTACTTACAAGCTCTTAGTGGTCCATGCCCTGTAAACAAATCGTCTCACGCTGCCTTTACTGCAGCCCTCTGCAGTGAGTACCAGGTCACCCCAACTTTGCAGATGAGTTTGCCAAGGCTCAATGACACCCAATCTTGATCTTCATCTTCCTTGTCTGTGGCCCATATCAATATTGCCATCTCCTTGGTCATCCTTCTGAATATTTTCCATATGTATGTGTTGAATGCTTGTTCTGCTCTGTCTCACCACCAGCTGGGGGAGCGGATTCTACCAGTCTCTTTCACAGTCAGCAGCAGATCATATACCTGGGATACTTAAGCAGCTGAGGACATACAAGCTGGTAGAGAAGGGGTTCCAGCTTTAGAGAGCCCCCGAATCATGTTCACCGAGTGTTTTTGTTTGTTTGTGTTTGTTTTTGGTAGCTGTGTCTCTGGGCCTCACTCCCTATCCCCTGGAGGTGTGATACTGCTGATGGTCCCAGAACCAGGCTTTAAGTCATTTGAACAGAGGGCACAGAAGTGCAAAGACAGAATGGATTATAGGCTGGCTCCTAAGAGTTGTCAGGTTAATCGGGGAGGGTGCCCAGGAAGCTCTGCCTGCCCCAGTAGCCTTATCTTCCATACACCTGTAATTTCAGGGCAGGAACCAGCCCACCAGTTGGGGTGAGTTATTTGTCTTTCAAAAACTAAAACAACAAAAGAACCACCACGACAAAAATCCAGATCTAAAATTCTCCTCAACCAAGCACATTGTCAGAGCAAGGCACGGCCAGTGCCTGGAGAAAGCCATCCATTGTCCTTCCTTCGGCCAGGATGTTAATTTCAGAGTCTGTGCCAGTTAGAAAATTGCAGAGCACACAATTAAACTAGTCTTGCCTCTGTCGTCTGCCATCTTTATAAATTATTCACGTTACACAGTGTTTAATATGCTTCCTCTCCTTCAGACCCTCTCCATGACTGCTCTCCTCTTTCTCTTACAGCTGTGGAACAACTATTTTCATCTGGCAGTGGCTTTTATCACCCAGGACTCTTTGCAGCTGGAGCAGTTCACGCATGCCAAGTACAACAAAATCCTGAATAAGTAGGTTGCATTCTTGGATTTTCTGAGGGGGCAGGGCCTCATGAAATGCACTGGAATAGGGTTTGAAGCAGGCATTTTTGCTTTTTCTAGGTATGGGGACATGAGACGGCTCATTGGCTTCTCCATCCGTGACATGTGGTATAAGCTTGGTGAGTAGGCACTCATGTCAGAAAGATACATCTACATGCTTCCAGGGTCATCCTGAGGACCAGTCCCTACCCTGTACTTCCCAGCATATGTGAATCTGCTTCTGTGTGATGTTCCTGAAGACCCATGGAGTCCAACAGGAATTAGTAAGAGGGAGGAGGATGCAGGGCCACTGTGGGAATTGTTTACATGCATCACAGGAAACTTGCTGCTGATTGGCAGTGATTATTCTATATTCTGCTTCTTGTGTGATGTAATGCACAAATGTGTTCAAACCTCACAGAGTGGGGGAATGGATTCTCACAGAAATGACTCCAGAAGCTGCCCCTTGTCACAGTGAGCTGCAAGGATGGCTTGTGACTAATGGTGAAGGGAGAGATGGAAGCAGAGGGACATTCTGAGTGAGGCATGGACTAAAGAGATCATATAGAAACTTCATATTGCACCCTGTAGAACCATCCTCCTTTCTCTTACTGATCAGAAAACTTGAAATGAGAAGTTGCTTGCTTGAGCTCAGACAATTGGAAGTCTCAGAGTTTTCATTCTATGAGCATAGGAGCCATTAATCTTGCTCATGGATCAAATTCTGGATGAAAGATGGATGGAAGAGTCAACTAAGAGTGAAGAATTCCATCTCTGACATTTGGCTCTCTCCTGGACTCTTTTGTGTATAATTGCTCTGCTCTGGGCTTAGCTATTGGCTCTCTGTAATAGAGGCATTTATAAGGGGATTTGTCTCTTGGCTTTAACCTCTATAACCATCCTGGGCTTTGTTTCTCACTTGCTCAGAACTCTTCATATGTGCTGGCCCCCATCAGATAGTCTGGATAAGGGCTATCCTCTGCTAGGAGGGAGAGTATGATACAGTAGATAGATTAGCAGTCTCATTTCTGTTGTTGTTAGTGACATGAGACGCCAGCCAATACCATACACTTGATGATAGGGATGTCATGAATTGGCTCACAGAAGCAGAGCAAAGGACCAAAGCCCAGAACAGACTGTCACAGTTCTGCCTGCGGACTTGTCTAGTCATGTACAAGCTAGCCTCAAGCAAGAAAACTTAGCATCCCTTGTCTAAGTAAAGGAACTAACACCATCTCACAAGTGCTTGTGAAGGTCATAAGAGCAAAGACCAGGGCGAATGTATCTGTAGAGGCCTGCACACATGTGTCAGAATTCTTATTCCTAGTCTTACTCTGGTCCAATAAGATGGAACCTAATTAGGTTGTGCTGGCCCCTTTGTCACCAAAGCTTAGTCCAGTATACACCACTAAGGCCCAAAGAATAGGGTTCAGGCAGTAATCCAAAAGAGTAAAGTAGGGAAAGCCCTACAACCCATAGAGATTCTACAGTGCAGGTACTGCCAACGTTTGGAGTAGGATAACCTTTGACTACAGGGGCCATCTGGGGTACTAGGTTATCTCTCGGGGCTCTATCCTCTAAGATTCTGGCACTCTCCCCGGCTGTAGTGATTGGAATCTCTTCAGATATTGTGACATGTCCCCTAGGGAGTATCTTCTTATTGTGTCCTTTGTCTGGCTACTGTGGATTAGGGATGAGCTATCAGAAATACTTTGTCAAACATCCCATTTGTGTTAGTTAGCTTTTTGTAACAGTGAGCCATGATAGGGAAGAGGACAACTTGGAAAATTACTTCATTTGACTTCTGGTTTTGGGACTTCAGTCCACCAGCCATGGCTCTATGGATTCAGCACTGTGGTGAGCATCATGGCAGCTCGGGAGAGGGAGGCAGGGACTCCTCATCTCGTGCTGGAAAAGAAGTGAGTTGGAGGTGACAAAATATAGTCCCCCACCATCCTACAATGACATACAGCCACAAACCTCCTTCTCCCAGCCAGGGCCTGTCTCTTAAAGTTTTGTTATCCTCCAGGAAATAACTGATAGAAGCCAAACCTTTAATTCTGGAGCCTGTGTGTGACATTGTATGTTCAAACCCTAGCACCATTGCTTTGCAATAAGGCAGAGAGAAGGGGGCAGGGGAGAAGGACTGTAGGTGCAGATGCGGTGAGGGACAAGGGCCTGGAGAAAAGTGCTACTGAAATGCTTCAGCAGGAAGCAGCCACCAAAGGCTGCAGCTCTCCAGCTGCTTGCCATCTGGCTAGAATGCAAGCAGATCTCTACCACATCTACCAACGTTTTACAAAAGAAGCCAAAAAGCTGGTTCTTTGAAGGCATTTTCCAGGGTGTGACTATCAATGATTAATTAAATGCTTTCAAAATGTTGCATGTTCCCAGTGCAGCTTCCCTGTTTGTATATCAACAGAAAGTAGCTGATGCCAAAGTGGGCCTCTGCTCCCAGCTCCCTACCCCAGGCTCTGCCAGAGTCACCAAACAGGCTCTGCACAGCCTGCTCTCCTCTGAACATCCTTCGCTGCACTGTGTTGCACACAGAAGATTTTATTTAGATATAGATTATGTTTTGGCAGGGAGTCTTGTACTTCCAATTATGCTGATGAATGAAAAGCTGTTACCAAATATTCCACCTGCTTAGAATCACAGAGCACCAGACCTGGAAGGGCCCTTTAGAGATCATAGTGTCCAGCATTTTTCAAACATTTATTTTTAGTTAAGGGCCAATAAAAAAAAGAATTCATGTTCAATAAGTAAATGGATGAAGAGAATAAATATTATAATTAAAGTGAGCAGGGGCACAAAGCAAAGCCTGTTATAAATGGCTTTCTGAGTCAGCGCAGACCCCTGAGGATATCTGAAAAGGGGATTTTTATGATCTGACCCTTGTTTTTACCAGCGAGGAAACTGAGGCTCAGAGAGGAGAAAGGGGCTCATACACAAACCATTTGGTGGTTTGGAGGTCGAAACCAAGCAAGCATGTGGGCAGGAAGACTTGCTCAGACTCATCACAGATTTCTTTTCTACTCAAAATGCCTGCAGAATGAATTAGCACAATGAAAAGACCTATCCCGAGGGTGCAAGAAAAGAGCCATCGGTTGTGACTGCCCACAGCAATGGTATTTGCTAGGATGGGATAGCAAGGAGTTTCTGACCAGCAATTGTAAGAACAGAGAGGTTCAGGCCACCCTAGGTGTCAAAGGGAGCTAGAAGTAGCCTCTGGCATTGTCATCTCAGGGCTGTATTTCCATACCACTATGCTAAAGAGCCGGTCACAGAGAGCACCATTGCATTTTCCTTCCTTAGATCAGAGAAATGATGGCTACTGCAGGAAACAAAATCAAAGGAAACTGCCCAGAGAGCCACCCTTCATCTCTTGGTCAGAATTCTGAGGAAGAAGAATGTGCATCAATCCAAAGGGATCTTCCTGGTGGCAGTGTGGAGGGCAGTGAGCACACATACTCATATACACACATGCCAGGCTTCCGTTCATTAAGGGCATGGCTACTTTCCCCTTCCGTGTCTCTTTCAGGAATAAGAGCAGAAATCTGAGGCAGGGAGTATGAGTGTTTGCCTCATTGACATCCTGCTCCGTTGCTCTGTGGGATTCTGGTGTTAGCACACTAATGAGATTAGTTTGATAATCCACACCAGGACCAAGCTCTGAGTTCATTAGGGACTGATGTAGTGAGACCACTACACAGCTAATGATGGGCATTAAACGGCAGCTCATTGAATAGCTGAGCTCTCCATAGCAGCCTGTGCTGATTGCCCATGTAGTAGCTCTTCTTCTCTTCCTAGCTGACTAGATCCTGATAATGTTTTTGTTTTTGTTTTGTATTTTTGGGTTTTTTTTTTTTTTTGGATTGCAATTTGCTCAGCTAACAATGCCTTGGAGTAGATGGTGGTCATGTGACCCAGATCTGTCCCCCACACACACACAAAGAAAAAGCATCAGAAGCATACTTGTGTATATTCAGCAAAGTATTTCTTCAAAGAGAGAAGGGGGTAGGGGAAAGGGAGAGAGAGAGAGCACAGTGCATCATTATTTTGCCCTTCTTTTTTTTTTTTTTTTTCTGGAAAATGACAGGATTGTTGGAGAGACAGCAATTGTCTTGATGCCTTGAGGGCAAAAGTCATATTCTGAGGATAGAGGTGATACTCAGTTCTATCTTCTCAGATTTCACAACTCTGAGCTGACTATCTTCTGAGGTTTCTTTAAGGAAGAAAAGGAGGGTTTTGGGTTGGCCTTGGTAGCTGGATTTTCATCACACCTCTAACTAATAAATCAGCTATTTGGCTCTCTGATCTTATAGGTCATGTAGCTCTGATAGGTCAACAGAAGCAGAAGGGCACACCCCAGGTCAACAGCAAATGGTTCCTTGAGCTGCAGTTGGAAGAATTTGTCTTTGGACCCCAAGTTTAATGTTCTCATGAATAATATTTTCCAGAGTTTACATTTTCAAATGATATGAAATAGTTAACTATTTTCCATAGAATATCAATAATAAGTAAATCATCATGGATATTAGTATTTGAAATTGTGCTTTAATGCTAGCAGCAATCAAGAGACTCAGCATCAGTATCTTCATCTTATTAGTAAAGTCTGTAGCAGCCATGTGATTGTAGAGAACTAATTGCATCATTCTTCTGGGAAGAGTCTAGGCATATATGTTTTCATGCTTGCATGTATGGGAGAGGAGTTCTTGGTAAGGAAGACTACATATTGTTAGGGAACCAGCCATTTAAGGGTTCATCCAGTTTGTGTTTTGAGTTTCTTGACCAGTACCAATGGTATAGCATTCTAACACTGGATTTCTGCTGGGCATGGGGTAGTACTCATTTTGAAATATGACTTTGCATTTAATATTCCCACATTCTCTTGGTTTAATGCCAGGCTGATATGTTAGCAGTCATAATGGGAAAGAAAGACAGTGGCATCTTGATCACATGTGTGGTGGGATGACCACTCCTGGCAAGCCCATGAGAACAACTGGGCTGTTACTTTTATACATCTTCTTCATAGCCAAGTGAACTACAGTGGTGGTGGGGGGCATTGAGAGGAAATAAGACATGATTCCTACCCAACAATGAAGAACCTCCTGTCTAGGTGGGGAAATTTAGAATATTGCTGTTTAAAATGAAATGATATAGTTACAGAGACCATCAGGGAAATGATGTGTTTCCTAAAGTACATCAGAGTGTGAGTGGTCCACCTCAGGGTTGAAGCAAATATTCAACAAGGCAAGTGTTTCAGGAAAGCAACCTAAGTAAACACGCTTCTTAGCATTGAATGATAGGCTGCCCAGAAGAAATATGGAGTGGGGTTAGAGAAAACCTCCATCCATACATCTATACACTTAATAGCAAACACTGAGCACTGTGGTAGACAGAATAACAGAAGTTGTGAACCACGATACCTTAAATAGCAAAGGTTACAAGTATATTCAAATCAGGGATTCTTGTGAGGGTATCTTGGAATTTCCAGATGGGCCCAATACAATTACAAGGTCCTTATATATGAAGAGAGAGACAGGAGAAGGAGAACCAGAAAAATTTCAGGAAGGCCCAATAAGGATGAAGGTGAGAAGTCATAAATCAAGGAATAGAAGGAGACTCTAAGAGCCTGATAGGGGAAGGAAATAGAATCTCCCTTGGACTTCTGACCTCAGTCATGTGTGTTCATACTTTGGTATTTTAATACAGTGAAACCCATTTTAGACTTCTGTTCTCCAGGAGTATGAGATAATGACTGAGTTTGAAGTCATCAGTTGGTTGTGATTTACCACATCAATAACAGAAATCCAGTACAAGCACCTTCTAAAGATCATGTGATTGAGGTCAAAACTGAAAACAGACTAACAACACAGGCCTGGCCTCACCAACTCACCCACACCACTGTGAAGTCAAATATTGGTTGCAATTCTATAATTAATGTCTGTTAAGATGAAGTATCTATAGAGTAGAAACTTGAGGCATGCAGAGAGTCTAAGAGGACTCTGTAGAGTGAGTGAGCCATGGATTATCCCAACAAGGATGAGCCTGTTGAAATAGAATGTGAACTATGAGTCTTGTTTTAAATACTGTAGTACCTGCATTAACTGACCTAAAATGCCAGCACTTGGGAGCTGGAGACAGGATGGTCAGGAGTTTAACTTAATCGTCAGCTACATAGGGAGTTCAACAGAAGTGAATTAGGGTGTAAAACAAAAGGTTGAGCAGGCCATAAGTGTCCATGAAAGGACCCAGTGGCTTTCATGTAGTGGGATGTTATTTTTTTTTTTCATTCTGCTCTTTCTAGAACCCAATATAGTGCTGAGCCCAAAGAATCCCCCTCCTCCACATCACCATCTTTAATTAGCACTAATGCTGCTGATTTGTCTTAAGTACCAGACATTGAAAAGTACTGTATTTCTGTGTCTGCATTCGCCTGTTTAAGCTTCTACCATGTACAATGGGATCCTGGATATCTAGGGGTATGCACAGTACCACAAAACCATGAAGTAGAAGGAATGAGACCTGATCATGGGTGTCAGCCTCAAAGATTTCCTATGTCTGAGGGAAGCAGGACCAGGCACCTTCCTGTGCTGCCGGGAGGGTTTTCTAAGCTGAAGTTCCAAGGATGGACAGCCACACTCACTCTTCTTCCTTTGGACAGAATGATGTATTATTATTATTATTATCATTATCATTATCATCATCATCATCATCATTATTATTATTATTATTATTAAAGAAATAAAGTTCCTAGGAGGCCTACCAGACTCTGAAATCCAAGACATCATAACTTGCGCTTGTAGTTTGTTGTATATGTCAGGGTCTGTGACATGTATTGAGCCATGTAGTCCTGCCTGCTTCTGTATTAGCCTCATGGGATCAGCAACCTGTCCAGCTTCCTTCTCAGACAGATTCCCTATCTTCCTTTCCGTGCTCATCTTCCAAGTGACCTCAGATTCTTGTGTTCAATTGTCAGTCTCCCCTGAAGGAGCAGTAAGCAGTGTCATAGAGTAGATGAGCAGTTGGATGTGAACACACAGGAACCCTTCGCACCCACGTGTAGACTTTCCCTGAATTCCCATTTCCAATAGAACCCTTCCAGCACCCAGCACTGCCGCACCTGGAGTTAGCCTGCTGGACCCTGACATTTTAAATGCCTTTTCTAATCATTGTCTCTTCCCAGTGGTATCCAGCATTTATTATATAAAAACCCTTTGAACAAATCCCTCTCTTTCCTCCCCTCATTCAACAGTAGGTGTGTTTCTTGAACAAGAATTCTTTTCTTCTAAATGAGTTTCTATTCCGTTAGCTACAAATGTGTTCTCTCTGTGAGACTTTGTGCATATGTGTGTGTGTGTGTGTATGTGTGTGTGTGTGTATACATATATACAAATCCATGCACTCATTTGGTTATTTAGACAAAAATTTCAATGTGCCAACAATTGTTTTGAATAAAGGAATAAATTTTTTAGGAACAATGTTAAGCGCCATTGCAATCATGGTGTATTTAAACAGCATCTCTCTTTCTTTTTCCCCATTCTCCCAAATATCTGCTCAACAGACTACAGAGAAAGCAGGTCAAAGGTATCTAAAAAAATTCCTAGTCCATGGTGTCTCCATCCTTTACGTAAAGCATTTTAAATACATCCCTATTGAGCTGGCACCCTCTGATATTCTACAGGCCTTTGTTGCATAAGCAGCATCCCCATCCTGGTTGCTTATCTGACAGCTCCAATTTACCTTCTGCCTAATATTGCACTCAACGTTGAATTTTAAAACCCTCCTGTTGTTTGAAAAAGATCTTGAAGGACAAAGTCAGAAACCTGTATTAGCAACCACTACAAGCCAGGTGGAAGAAGTAAGAGTATTTTCTTTTTGTCTGTTTGGGCCAAATTGAGGAACTGAGGTTAAAATTTAATTCAAATGCCTACAGTGATGGAGCTGATAGCCCAGAAAAGCATTTCTGTGCCATTCAACTCTGCCCGACTTCCTTGTTTACCTCTCATAACTTTAGGTTTCCTTAGGTGATGCCTCTTTTCCCTTGATTTGGGGAAAATCCTCCAACATGACATTTTAGGATGAATGGGAATTGCTTTTCAAGGGCCCTTCCTCTTAGTTCTTTTTTTCCCATTTTAATAAAAATGAGCCATGCCAGTCTGCACATGGTGCCACCAAAGTTTCTGTACCCTCAGGGACCCTTTGCCCCAGGTCCTTCCTCACAGTGGATGAAACCAGGTTGGCTGCTGCACTGTAAAGCTCAAGGGGAAAGAGGAGCCACTATGGATGGCATATTCATGGTGTCAGTTTCATGGGGGCCATGGCTGGATTTGTCTACCCTCAGTCCATGGGGACTCTGCAGTTCCGAGGTGCTACTCTTCATTCCTCACCTCTGTGATATTATCATGTTCTGGGGTACAGCATGGTGATAGCAGGTAATACTCATGATGTATGTCGTGTGCCATGCATTGACCTGTCAGTTCACTGGACAATGGCTTTTTTATGAGTGAGAGGGGAAATATGAATATAAATGTGTACATAGATGGCATGACATACATGTGGAGGCCCAAGAACTACCTTGAGTGTCAGTCCCTGCCCTCTGCCTTGTTTGAGATAGATCTCTTTGTTATGTTTCTGTAGCTTACACCAGGCTGGCTCATCTGCCAGCAGTCCCTGGGATTCTGCTTTGTCTTCCCATCTCCCTATATTATCACTGAGATCATATACACTGGTGCTACATGGCCAGTTTTTTTTGTAATTTTTTTTACATGGGTTCTGGGGATTCAAACTTGGGTTCTCATGCTTGGGCAGTAAACCCTTTTACCCACTGGTCCATTCCTTCAGCCCACAACTCATTTATTCTTAAAAATGGCCCTATGCCACGAGTACTGCTGTTGCCTTAAAGTTGTAGGTGAGGATACTTAGAGGCCCCCAAAGGTGAGACACATTTACTCAACATCACACAAGTAGTTAATACTCCCCATTTACAACTCAAGGCAATCTGGTTCCAGAACCAGTACCCTTAGGTGTTTTGTCTTTGCCATGGGGCACTGATTCAGCCTGGTTCCTGTGCCAAGTGCACACAGATATAATTTCCCTTGTCTTCTCGTGAGCTGGGTTTGCTCAGCTTTCTGTGAGACTCATGTCCATGTTAAATAATTAGTGACTGAGAGAGCCAGGCAAAGAAAGCATTTTCCTCAATGCACAGACACTGCCTGGGTTTCTAATCTGTTCTCCATTCAGGGCTGCCAAAATGACAAGAACAGGAAGCAGGTATCAACTAAATGAATCTGTAAGGGAAGATATTTCAAAGTTGGGTGAAAGTTTGTAGAGTGGGCAGAGTAGGTATCTGTCTAGTTGGAGTGGAGGGTGAGATGCATGGGGGGCACCTGTCTCCTTGTGTCAGAGCAAAGACAGGAGCCACGCAGGGGAAACAGGTGGTGAAGCAGCAGAACAGGTAAAGCATCCCCAAGGAAGGCCTTGAAGCCACAGAAACAAGGCAAGTTCGTAGTACTGGAACCAAGCTAGCTCGGCTGAACTGCAGACAGAAAGGGCATGCCCTGCAGCAAGACAAAAGGCTTCAGAGGTTCATCTGCCCCAAAGTGATAATTTAAATTCTACCCCCACTCCCACAACCAAGCTATTCCACAGTTTCTTAGCAAAGAGGTATGTTTTACTTGTTTCATAGAGCCATTGTTAGAAACATTTTATTCAGACCATAGGAGCATGGCTTATGATGCAGACAGATTTAATTCTAAACATGCTTATACATGCGCCACCATCACTTCTTTTCAATAAAGGCTGTATATTGCAGAGGCATGATGCAGGTGGAAACCGTCACAAACATTGATGCACTTAGACATGCCGTTGCTATCAGCCTTCATGTGCTATTTGCCTTCATAAACAGGACTTGTTTATGATGATTCTTGTTCCTCTCTTGGCAAGCCAACCTATACACAATGGTCAAAGCTGCCTGGCTCCTGGTAAACAACAATAGAAATATTAACTAGTGTTTTGACTTCATTCATCCATTCTTCCTCTCCCCCAGCTTCCGGGAGCAGGACCTATCTGTCATGGAACTGTTTCATGTGCCTCTATCCCTCTCCTTTGCAGGACAGAACAAAATCTGCTTCATCCCAGGCATGGTGGGACCCATATTAGAGATGACACTTATCCCCGAGGCTGAGCTCAGGAAAGCCACCATCCCAATCTTCTTCGACATGATGCTGTGTGAATATCAAAGGAGTGGGGCTTTCAAAAAGGTAAAAAAAAAAAAAAAAAAAATTAAGGCTGGAAATTCATGCCAGCTTCCCTAACCCTCAGCCTATTTTCCCATGGTGATTCCCTCCTTCCAACTGCCTATGGCCTGGGCTTTATTCAGAGACTTCAATAGGACAGTGATGTTATTCATGTGCCCAGAATGAGCTGGCAGATCACCTTTGGTCAGTGTTCTAGCACGGTTTCTGACTGAAGCCAAGATGAAAATGCACTCTTGCTCTGTTCTTGTTCTGTCCCTTTCTCAAGATGCAGGATTCTCACTTCTGGACCCATAGACTACCTAAATGTGTGTCTTAGATACCGATCCTGCCATATAGTGCTAGCTCCCAACTTTATCTGGCATATCGTCTTCCTGAATGACTTTGAAAATCTACATTATCTAGAAAGAGAGGGAGAGAAAGCCCTATTACCCAAGTGTCACGCTCAGGCTGTACTTCAAAGTGGACAGCAAATGGAGTTAAGAGGCCTGTCACTCAAGAAGCCCCTGTGTATGTCAGGGGCTCAAGGCTTCCTTCGGTATGTTAGTCAGAGCCCATGTAAACTGCAAAAGTCCTTGGCCAAGTGTTTTTATTAGAAATCAAGACTCCTAATGAATGAGGCAGGTGGTTATGATCAAGGCCAAATCATTCTAGAAGTTTGGCAGGGGTAGAAAGTGTCCATTCCCATAGCAGGTGCCTGAACCGTTTAGTCACTTGCTTGTTTAGGAAGGTTGGTCTCAAAGTCTTTGCAAGGCTGCCTGAGATCTTCCCTATCATTTTGATCACTTCCCATGATCCCCACCCTCTCGTCCAGTTGGAGCTCTGAGTTGTGCACCTTCACCCAGTATTTCTGCCTCTTGTTTCAAGCCCTATCTTGCCTCTGAATAATTCTCCTTAAAAGACTTCTCTAAGAGACAGATTCCAAACTCTGCTCCCTTGGGGCCCTTAAATGAACCATATTTCTATGGCCCTTCCCTGGCTCACTGTTTCTCAGGTTCCTGTCCATCAGAGGCCATGCCTGCCAGCCCCACGCCCCCATCCCTTGTCAGCCATTCCCCGGTTCTCTATATCTCACTGGTCCTATAGGGCACACCCTGAGTATTGTGTCCTTTAAGAGGGCTTTGCTTCCCTGCTTGCCATTTTGTATATTGAGGCATTGACTGTTGTATCCTGCCTATAGTCGTTTCTGTGTATTGGGCTCTTCCTCAACTTTATCTAATCAGAATAGTGACAGACACTAACCAGTGTTGGCGGTGTGGCAGACATGGTGTGCACTTTCCTTAGCTTTATCCTCGTAGTCTCTCTTATTACCTTTGAGATTGGCAACACCAATGCCTATCTTAAGGAAAACAGAGTAGTGAAGTTTTCAACTGGTGGTTGGCATCTCAACCAGATGTGTCCAGGTTCTTGGTTTTCAAATCAAAGAATTGAAATGCAAGTACACATAGATGGCCAAGGAGCAGAGTCACAATTCCACAGCAAATGAATAACACAGTTCAGAATTACTGTCAAGAGTGCCTACAGGCCACAGGAGTGAAAGAGTGCTAGGAGATGGCTCATGTGGGAGCTTCCCTTCATAGACTAGAGTAAGGAGGGCCAGATTACTAAGATGTGTAATTTGGGTGCTTTGCTATTTTGATGAACAGATTAGAGTTAAAAATTTTTTTCTACTCTGCATGTCCCTTCCCATGAAGCATCTGATTTTAAGCATACTCATGTCTAAGTATGCATAGATGTAAAATAATAAATAGGAATCATCCTCTCAAAGGTCATGTATAGAACAGTTTGTCTTGCTGTGCATGCAGCTCAAACCAGTGTGGCCTGGATGAAGCCCCTACCTTCCTACCAATGTATGGCTGAGAACAGCTTTGAATAAAAATGATCTACAAAATGGTAGTTAGGGACTGAGAAACATAACATTTTTCAGTGGAGTATATGTGTACCTTGGTGTAGGCAGAAGTCTTAGATCGGTAGGTACATTGTTAGGAGAGGTTTTGTGTGTGCGCGCGTGTGTGTTTGTGTGTGTGTGTGTGCATAGTACATGCAAGTGGAGATATAAGGTGTATGGATATAATAGACCACTAAGTGGATTCCCAGGTGACTAAGCTATTTCCTATGCTTACCTTCCCCAGAAAGCATACAACTAGTGAGGCAGAGCTTAACATACACAGGTTAACATTATTCCTAAACCCATGTTCTACCCACTGTATCTACCCACCAGTATTTTCTAGTAAACACAAGCTGAAGGAATGAAAGCCAGTCTCTAGGACAGTTCTTCTTCCAGGGTATTCCATGGAACACTGGTCCAGCAATACCCTCCAAGGCTGAGTGTTTCCAGTGAGAGGCCCAAGGGCACCACTGTGCATTGTAACCCTATTGGAGATTCTTGGTGCACACTAACCAGGAGCTGACTCATTGAATGACTAATAGGTCTGTTTGGTTTCTCAAATTTATGCATGTAAGACCTATCTATTGGGCCCATCCTTCTTCCAAATCCAACTCTGAAAAGAGTGGTTCTATATGGAATAGGGGACTAGTTTGCTGTTATGGTGCCTTTGTAAACAGATACTCTGAATGCCCCTTGGGGATACTGGTCACTCCCAGTTCCCAGAAAGACCAGCTTCCCCTTTGCAGTTAGCCTGAAAAGAAGTCAGGCAGGAAAGTGCAGATGGAGGAAAGAACCCCACTTGATCCGTTGGGCTGGAGCAACCTGGAGGTGACAGTGCAGAGTGAGTATCTGAAGACAATTTAGGATCAACTGCCATTTAAGAGAAAAATGAGTCTCTGAAGCACGAGGCCGCCTGAAGGTACATGGCCTTAGGTGAAAAGCCATTCTGCTTCCCTTCAGAGAAGTACTTGCCATCAGCCAACACCTTGGAAGAGGTCCTGAACGTGGGTGTGCAGAGGAAACATCTCTGTACGTAATGTGCTAAACAAGGTCTGGTGAGTGTCTGATTGAGACCTCATTGTAAGCAATTGCTTCCTTTGCTGCTCCCTTATCAAAAGAGACAGGACAATCAGATTGACTAATGGGGCAGGTACCCTTGTGAAAACGACCAGGAATGTTTTATGAGGGCTCAGCTGGGAGAGGAATTGGCCCCAGGTACATGGCTTTGGGCTCAGAGCAAGTGGCTGTGGAAACTGTCCTCTGTAAAGGAGTCAGGCAAGGGCCTGGTGAGCCCCCAAGCAGCTATGATAGCACCCCCCCCTAAAAGAAAGAAAGGTCAGAACACAGATTGGGGTCTAGAATGCAGGATATCTTCTGTGCCCACCAGCCTAAGTACATGACTCCTCAACAGTCTGAGAAGAGAGGACCCTGTGTCAAGCTAGGAGAGCTCTGAGGAAAAGAAGACCGACCCGGCCTTTGTTCTCGGTTCATAACAGGCTTCCTGCCTAGAACTAATTGTCTAACCTGGTGGACTCTTCCTTTGCTTAATTGCCTGAAGAGATCCTAGACAGCTCAGGCCTCAGGCTTCAGGAAAGGCTATGCTGCTTCCTATGGTCGTAGTTCATCTGCAGAGACCAAGACTGGCTCAAAGATACTATAATAGGCTGACAAGTGATGAGTGTTAGACTCTGAGATGCTCAGTTGGCTGGGGGCTCACGAAGGCGAAACCCAGGAGAAGTCTCTCTCCCTCTCTCCCCTCCTCTTGGATACCTCAAGGCTAGGTTGTCCTGTCTCCTCCTCTAGCACAGTTCCCAAATCCCATAGACAACTGACAGGTAAAATCAATGTCCCTTTTTATGAGGGCATCCTTCCTTCCCAGACCATCTCAGGACTCCAACATTGCCTAGGATGGGATGTCCCTCCCTGGTATTCTCAGTGAGTCTTTTGGTGGAGAGGAGATGTGAATAAGAGAGATGCCTTGGACTGGCCACACAATGGCTGCTGTGGCAGGAGGTGCCATCCCCTGTGGGAGAAAAACTCGTTGTGTCCTGACAGTGAGGTGCAGCCTTAGCACTCATTGGTGTGGAGATTTGTTAGTAAGCCTTCTCCATACTATATATATCAGGAGCGCCTAGAGGCCAAAGCTGGTCCCTCTGCCCAGAACTCCCAACATCTACACCAAATCAGATGTCATATCTTCCTTGGCCTCAGCATAGGGAAGGGCATTCCAGCATAGGGAAGGCCAGTCCGGCATAGGAAAGGGTATTATAGTGAATTTTTTAAAAATAATCTCTCTCTCTCTCTCTCTCTCTCTCTCTCTCTCTCTCTCTCTCTCTCTCTCTTGACAATGCAGTCAAAGGCAAGAGATCAAGGAAGCTACAAGGAGACAAAGCTAGAAGTTAAGGAATCCTAATCATTGCTTAAGTGATGCCCTGTGGTGGAAAACTAGTTAACTTTCAGGTCACTTCTGTATAGAAAAAGAAAATAAATGCTCCCTGGGTGATGGTGGTAGGAAGGTGGGGCCCTGGAGTAGAAACTGTGGACATCTAAGTGGCCATCTAGGGAGAAGATTACAGAATAGGACTGGGCCTCACTTGGCCTGAGAACTGAGCCCCGAATAAGCAAGAAAGACTCTACATTCCAGACAGAATCATGCTAAGAAGGGAATGTAACCTTTAGTAACAGTACTTAGCACTGTGCTCGTACACAGTAGGAGCTCAGTTGTTGCTGAATGAATTAGCAGATCAAGAGACCAGTTTCAGCAGGTTCTTCTGAGGCTTAGTCTTGGCATGGAGAAGGCAATAGTTCGAATCATACATGAAACTAAGGCCAACACATGCATGTGTCCTGAAAACACCTCGTGTGCTTTTTGAGACCCACTGCCTGTCAAGTTTGGGTCTCTCCAGTTCTGTCCCCTGCCTGACCTATAAGATGAGTATTATACCATTGCAGGATGCCAACTTGAGCTCTTGGGGGAATGCATGGGGTCATTTCCCACAGGCCTCCCTTGTCACATGACATTATCATCTCCAATTTACTGTCCATCCTGCCTCTACCCACCCACCAACCAGAATTTTGTTAACAAAAGATTCCAAAGGCTGATGGACAGCTTCGTCTTTGTTATCCCTCTGGCTCCCAGACATGTAACACCCTGTCCCCGTTCAAGTCAGCACCAAAAACGTGAGGGAGCACTCTTGGTCCCTAAACTTCAGTGTTAGAGATGCAGGGCTCCCATCAGGAAACATTCTATCAAGCAAGCTGATAAACAGCTGGGATACTATACAGCAGCTAGAAGGGGCAGCAGAAATTAATTAGGAGACAGACTACATCCTACTTGCTGCATAATGACAGTGTCGGTGGCAAGACCAGTTACAGTGACATGGCAGAGTATGTCTGGGAAGGGTTGTAGCCCTGGGTCTAACCCAGCTAAAGTTCAGCCAACCTTTGCAACTCAAGACAAAGGGCCTTTGTTTCTGAGTCCTCGTTTATAAAGTGGGGACTCTGTCCATCTCCCTGTAAATGAGTATTACATGATATTATAATGAGGACATGCCCTTATAGGCACTGTGAGCACTTACTGAGCACCCACTGGACCCCAAGCACCAGGCTTGGCCTTGCACATGTTTGCCCGGAGACTTCTTATACTACTACCATGAAGTAGGTGCTGTTTCAACCTGCATTTAATGGATTAAAAAGAGTGACATCAGAAAGATCACTTATCCATAGTCTCCTGGCCAGAGAAAAACATCAAAGCACAACTCAAGCAAGTCATTCCATGCAAAGCCCCTAGACATAGGAAACCCGAACATGGCACAGGATGTGTCTGTCAGAGACCTTAACTCTCGTACCCACCCCGGAAGGCTGAGGAGCTGTGTAGCATCTCTGGCTCTGCCCCCTTTCTAGTACCCTGCAATTTCCCTCCCAACAGGCTCTTTTGTGACCCTGTGACAAGTGCTTATTTACTCCCATCCACTGCTCTGCTCCAAGGAGCAGTTCATCTCACCAAGAGGAATGGTGCCAGCATTTCCCAGAGAACCACTCAGACAACAACAAAAATGCTGTGTTCCTTGCCCAGAGCCACTTTCCAGTAGCATTCAACAGCAATAACAGCAGCATTACTGGCAATAACAGGGGGAGCTCCCTCAGTATAAGCATGTGAGCTTATATACGGCGGTGGTGTCTCGTGTGTAAACCTCCTCTACTCCTCACAACACAGCAATGCCATGGATGGCTGCTGTGATGCACTTTGTGTTGACAAGGGGTTGACAAACTACAGCCACCCCAATCCCTGTTTTATAAAGACGCTTTATGAAAGCTGCCATGCCAGTGTATTTTTTGTGCCGTCTGTGGCTGCTATTGCACAACAGAGCTGAGCAGTTGTGACAGAGAGCATTCTGCCCTTGGGGGCCTAACATTTAGCCACTGGCCCATTGCAGAAAATGTTTGCCAGCTAGTGGTCTAGCTTACTTAACTGAGGCCTAGTAAGATCCTCAAGCTGTTCAATATGGCAGGAGGAAGGACCCAAAACCTGTGTATTTACCATTGTGCCACCACTGCCAAAGTACCCCATAGAAACAACTTAACACTAGGAAGATTTATTCTGGCTCATGGTTTTAGAAGGTTTCTGTCCATCATGTGAGGGCAAGCATGGCTCAAGCATGGCACAGGCTGTTCATATTATAGTTGTCCAGGAAGAAGAGTGTGACAAGAACCAAGGCCTGTGCAATGCTCAAAGGCTCACACCTAGTGACCTACTTCCACCAGCCATGCCCCCTCCACAAGGTTCTACAGCCTCCCAAAACATCATCACCTGCTGGGAACCAAACATTTAACACTCCAGCCTACAAAGGATTGCAGGTAAACACAGGGCCTTGCTATTTATCATCTTTGGGTTTATTTCTTTATGTTCTTAATACAGAAGATATTTCTAAGTGCATAACACCCCCCCCCCACAGCTCCTGACATTGAGAATTAATTAATACAGACAAAAAGCCTACCAAAATGCATCCTATAAGGGGCAGGATTCAGTTGCAGGCTGGCAGCCCATCCCCCTCCAGACAGCCCCCACCATGTCTCCTCCCTCCCTCCCTTCCTTCCTTTTCCTTTCTTTATAAAGAGAGGACTGGGAAGGCTTCAGGCAAGGCTAAATCAAGAGACAGGTTGGCTGGCTGCCTTCTTTCCTCCCCCACCCCACCTTGAAGTTGCTGTTCCTGCAATATCCTGTATCCCCACCTCTGCAGCTTTGCTCACCACTCCTCCATGGGAACTACCCTTCCCTTCATATTGATCAAACCCTACCCATCATTCCAGGCCCCTTTTATCTCTTTCAGTAAGTCTTTATAAAACTCAAGAATTTACAGAAAATTCCTTTGTGCTTGTGCTAGATCA
Organism: Phodopus roborovskii; assembly: GCF_943737965.1. Classification (NCBI taxonomy): domain Eukaryota; kingdom Metazoa; phylum Chordata; class Mammalia; order Rodentia; family Cricetidae; genus Phodopus; species Phodopus roborovskii. Next base: position 44,075,460 of record NW_026126407.1, read on the forward strand.
GGATAAGTTTTCTGGTCCTCTCTGTTGACTCCTGGAACCCTGAATGATGTAAAGGTGGCATCATATGAATTGCCATTCAGAGAAGTATTTTGTCCCTTTGAGATTTTGGACTCAATGGATCCTTTATGCATAGGAAAGAGCTGCCCAAAGACTTCATCATTCATCTTCATCTGTAGTAATAACTGACACTTACTGGAAGCTGTAGCAGGCCCAGGATGGCTGCTCTTCATGCATTGCGGCATTCAAAGATGACTTTTGACTTCTAGGTCTCATTGGGGGTATTATGAAGACTGTGTCACAAGGCTGCTTTAGAAGCCAAATAGCCCAGATGCCTCTGTTGATCTCGGAGGCCTTTGCCAACCAAGGTCCCCTTTCCTCTCTGTAGGTACCAATTTCACTCATAGCAGTAAGTGAGGAAGAGGTGGACTACATGCTTGGATGCATTCTATAGAGTATGTATCAAGACAGTGCAAACTGTTTTGTGTCTTGTAGAAGAGACACAGTAGGATGCATCAAGATGGTTTATTGAATAAGCCATAATCCCCACTGAGCAAAATGCTTCTTGACATTGCCACTAGGGTGAAAACATTCTCTGAATTCAATGCAACAAGATTTGGGAAAAACATAGAAGGATACTTGATTTCTGGTAACTAACCTGATCTCTGACTTTTGCTACTGTTATCGGTCTTGACTCCCCGAGAACTTGAGATCTACTGTTTGCTTTATGTCTTATTTATATTTTCCAGCAATTTTCCCACTGCAGGTAATGAAACTCCATACACACACACACACACACACACACACACAGAGAGAGAGAGAGACGTGTGTGTGTGTGTGTGTGTGTGTGTGAGAGAGAGAGAGAGAGAGAGAGAACACACTAATACATACCAACTCATACAAAAGGAAAGGCTTCCAGGACTCAGAGTGGCATCAGGCCTATATCTCGACCCCTCCTCTCTGCTTCTGTCCATGGATTGACTCCAAGCAGACATTCACTGTGGTCATCATTAGCAGCCTCAGGATTATAATATTCCCTTTCCATGTTGACCAACAAGACTCTTCTGCTAAAAGTTCCAACAGATACACTGCTTCAGCCCAAGTCTTTATAACTCTGACATTAAGTGCTGGAATATGCTGATTATGAATTTGGCCTGTGTTCTAGTGTCCACATTTGGATGAAAGAGGTGCCCCCAGCCTGCTTGAGCCCCGTGAACTGAAATTAGGTCTGGTGTGATCGCCAGACTATGGAGAAAGAATGGGTCAAAATAATAGCTGCCTATGACATTGTGACATTGATATGGTGGAGCCCTGTCACCTACCTCTGTACATGCTTGCCATTCCCTTCCCCTCTCTTTCATCTTCCTGCATAACTTCTATTTAACCTTGGAAAGTAAGCTCAAAGGAAAGAGAGCTTCAGAAACACTCTCCTCTCTCCCTTCCATGCCCTAGCCCTCAACCCATGTCCCTCCCCTCCATCCTCTGAGCACTCACAGAATGAATAGCATTCTATTCAACTTCAAATTGGTTCAGGCACCAGGAGTGGGAGATAGTAGTTATTCCCTAAAACTTTGGTTCCATTAATGAATAAACTGGTTCTGTACATGGCCCTCTAATGTGGTTATTGTTGATTTTCATCCACTTTTTCAGTTTGAAAATGAAATCATCCTCAAGTTGGACCACGAGGTGGAAGGAGGCCGGGGTGATGAGCAGTACATGCAGCTGCTGGAGTCCATGTAAGTTCAGTCTGGAGGACCAGGAAGTCTCTGCAGCGCTGGCCGAGGGTGGAGGGCTCTGAGTTCGGTCTTGAGAAGCTTGTCCTCCTGGGGAAACTTCCCCAGCAGCTCATGGTGCTGAAATAACTGCTTTTTAGGGGAGACCTCACAGTTTCCAGGAAGTAATCATGCTTTACTGTTGGTGGGATGGGCTGGATAAGAAGTCACATGGTTGTGTTAGAAAGAGAAAAAGACCTGACAGTGTGAAAGCAGCCTCTTTAGATGGGAAGTATGGAGTGATTACTGTCATTTTTCCTTTTCTACTTTTGACAGATTTGATTGTAAGCAGCTTACATTGTGTGTATCTCTGGTCAGGTTTACTGTCTTGGATACACATTTCACTGGGTGACCTCCCAGGTTCAGGGAATAAAGCAATTGTCATTGTCAGAAGTTGCCAGAAAGAGATGGGCCCTGCAAGACTTAGTGTCCAAGGCCAGAGCAGGCACTGGGCCCTGCAAGACTTTGTCCAAGCCTGGGGCAGGCACTGGGCCCTGTAAGACTTAGTATTCAAGGCCAGAGCAGGCACTGGGCCCTGCAAGACTTAGTGTCCAAGGCCAGAGCAGGCACTGGGCCCTGTAAGACTTTGTCCAAGCCTGGAGCAGGCACTACACAGGAGACATGCATTCAGCATGAGTGGACTTGAAGTCAAGACATTTTTGTTTTGTTTTCACAAATGTTAGGCTATAATTCACATGCCATGTTGTCTACCCAGAGTACATTGCTCACTGATTTACTGTGTTTACCCAGCTGAGCAACCACCATAACAATTAATATAAAAAAATTTTCATCACCCTGCAAAAGGAGGCCTGCATTCCTCAGGCACACCTGCCCTGAACACATATGCCTGCATGTAGCAATCCACACCCCGTTTCCTAGCCCCAAGCAGCCATGACTCTGGATCACCTGTTATGGACATTTCATAGACTTTGTGACCCACTTCATTCATTTTTGTCTTTTAATAACCAGCTGATGGTTATTTAGGCTGCATCTACTTTGTTCTTAGATTGATGCTGCTATTAGTACATAACTGTAGTACCTGAGTGTAGGACTGCAAACTCAGAGAGATGTCAGGATAAAGATGGTTACTTAGCCTTTTGAGGCAACAGCAGACACACCATGGCACATCTTCATGGCTGCCAAAGCCTCCACTTCCTGTGTCCCCTGTTAATATCTGTCGATTATAGTCACCTAGGGGAGACTTGCTGAAGGCCTATGGTCTAGCTCTATGTCCATAGTGGCTGAGGATATTGAACACTTTTCCTGGGCTTATCATCCACTTGCATCTTTTTGTGTGTGTGTGCATTGAATCCTGGCTCCTCTACTTTGCAGCTGTATGACTCAGGGCAAATGGCACAACCCCTCTGGCCTCAGTATCCCTATTTCTAGAGGGGGAACAATAAGCTCCCGTGGTTATTTTGAAGGCTGAGTAATTAGGAAGCATCTGGTACACAGCAGGTACACGTTTAATGAATGCGCTTCGGTCCCTCGGCCTGGCTCCCAGTTCCTGTCATTGGCTGCCTGGTAATTTGCCCTGCCTGAGAGGTCGTCTCTTGAGACTAAGGAGGATGGTCAGGCATCCCAATTTCCTAGCCTCTGTGTCTACTGAGGCTCTGCTGTGGCTCTGGTTTTGGCCTGTTTCCTAAGGCAAACAAAAGGCTTTGCTCTGCTCCCCTATCATGGCCCCCACCCTGTCTCGCCCTTCATGGTCAGAGCCCAGCAGGAACATTGGAGCCCCTGGAAGCATGGTCTCGGCTGGCCCTGGCCATGCCTGCTGCTGTACACAGGTTTCCTACACTTGTATTGCAAACCAGATCCACTAGGGGAGGGTTGGGAGAACCACTGGAGAGTATCTGACTCTCCAGGGGGAGAAACCAGTGCTTATTTTAAAGTTCTGAAAGGGAAAAATCTAAATACTGACCAGAAGCTGAGCTGCATGTGTGTGTGTTCGCGTGTGCGTGTGCGTGTGCGCGAGCGCACACACACACGCACACACGCACACACGCACACACGCACACACGCACACACGCACACACGCACACACGCACACACGCACACACGCGCGCGCCTGCACACACACACAGAGTTAGCTATGGCAATTTCCATTTCTGTAAGTGAAAGGAGCCCTGTGGCAGGCTTCAGACTACCAGCAGGGTTTGCCTTTCTGAGTGATTCTTTATCAAAGGAGTCCTTGGTGGTCAGGAAAATTAAAGGCAGCTCATTATTTTCCTCCTGAGATGGAGGTGTGAATGATTTTTACACAAAATAAATCAGGCCAAACCTGGGAGTCAGGCCTCCTCAGAATGGCCAAGAGCCCTGGGCCCTGCTCCTCCTTCTGTTCTCCATGAGTCGCGGTTTCTTTACCTGCAAATTTGAGGTAAATATATAGCCCACCCCTTGCACACTTTGTCAGGGTTGAATGGGAAGGTCTATAGGGTGCCTCTCATGATTGCTTTTCTTTCTTGGCTTTTTTTTTAGTTTAGTTTCATTAGCACAGTTGCTGATGCCTAGTAGATAGTGGAAGTGTAATGGCTTCTATTGTTACTTTCGGCCAAGTAGAATGTAGTGTAGTCATTGGGAACCCTGCGGCTGCTCATCTTTCTCCAGTTTGGTCACCTCACTTCCTGTAGCACTTCCTTCTGGTCCCTCATTCAGGGCCTGAGCTGGTTTAGAACCTCTCTAGACAGATCCAGCCTTCTGGTTCATTAGTAACTAGATGGTGCTTTTGTGACTAGAACGGGGCTTCCTGCCACACACCAGCTATAATTTTGAATCAGGGAGCAAAGCTTAGACATGGAGTGAGGCTAAGTCCTAGTCCTTACATGCATTTGTCCAGTACACAAGCACTACAGACTTAGAGTGGACACCAGTCCTCCCTACCCTCAGAGCTCTCCTCCCCCATTGGATGGAATAAGGACAGTCCTCCCTTAAGAGGACTATGCTAAGTGATTTACTCCCCAAGGCCTTGACCTGCAAAGGGTGATGCCTGCACATTCCACCCACTGAGGGAGGAATCATCCACATGGACCCACAACCCCCACAGCTTTCCTATTGTCACTTAAAACTCTGTTGTGGGATTCAATGGAGAGAGTTGTGTGACCTTGACAGGACAGACATCAGAATCCATCTCCAAGGGCTTCACATTTTACAAATGGTTTGGGGCTCAACCTAATGACTCCCTTAAGGAATTTTGGGGGTTCTGACAGGATAAACAGTGAAACAGGATTAGCATGGTGTCAGGGGGGCAGGCAGTTCTCAGTGCAGAGTGGTACTTTTGCACACTGGAGTTCATTTTTATCTCCCTCTGTCTCCCCCACCCCCCCACTGAACTAGGACCTCTGGGTGACTGGGTCTAATCTCCAAGCCTGTAGTTCGTAGAACAATACAGGTTAATCGAGTAGGTAGGTAGTAAGTGATATTTAAGCACCCAGCTCACCAGTCCTCTACAGTAAGAGCAGCCTTCCTGCCTCACTCCAAAAGAACAAAGACACCAAGATACCAAGACACTCAAGACAAATCTTTTCAACACTTGTGTCTCCAGGGTTGGCCAGAGCCCTGAAGCACTGGGAACTAGGTAGCAGGGTATGGGACCATAGCCCACAGTACTGAATCAGAGTCCACTAGAAGAGTGCTCAGATGATGTCCACCCAGGCAAAGGTGAAGATAGAAGTGGTCCCCAGTGCTAGCTAAACACTAGAATGACCCGGAGAGCCTCAGAACAAAGCATTGCTGTCCAGGCCTTCAGCAGTTCCAAAGATGTGGCTTAGGCTGGGCATGGCTTTGTGAATGTTCCCGCTGACATTCTAGCATAGTGCAGGGCTAAATAAGAACTGTTGTTCTGGCCAAGCTTGGACCTAGGTGTGCCCTTTGCTCAGAATTTCACACCAAATGCTGGACAGAGTCTGACTGAATTATCATCAGAGTTGCCAGTAGGCCTGGAAGCAGCTGTCTCAGAGAAGTGGGTACAGCTGCAGCTGAAGCAGACAGGTGTAAATCACAGGCAGTTTACATTGCTCTTGAGAGCCAGTGCTTTGCCCAGGGAAAGGATGGATGTGGCTGATCCCAGCCACAGTTGGAGATGTCACCTCCTTGCAGCATGGCATGGCTTCTGGGATGAAATGACCCTCTGAAGTCCTTGTCTCCCCCACAATCCCTGCCCCCGCCATTCTCCTGAGATCTCTTGGGAACTTGCACTGCCAAGAGAAAAATGACTAGAAACAAACCCAACAGCTTGGGTGGTCTGAGACACAGGACAGCAGACTGCAACGTCTGTGGGAAAATCTCTTTGCAAATCGAACAGTGATTGGCTTCATTCCTAAGGTAGCCATTTAAACTTCCAGCTGTCCTTTTATCCTTTCTCTGCCTCAGTTTCCTCCTCTGTAACTGGTGAGGGACAATTTCTAGTTGAATTCCCTTGAGACTTTCTCAAGGGATCAGCAAATACCTGGTATGGGACATGTTATTAAGCGTAACTGTCACTGACTTACAGGGGCAGGAATAGTTCCCTGCAGACTGATGTCACTCTCTCTGCCACACTATGCCTCGTACAGTATTTAACAGCTGATAAGTGTTTTAAGAATGGCACAGGTAAAAACTTTGTTGATTTTATAAAGTTTTTTTTTTTTTTTTTCAATCAACGCTTCTATTCTTAAGAAGAAAACAAAGCATCTTCCTCTCTTCTTTACTTGGGCCTCTCACCAGAAGGGGCCACAATTCAGTGGCTGGTGTTTATCCTTCCTGATATCTTGTGGGTTCACTCATTTAGTGATGAATGATTAAGACAGGGATGCTAGATATTTCTAGGATTAAGATCAGTATTTCTAGGATGTTAGAACTATGATCACTATGCCTGGCTACTGATAGTTACCAACTGTATAACCTTGAGCAAGTTAGGTACTTTGCCTTCCCTTAGTATCCCTATGCATAAGTACCCCATCTCATTAGACCGTGATGAGACATTAGAGGAGCACTAGGGACATGGTCAAGTTCTGAAACAATTAAATAAATAGAAATAAACTTGTCTTGATATTTACATGTCTCATTTAGCCATATATTTTATAGACCTTTTTATGTCAATACCAATGTATTCCCTAATACTTTTTAATGACTTCATAGAACCATGTTGTGTGAAAATACCTCACTTTTCTTAACCATTTTCTAGTTGATGGACACTTCTAATGCTCCCAGGTGTTTTACTATCTGATACAATTTAAAAACCCTATAAATACATCCTGGCATAGTTCTGGAAATATTTCTATAGCACAGATGCCTATAGAGAAGACTCTGTGAAGTAGAGTTGTTGAATCAAAAGATATATAAAGTATAAAAGATATATAAAGTAGGTTTTGCTTTGGTTTTTCTTTTTCTTTTTTTCTTTTTGTCAGAAGGGCAAATCTGGTAAATACTGGATGCCCTCAGTTTATTCTTCAGCATTCTTAAGTACCCAACCAAAAGCAAGGACAATGGCAGAAGATTTCTATTATCATGTATGTGGCGCAAACAGACTTAACTTCCCTTAATCCTCCAGGTATTTGGTAGCCACACCTGTTATCAGGCCTTCAGGATCAAGTGTAAACACATCTGAGCCCAAGTCTGTTATTATTTAGACAACACATCCACTACCAAGGCTGAAACAACCTGACATAGCCAAGCATTTAGACTTTTAGGTCTTTTGACATACTACGGACAGTTTTGAACTTTCTGATCCTGAGGCAAGATGAAGCTGACCCATCTTTATGGGCCCCAGCAATTCCCCCTTCTCAATTTAATTAATAAATACCTGCAATTCTGCTACAGGACAGATGACTGTATCTGTCTTAGGTTGTCTTCTTTCACCTACCAGCCTTATCCATTATTGGAATCTGACTTGGTTGCCTGAAGGCAAAAAGATCTTACTTAATCTTTGACTACCAGCCTCTGTAATAAAAAAACATTAGGGGATAGTGCATAGCTTGATTGCCATGCACTTCTGAGTCAACTTTTCTTCAAGAGTTCACAAGCAAGCTTGATAATGCTAAACAATGTTTATGCATTTATGGCTGCAATATCTCCTGTAAAAGGAGTAGAGGATGATCAAGATAAAATGACCTTTCCAAATTAATCTAGGATGTCTCCAATAATTTTAACTGTATCAAAATCTAAATCTGCTAGATGTTGTGACAATCCCTATCCAAGATAGTCACCTGCTATACTCCTAGTGAAAGTGTAAATGTATAATGTATACATCCTCCACCCACACACAACTAACCACATGGGAATTTTTTTATTATTATTTTATTTTTTCCCCATTCTGATAGTATAAGAATATTTTTTTGTGATGTATGGATAGATTCGTTTTTGAGTGAAAAAAAAATATGCCAGCCCTGAGCTTGGGTTCACTGGCTGCTTGTTTAGTATCGCCTTCGACAACCACACAGCTTGCCAGTGTGAGCTCAGCACCCCTCTCTCCTCACAGCCTGATGGAGTGCACAGTGGAGCACCCAACCATTGCCAAGTCGGTGGAGAACTTTGTGAGCTTGGTCAAAGGGCTGCTGGAGAAGTTGCTGGATTACCGAGGAGTGATGACAGATGAGAGCAAAGACAACCGTATGAGCTGCACAGTGAACCTGCTGGTGAGTGACTGCCAGGTCCCCATGGATCAAATCGGATCTGTCTCCTACTGCAGGCTAAGTTTGGGTTTCACTTCTGATCTTGGAAGAGAAGCAGGTCTAATGGCTGTGGAACTTGGACAAGGCAGTTAAACTCCCAGCTCAGCATCTATGCTCTGTGTCTTGAGGTTTTCTGTGCCTTAGTTTCCTTATATGTGAAGTGGGTGGTACACAGAGCTCCTTTAAGGATTTCCCATATCCCACAGAAAGAAGATAGCCTTACAACTAGGGCATTACATGTGCCCCCTACCATTCTTGGAGCTCTGAAAACACAAACCCTGCCCCTCTAGCTCCATAGTATGGCCTTTCCTGTCTGATGTGGACGCTTTTATAACAGCTTAGATATTGCCATTGATTTTTCAAAATGCCAAAGGGACTTTAAAAATCCTGACTACAGCAGAAAGGAATTCACTGCTAATAACTCCACCAGGCCCGATTTACATAAACAGCATGGAGAGGGGTTTTCCAGTTTCTCTCTAAGGAAGACCAGGAAATGGCTGAAGAATTGGCCATCATCAGCCAGGCCAGGATGTGCCTAGGACAGGGACATCAAAAGCAGTAAGAGAGGAGTAGTACATGGAACTGTCAGTCGGAGTCATGTAGATGAGTACCACCTACATGGCTTGGAACAAATCACCCGCACTTCCCTAAGCCTCAGGAGCACGTGGATGCTCATATTCTATGTGTGGCTCTTAGATAGGCTCAAAATCTTTAAGGGCTTGTTTTAAACTGTCACAAGACTAGGAACTCTAGAGGCAGTATCCAGGGCAACCATCGGTCTAAACAGACCATAAATGAAAAAATGGCTCATCAGTTAAGAGAACATGTTGCTCTTCTAGAAGACTCAAGTTCAGTTCTCAACTGCCATGGTAGATTGTTCCTAATGTAACTTTAGCTCTATGGGACATCCTCTTATAGCGCCTATGGGCACTGACACACAGATGCATAAATTAAAAGAAACATAATTAAACAATAAACAACTCCTAAAGCAGGCTTGTGGAATACCCCTGTAATCCCAGGAAGCTAATGAGGAAAGATAATACATTTGAGACCAGTTTGAAGCTACATTGGGAGTCGACCTCAAAAAACAGTAACAACAAAAAGCAAAGCTTAAACAAAAAACAAAACAAAAAAATGGCATCTAAACTGGCATTTGGGTATCGTCTCCTGGACACTGTCAAGTTTGAGTGCTTTAGCTATGGAATGGCACGACACCAGAGGGTTCTGTGCTGTCAGAATTAGGATAGACTCTTGAGCATCTACATCTAAGCCAGGCTGCCTTTTAAAAGCAGACTGTCCCAGTCTTGGCAGCTTGCCACTCAGCCCAGCAAACAGCTCGAGGCATCCCCTAATATGTAATGACACTTGCTCTGTCCCTTTATAGTCAAGGAAGTGACTTGTGGAGCCAATGAGGCTGTTGGGTGCATTCAACAAAGCAAAGTTCTTGCTCCCTCTTGGATTCCCAGATTGTAAACAACCATATTTTCCTCATTCCCATCATCATATTCTCTTTGTCCAAAGCCCTGCAAAGAAAAGCACTCAATACTGTTTTTTTTGTTTGTTTGTTTGTTTTTTTGTTTTTTTCTACCAACCCAGAATTTCTACAAAGACAACAATCGGGAAGAGATGTACATAAGGTAAGATTTTCAGCAAGAACCTCAGCCTGGGTACCTCTCTGCTCAGTATCCATTTGCTGCTCCTGCTAACTCTGAGAATTTAAACTTGGCTTCTTAGCATCTGGCTCTTGGTGTTCTGATTTCTCTCAATTTCCCAAGACTCGATGGCACTGTCTGTTGTCTATTCAACTATGGTCATCCCCAGGGAACTGCCTGGAGCTCTCAGACTGCCTGTTGTCCTCCTCTATACATGTCCCTAAACCATGTCATTTGAGATGTACACTCATCTACTTCTGCCATGGGATAGCATGGGAAATCCTCCTTAGTCCATGCACATGGTAAGCCCTTGGCTAGCTTGCTTTGGAAGAAAGAAATGGCTATATTGAGAAGGCTCACCAAGTGAAGGTGCTTGCTTCTAAGCCCTTGAAGACCTAAGTTCATTCCTGGGACCTACATAAGGGAAGCAGAGACTTGTTTATCTTGGGCTTGGACCTCCATACATGTGCTGTGACACATGTACTCCCTTCTACACACAGCATACATACACACACACACAGTATAGATGTGGTAGGAAAAAAGTAAGTGAAAGGGAGAAAAATACCACATGGTGTGATGTCTCCTTCGTGTGAGGCACTTACTAGATATTTAAGTTTATCATGAGAAGCTTTTCTGAGGACTTTAGCCTGCAGCAAAAATACTCCTTTGCCAATTTTCTCAGAATCTCCTATTTTTCCTGAAAAAAAAAAACTGTATTACTGTTATTTTTTACCCATTATAAAAATAACACAGATTTTTCTAATCAAAACAAAAAACCTCATAAAATACAGACTAGCAAAACAAAGTATGAAATAAGTTTCTAAAATTCATACATATTTTCAGATTTTATGCTTATATATACATCTAATTCTGTGTATGTGCTATTTCTGCAAAAATAGAGTTATAGTGCCAATAATTTATTGTCTTCTTTTTTTCACTTGGCAAGATATATTTCAGCATCATTTGTAATGAAACCATAAAACTCCCTTACTAGAATCTGCTGTCATTTACATAGCCAATCTTGTATTGTTCAGCAGTTCCATAGTTTCTAACATTTTTCTACAATAAATAGCAACAAATGATTCTTTGCCACAGGCCTCTCTATTCCTTCCTGTGAGTCCACAGCCCCAGAATGTTGTGTCAAAAGCTAAGCCTGTATATCTAAACTCACTTTGCTGTTACCACTGTTTAGGTTCCTATTTTAATCCTTTTAGGTTCTTATTTACTGTAGCCCAGATGTGTTGAGAAAAAGTCATTTCATAGGCTATCCTGAGCTTTGTGGTCTTCAGGGCCAGAGGAACCTTTTGGGATGACTCATTCCAGTCATTGCTGTGGATTTTCTCAGTTTAAAAAAAAATAATTCTGCCTTCTGCTCTGAAGGTGAGATGAGAGACTCTAGGCTACATGCCCTGTACAAGATTTTCCCTTTCAGAACTCTTCTCTCTTTTTTCCACTTCAGAAGCACAGATGGTAAGTCCCAGACCCCCACAGGCTTGGAGATTGGGGCCTGTGTTAATCTAGGAAAGCCGCCATATTGGTCTAGTCCAGACGTTTCAGGTAGGCAATGGATGTTCTGGAAGCCTGTTCTGTTTGGTGGGTATAGTATTTAAAACACTTTTAATTGGTTGCCAACATTTTAAAGTCTAGATGCCTTATAAAAATCCACAGTTCTTCTTCTGGAAAAAGCTCAGAAGTCATCACAACAGTGTACCTGAATTCCATTCTGACAGTGGTCACCTCATTGGGTAGTGGTGGCTGTTTTGGATGTAGCTATGGATATGTGATTCTCTATTCCCACTAAGCACTCAGAGGCATCTGACTCAATAGCCCTGGTGGACTCATTAAAACATCTTCTTTGGGGCTATACAGCAGATGGCTAAACCCTCAAGTTAGCAAAGGAGAGGGGAGGAGGGGTCTTAGCTGATTCAGGAGTTGCAGTGGCAGGGGGAGGTCTCCCTTGGGACACTCTCCTGGATGAGTCCAGACATCAAGGGTGTCTAATGGGTGATTTTTCGGGAAGCAATGAGGTAGGATTGAGCTATGTACACAGAATGGGTGTTTCCAAATTCCAAACTCCATGTGAAGGCCATGTGCAATTTCACTGATGTCTGCTATCAGCAGAGCATCCTGGGTCGTGGAAAAGAGTGGAAAAGCTATGGATGCAAGAAACAGCATCCTTTGTCTCTCTCCCTCTGTTGTTGCATCTTGAGATCAATGCTGGCAGGATGAGTTGAATCTTTCTGCCAGGGTGGTTTCCTCTCTTGCCATCTCTCCCAGCTCAATTGTCTGGCAAGAAATCTTTCCAAAATGGCCTTGTGTTAGTCAGTATTCCATCAGAATCTCTAATAAGATGAATTTAGAATAAAGTTTTATTTTTGACTCTCTGGTTCAGAATCTTCAGTTCATTGTTGAGTTTGTATTGTTGAGTTTGGTATTGTTGAGTTTGAAATCACAGTTCACTGCCTGCTGTAGCCAATTATCAAAAATTTATCAGAGCTCCTTTCCTTTGCTCTTTCTTCTGTTCTTAGTTCCTTTCCACAGGATTTTCCTCAGGGTTCAGAACTGGAGTGTCACTTCCAAAGAGAGAGGGGGTGGGAATGTTAGCATGTCTGAATAGCAGATTCTCTCTGTGGACATCTCAGGGCTTCTCTATCCTTTCTCTTTCTCCCATACTACTCTCCTTTATGCTTTATCAGAGTACTCTAAAGAGAGGACAGGAGTGACCCTTTATGGTTGTCATGGTCAGGGACCCTTACAGTGATTGGTAGAATTCTCGAGCTAGCACCCCAGCGCTTCCTTGTATCAGCATGTGACCCCTAACAATCCCCTTGTATTTCCTTCCTTTACTTCCATGTCACCATGCCATATCCCACTGGCCAGACCATTCTGTATCACACTGAGTTCTGTCTGGGATAGCCCCTAACTTCAGTCTCTCTCTCTCTCTTCCTCTCTCTCTCTCTCTCTCTCTCTCTCTCTTTCTCTTCATCAGAATATGGAAATCACTAATGGACCCATGACATAGTATTGTCAAGAGGATTAGATTATTCCAGGCACTTAAAACACTTAGCACAAAACTGAACCTCATAGTACACACCTGTAATCAAAGCACATAGGAGGGTGTCATAGGGGAATCATAAATTTGAAGCCAGCCTGACCTACACAGTAAGTTCTAGGCTAGCCTGAGCTACATAGCAAGACCTTGTTTCAAGAGCAAAAGGAGAGAAGTCACTTAGCATAATACCTGGTGCATATACTAAGGGTCCAACAAATGCCTGATGCTATTATTACCACCAGTGTAGAAGGCTGGCTATCTAGACTACAGAACTCCCTTTGCAAGAGACCATTTATTTGTCTCACTCCTTCCTGTCCCTACCAGACATCTTATTACCATGTCTTGTGACTCATCACATTTTTCCCTAAACAGATACCTATATAAACTCCGTGATCTTCACCTGGACTGTGACAATTACACAGAGGCTGCCTACACACTCCTCCTTCACACCTGGCTTCTCAAGGTACTGTCCCAGGAAGACATCCATGCTGAGATCCCCATCAAGTCCTCACAGCAAGTTGAAGAGTTTTTAAAAAGAATAAAAGAAAGGAGAAAAGTCTAATGAGTTTTCCTTTTCTTGGTAGCCCCCAAACCCCTAACTTGGCAGCATACTTCGCTATGCTCCTCCACCTGCACACAAGAGGTGACCTTTATTTTCAATAATTGCAGTAGTCCCCAGGACATACATTTTCAGTATTATATAGGATCCAATTTGTTGCCAAGGATGAACCATTAGCATGCCCACTGAGCTGCTTTCCATGTCTAGAGAATATGGCTACAAAAGCAAAGAATTCTTTCCTTTGGCTTTTGAAGTGCTGGGGCCATGTCTCATTAGGGTTTAGAGAAAATCCCTACAAACTCCACACTGTGAAAACACTAGAAAGTCAAAGATGCCCAATTTAGCCAGAATAAGATCCCTGCACAAATGGAATTGACAGACAGCATCTGTCTGACCGCAGACACTGGGACCCTGCGGAGGCCAGCAGAAGGTGTCTGCAAGGCTTCATCTTACTCCTCATCAGAGATGTTCTCAAGGTTCACGGTCGCTGGTTCACCTGCTCTGTTTTATATCATCAACACTGCTGGAGGGCAACCTCCAAGCAACCTGAGGACACATACCCATGATGCAGTTCTCCTAATGGAACCCCAGGTTTTCAAAGATGAGCCGAGAGGGGGAAAGAAGAGAGGTTGGACCTTGAGAGGGCTATTGCTGCTTTTCATCCTGGGGAGACATCTTTCCTTCACTATTTTGCCTCCCTGTGTTCTCTCTGCAGTGGTCAGATGAACAGTGTGCATCACAGGTCATGCAGACAGGCCAGCAGCATCCCCAGACTCACCGGCAGCTGAAGGAGACACTCTATGAAACCATTATTGGCTACTTTGACAAAGGAAAGGTAATTGGAGCCTGCCCTCCTCTCTGTGTGGGGACATGGCCATTGAGAGGGACAGGTCTCTCCTGTGCTCTGTACTTGGCCCAGAGAGATCTATATCTGCAACTGAAGTCTGACCACTTCTTTCCATCTCCATTTAGTTGCAAACATCACTCATGGAGCTGCAACATATCCTAAGCAGTTTCCTTGCTTCCTGTACTGCACTAACAAAGCATCCACTGTGTAGAAAGCAAGCGGACCATGGAAAATACATCAGGACACCTGCTCTTCTAGTTTGTCTTTCTGTTGTGATAATACAACACTCTAACCAAAACCAAGTTAGGGAAGAAAGGGTTTATTTCATCTTACATGTTCAGATCACAGCCCATCGTCAACAGAAGGCAGAGCAGGAATGCGAGACAGGAACCTGGAGGCAGGATTCATAGAGAAACACAGCTTGTTGACTTGCCCCCTGGCTTGTGCTCAGCTAGTTTTCTTATACAGACCAATTACCACCTACCTAGGGTCAGTGCTGCCCTCAGTGGACTGAGCCTCCCTATATCATTAGGAGCCAAGATAGTGCCTCACAGACAATAACTCCTCAGGTCACTCTGATGGAGGAAATTATTCTATTGAGTTTCCTTCTTTCCAGATAGTTCTCAGTTGTGCCATGTTGACAATACAAGCTAACCAAGGTATCTGTGAATAATAATTTCAATGACTTCCAACTTAGAATAAATTACATAACCCTCCTCATGTGATTCCCTCAACACCTCTCTCATTTCATCCTTGAGGAGGATGCTGTATGTTGAGCTCTTTCTAATGCCTGAACTATTGCACTTGATTTGCACAGCTTGGAGCATCCCCTACATAGCTGTCCACTGGGAGGTTGGATCTTCTCACTGTTCAGGGTTTTACTTAGATGCCACAGGAGCGTCCCAACTCACTTTTAGCACTCCTGCCTTGAGCCACCCTTCTCATGTCTTCAGAGAAAAGCACTTTCTTCACATGGCATTTACTGGCTTAATATCTAGCACCTCCCTGCTAACAAACATTGCTGGATACCTGGTGGCTAAAATAGAACCTTACATGCAGGAGCCAATGATATGTGTTAGGTAAATGGCTAGATTCATTGGTGACACTGTGCTGTCACTGACATTTTCATCAAGGCTTCTAGCAGGATTGCCTATGAAATGGGGCAGACCAGCTATTACCCAGCCACAGCTTCCAGCAGACCTTCAGACATCCCCAGCCTGAAGGCTACCATCTGCCCTGTGGACAACATGGCCCAGCACAGCAACTTTATGCCTGGGTGTTTCATCCCTCGTGTCTAGCCACACTTTTGCTTGGCCCCTCAGACATTCTAGTTCTCATTCTACTATAGTGAGATATCAATAGTACCTGTTTCTTAGTTGTGAGGTGAAAACTAGGTGGGGAGATGTCATCAATGTCAGCATGGTAGCTAGTGTACAGTGGGGTCATCCTGTTAAACTGTCATTGCCATCATCGCTGCCTAACTATGCCACTTCCTGTCCGAAGCCCTCTCTCTGTAAGCCTTATAGCTCACATGTAGCCCTGCTTCCGTGTGACTGGAGATCTCCCCCCCATCCTTTGAGATACCACTGGATGCTTGGTTTAGGTCTGTCCTGCCTCTTCAGTTCACTGCCTCTGTCTTGGTCTGCTCTTCCCACCTTCTCCAAAATGATGCAATGAGGTAATGTCTACAGAGGGCTTATAAATTGCTAAGGCTCGGCAGTTGGAAATGGCTGTCCTAGAATTTATGATTATAAGCCTCTTGAGGGCATAGACCGTGCCACCTCTTGAACTTCTTGGCCCACCAGGCATCAAATAAGAGCTTTCTATTTGTTTATTGCTGATTACATCAGTCCCACTGGGAAAGCCCAAAGAGGAGACAAAGTTTGTCTTCACCTAGGAAGCAACTCAGCCACCCTGTGCTTAGCAAAGAGGGGAAAAGGCACAAGTGTCCTGTGTTCAAAGCCTTCATCATCTTGTTTGTTAAACAGACATGCCAATCATTACCAGATTTCACATGTTATGTTTGTGTATTATACAATGGTGAGGGTGGGGGCAGGAAAATACGATGGTGCCTCAGCTCACCCTGAAAGCCGCTGTCATGGAAGCATCTAGAATAAATCCTAAACTCTTTAGCACCCCTTCCTTCAGTACAGACACACACAGTGGCCATCATTCCATGAGTTGTTCTTGACACCACCTGATACAGTGCCTCCCCAAACCCAACGGGTCCACCTACCTCCTTTTGCCTTACCTCTTATGTTCATGAGAATAGAAATGATGTCCTCCCCATCTTAATACCTGTTCAGTAATCACAGAGATAGATGGATGCCCATGCACTGTTCCTTGAACCCAGTCACTGGTCCATAACCAATGTGTGAAGCCCAGCGAGATCAGTTATGGTCAGAGGCTCCAGAGGACTGGAGGGAATGCCAGGCAGCTGACTACTGCCCACACCCTTTCTGTCTCTTAGAAATCTCTTAGCACATGGGGACCCCATTGCCTCTTCCTGTTCCTATACTGGTGGGAAGTTGGCAAAGGTACCCCCCTCCCCATTGTGCCCAACAGTGCCTGACCCAGCCAGGGTCATTACCCAACCTTCTTGTTCAGGGTAAAGCCTGCAAACGGGGGTCCTCCTGGCACATAAAACATTTTTATGCTGCTCACTAAGCTGTCTGAGGTTTACTGCCATGGTTCCTCTGCTCCACCCTTGGCTTTATTTATTTTTATGCTTGGATGCAGAGAGCACTTTTGTTAAGAAGCTCACGATGAATTTTGGCAGCCTGCACTCTCTACTCCCCTGCCTCCCCCAGCTTTTTCATTTAGGTACATTTTCTGTTTTAAATCCAGTATGGAATGGGAATGGGTATCCTCTGAGATTTTCAAGCTTCTAGCAAGCCCCGCCTCTCCCTATGCCTGACTGCACAGCATAGTGATGCCTCCACAGTCCAAGATGGGGGATGATCTTGGCTTCTTGCTTAATGTAGAGGGGCAAAAAATTATGCAGACTTCTTTATGTATCCAAGGTCCATATTTTCAGTTTATTTTAAAGACAGAGAAGGGCTTTAAAAGTTTAATGACACTTTAGTACTCTAATATATTCCTACCTCCACCTCCGTGCTGCTCACTACTTCTTCCCATGACCACATTACCCCATTAAAAAGTGGCATTGACTGACAGAGGAGAAGAGCAGAGACTGAACACTGGGACCCAACTCCATCCCCAGAAAAGCTCTCACCTCAGTCTGCTTACTTCACTGGGAACCATTCCTCTCTAGCAAGGGTTCTGAGGCTCCCCTGTCTAACCTGCACACTGGGAAGGTGAGGGACTCGGGAAGTGATTCTAAGTCACTAAGCACTTACAAAGCAGCAAATAGAGCCATGCCCAATGAGGTTGGCCTCCAAGCCCACTCCTGGTTAGGCAGATGAACCTCCATTTCTCATCTGAAATATGAGGATGCTGTTAGTAGCCTCTCTCTGGGTGCTTAGGAGGGATCAGATTGCATATAAACAGCCAGTTCATTGAAGGAACAGGATGAAAAGCCAGGGAAAGGTCATGCTACTACCAAGTCCCAGGCTTACTCTGTGTGAATGCTAGGGCTGGGTAAGAGGATGTCTGCAGTACAACACTAGGGGCACATGGCTAGGCTCAACTATCTGGAAAGCTGAGGTACTACTAACCTTTGTCTCCATGACGATCCTGTAGATGTGGGAAGAGGCCATTAGCCTGTGCAAAGAACTGGCTGAACAGTATGAGATGGAGATCTTTGACTACGAGCTGCTCAGCCAGAACCTGGTAAGACCTCCCCTGAAAGCCACCTGCCCAGAGTGTGCACAGGGCTTACTCATCTCAGAGACAGGCAGAGAAAAGAGAGGCCTGTGGCTTAGGGAAACAGAAGGATGGGGAAAGGCCTGAGTGAGGCCAGGGTGAATGTCACCCTTCCATTGTTAGATGGAGAGGCAGCTGCCACAGCTATTGCACACCCAATAAATGTTCTGTTACATTTGCAGTAAAAGTTCCACAAATCACCAAACCAATTAAATAAAAGCACAACTTTGTACTTTTTGATGAACAGATAAATCACATTAACACGTTCCCCATCTGGCTGTTCCCATTAGCATGTCCATGTTTGGGACTTGGTGGGGGAACTAGGAAGTAGTAGCCTCCCCTGCCTGAACTGCAAAGGACAGGAATTAGCAGGGAGTTGGCCTCACCAGGGGAAATGCAGAGCTTTGTGGTTGTTCCTTTGTCCCTCACACTGTGCCCCACCAACCCCCACAATTCCTGATTGCCCTAGTGGCAGGCGCCCTTCGCAGCCCATAAAGTAGACATTTCCAGGAAAATGGTAAAATGAGAGTCAGAATTTTTACAGCTAGGGTGGGGGATGGAAGGCTAGAGCGTTAATCATGTTAAAATCTGCTGAGTTCTCAGCTACATGTAAGATATGATTCAAATACAAACACATGCCTGCACCAATGGACACTCAGTGACAATACTCCCTGAACATACAGATGTCTGCAGACACAGAGGTGTACAGGCTTCCAAATTTGTGAGTTTATACACAGACATGCCAGATCACCCCACATACTACTAATGTACATGCACATTCCTGCATGAAGCACATACTACCCAGGCACCTGCCTCAGTCCACATTTGTTCTATGCCACATCCTTATGACACATATCTTCACATGTTTGTGCCATAGTAAGATTTCTCTGGGGCCAATAGCAATTGGAAAGTGCTGTGTAAGCTGCAAACCGCCTTCAGGGATAGCAACATCTGAAAAGCACACACCTCCTGGAGTGGACAAATTATGTTAGATGTGCAAATACAGGAAGATGTCTCTATCTGGACACATTTCAGCATCCATGTACTCTCACAAATGTCTGGCACTGCCACATGTTCATAGAGAAATGAGTACAGCAGGGATGGCAGGACCACAGCTGGAGCTCATTGGGGTCAACTCCAGAAGTACCAGCACCCGGTTCCTTACTTAAAGCCTTGGAGATGCTCATAAGAATGGCATGAATATGGAATATGGAATATGAATATGCACTTACCCCAGGAGGCATGGTTTCTAGGCATGGCTCTATCCACAGAATGCAGGCACAGCCAGAGACACACCATTATTTGCAGCTGGTACATTGGTTCTGGGGTGAGGATAATGTCATAACTGTGTAGTCTTTCGGTTGAATGTGCCTTTGATACACCTCTGCATTGTCTTGATACAAGTCATGCTTTCTTCTTTCAGATCCAGCAGGCCAAATTTTATGAAAACATCATGAAAATCCTCAGACCCAAGCCAGACTACTTTGCTGTTGGATACTATGGCCAGGGATTCCCCACATTCCTGCGGGTGGGTCTGTCAGTGACTCATGCTGGGATCTGGGAATCTTGAAATCATAGCTGTCTCCCTGTGTTCTGAAGATATAGTTCTTGGAAGCTCACAGCTCAGGGGCTGAGCTCTGCTCTGTCCAAGGACTACTACTGTCCCCAGTAAAGCCCTAAGTTGGTCTTTCCACCCTAACCATCAGTAGTGGTGATGGGTTTCTCACCACAAATGGAGATGCTGGGAGGAGTAGTGTGGGTCCCATCTCAGGAATGAGGTGTTCAAGAAAAGACCAGGCAAGATCTACCACCAGGGAATTACAAGGCAATAGTTCTCTTTCTGTTTGGTTGTGGGACTCCCTTTGCTCTCTTAACATTTTTTTTTTGAAGTCACAGAGCACTTCTTTATTTGTGAACTATCTCTACAAAATGAGTACCATATAGAATAACAAAAACTAAGAAAAATTGAAAACATTTGGCAACTTACTTAAAAATCACAATAAATCAGAGAGTAGGGTCACATGTTAGCATGAATTAAAAATAATAGCTACAATTTTCCATCTTAAAAGGTCAGTGAGGAAATGTGTGGTTCCCTTGACTCAGGAGACAGATGAAGGAGGACAGAGCAACCTGGTCTATATAGAACATTCCAGACTGTGCTGGGCTATGTAGAGAGACCCTGTCTCAAGTAAATAAACAAAAAGAATAAGAGCAGACTTCACTTATATTTTGGCACATACCTCTAAAGTCTGACCTGAGAACAAAGGGCTTTATTGATCTGTTGTCCCCACAAGGTGCCTATGCCTTGGGAAAGCTGCTGCTACAGGATCAAATACAAATGAGAAAGACAAGTGCAAGTCTTAGCATCATTATGGAAGTAATTTTGATCCTGTGGGACTTACAGGGTTATCTCTAATCCTTGTCTCAGTAGGTGCTTTTAGCATGTAGCGGGTTGGATTTTGCCATCCATGGAATTGCTTCTATGTGAATCTGTGCTGTCATTCTAGAGTCAGGAAGATGCCAAGGAAAGAACAGATCTTACCTTTGACCTGACCTCACTTGGTTTACAGTGTAGTCTAGGAACTAAGCCTCTCACTGTCACCAGTCAACATGGATGCCATGGTGGACTTACAGGAGACCACCATGCACAGCAATGAGATGTGTTAGGGGAGAGTTTCCTGGGTGGAACAGTATAGCTGCCCAACACTGTTTACACATCAGACTTCCTGAGAACTTAGTAGGATTGTGTATTCCTGGGATGAATCTCAGAGACAACACTTTAGCAGGTCTAGAATGAGGTCTGGGAATATGAACTTTTAACAATCCCCAGGCCACTCTGATGCCCAAATGGCTTGGTACTGCATATACAGGTAAGTGACAGACTTAGGTTTGGACAGAAGAACTTAGCTACCATTAGACTCAACAAAGATGGCACAGCCATGGTCTGGAGCAGGGTTTCCTACTTCATTATTTAGACACATGACCTTATAGTGTGTGGCTGTGGAGGTTCCCCTGTGTATTGTGGGGGTACTTAGGAGCATCCCTGGCATCTTCCTTCACTGCCAGAAGCATTACCACCCCTACTTACGACAACAAAAAGATGGTTTCAGGAATTTTCAATGTCCCCAGGTGTCCCAAATCACCCACTGACAACTTCTGTTCTAGGGGGTGGCTATAGGTAAAGGGAGTACCTGCATAGGTTCAACGTCAGGAGCCAGGTAACGAAGAGCCTGGATATTGGTCACTTACAGCCCATAGTCCCAGCCTTCACAGGCCATTGAAAGGACTTGGACAATTTTAGAGGCATGTAAATAAAGTGGGTATGACATGATGAGTGGTCCCAGAAGCTGTTTGTAGACTGCTCTAAACAAGATCTTCAGCATCTATGATCTCCCTGTCCTTCAGAATGAGGCCTGTTAAAGCAGTGGCCTGCCCTGTTAAGTCAACCCCTACATCCTCTGATGAGAAGTTGAAAGGAGAAAGATATACCCAAAACCATCCCCTTTCACCAGCTCCAGGCTCATTTTGAAGGCCTCTCAGCTCTGCTTGAGTTATATGTCCTGCACACCCAAGCCCTGACATCTCTGACAGATGTGTCCCCTCTCTGCAGAACAAAGTGTTCATCTACCGAGGGAAGGAGTATGAACGAAGAGAGGACTTCCAGATGCAGCTTTTGAGTCAGTTTCCCAATGCAGAAAAGATGAACACAACCTCTGCCCCAGGAGATGATGTGAAGAATGCCCCAGGCCAGTGTATCCTTGGAGAATGTCCCAGTCAGCGGGCTGGCCATAGCTCTAAATGAGAGCCATCTGAGAGCTCAGAGCTGACACCAGAATCACTGGCTGCCATTGGATCTCCAATGGGGACCCAGAGAAATTATCTCAGTACAGTTGCTCTTCTTTAGCCTGGGGTCTGCATGTGTGGATTCAACTAACGGCAACCTGAAATGTTTGGAGGCAGAAAAGTGGGGCCATTTTTCTGTATACAGTATGGCAGCTACCTATACAGAATTTATCCTCTTAGGCATCATAGGTCATTTTGAGATTGCTTAGTGTGTATGGGAAGACATGTAGATATAATATACATTTTGTGTAAGTGGCATCCCAGTGCTCATGGAGGGGTGCATTCAAAACACAACACCCATGGGTGAACTCAACCCTTCCCTCACTCCTTTGTTCGCATCACAAAAAAATCGTCTCGTGTCCTGGCTTCGTGCAGGGTTTTATATCCAAAGTGCTCTGCCTAAATGCCATAATGCTACAAGAGGTACAGCCAACTAATTGCACTATTAGGTATTTATTATAAAACTAATGTCAAGAGGAAGGTGTGCAGGGTGCTGCGACTGAGAGACTGAGGTTGCCTTGATGACATGAATTTATATAAGTAGCTAAATGTTACTAATGTTAGCTGGGGAGATGGCCCAGACAAGGGGGACGGCACTATGTGCAGATGCCCTTCCTAAGGGCTGAAAAGACGTTTCATCAGCAGTAGCATCGCCAGTGTTCAGTGCTATCCCTGAGGCCCAGCTGTGCAACATTCTCACTCCCAGCTCCTCCCTCTAGTTTTCCATTGTCTCTGCCACTCCATTTCTTTTTTGAGTTTTTGTTCGTTTGTATGATTGTTTTTGTTTTTCGAGACAAGGTTTCTCTGTGTTGTTTTGGAACCTGTCCTGGAATTAGTTCTGTAGACCAGGCTAGCCTCGAATTCAGAGATCCACCTGTCTCTGCCTCCCGAGTGCTAGGATTAAAGGCGTGTGCCACCAACGCCTGGCTCCATTTCATTTCTGAAATACGACTGTTCTTGCTCTAGGCCTTCCCCGACTGTTCCTTCTGATTAGAATGCTCTTCCCTCAGCTCTTGGCTCTACTGGTTTCTTTCTGTTCACCTATCAGATCCTGATTTGGCGTGTCACCTCCAGGAAGACCCTTTCCTTGGTATCTCATCTAAATGGGGCCTTTTCCAGGCTCACCATGACCCTGTGACCTCAAGTCCTCCTTGTTTGACTTTTGTTGTTGTTTGGCTTTGTTCTTCATTTGTTCTGTTTTGTTTGCTTCGTAAAGATACACGAACACAAAGGGAATGTCAGGTCCCTGAGAAAAGACCTCTGTGTTGACTGTTTTCCATGCTATCCCCCACCCCATCCCCCACCCCTTCCTCACCCCACCCCCTACCCACCACCCCGCACAGTTCTTGGCACAAAGCCCACTCTGGGAAGTATTCATTGCTTAACAGAAGGAAGAAAAGGAGAGATAAATCAAAAGGAGGGGAGGATACAGGTGAGAGAGGAAGGAAGGAGCAGAGGGGAACAGCTTACTTGGAATACAGAGAGCAGCATGAAGAGGCAGGAGTTGAAGCTGTGGGGAGGGGGCATCGCTGGGCACCATGGAGCAAGCCCTGTGTCTACAGGGACTATGTGCTGTCACCAGCAGAAGGTAGGTTGGTGGACGCAGCGGGCACAAATGCCAGAGTAAGGCCAGCTATGAAGCCTGGAAACATGTTACCTCAGCTGAGGCCCGGGCACCACAGCCACCCTTTAGCGCAGATGAAGTTACAACTCTTAAAGTGGGGTGTCAGGGTACATGACTGCTCTGCTGAAAGCCTTAATCAAAATATTTTTCCCTTGGGTGATAAATATTCATGTGTGACCTTTTCATTATGCCTGCCTGCCTGCCCTTCTTGCCTGCCCTCCACAGCCATTTGCAGGAGAAGGTGAAACTGGTGGCTGCTGCCTGGCACAAAGGCCAATTTGGTTATGTATGAGTGAGTCCCGGGTTACTGCTAAGGCCCCAACAGTGGACACCCAGGTATTGAACAGTTGTTTGGCCTCTCCTTTTGGTGTGGTATAGAGGAGAGAGCATGTGTCCCCAATCATGGCATTCTATTTAGGGCTCTGTGGTCTGGTTCAGTACTAGGGACAAGGTGGTGAATCAAAGAGAAAGTTCTGGCATTTGCTAGATCTCTTCAGGAAACTGAGTGCTTCATGCTCTACACCATGCTCTACAATGGTGTCAAATTTTCATATTTCAGTGAGAGGTATACATGAGTCAGAGATGAAGCAGTTTGCCTAGAGCTGTGAAGGTAGTTAGAGAAGGAGCGGGGGGTTTAAATGCTAAGGCCTGTCTGTCTATCTGTCTGAAATCTGTGCTCTATTACACCACCATTGGTTTGTTTGTTTTGATTTTGTTTGGTTTGATTTTTCTGGATAGGGTTTCTCTATGTGGCCCTGACTGTCCTGGAACTCGCTTTGTAGACCAGGCCGGCCTCAAACTCAGAGATCTGCCTGCCTCTGCCTCCTCAGTACTGAGATTAAAAATGTGCACCACAACCACCTGACCATCATTTGTTTTTTAAACTGTGGTCAGAATGTTATTAACTGGTTTCCATAAACTTAACATTTAGGAATCTTCCCCCTTTTGCTTCATCATAAGCCTTTCTGTTCTCTGCATTTTACTACTAGGGAAACTAAAGCCCAGAAAGCAAATGACTCACATGAAGCTGTGGTGAGAAAGCAACGGAGCTAGGGTTTGAACTCAGGCCTGCTCTTTGCATAACCTTAATAGCTAACATTGTCCTCTTACTTTCCAGTGTTAATGGTAAACAGGTAGTTTGGGGAAGTGGCTGGTCTCTCTCACACTTCTCTAAGCCATTCAGATATTGAAAGGAGCAATGGTTTGCCAGAAGTCTGCTGTTGCTACCAGTCCATGCACCAGGCAAGGAGAGTCTAGCTAAATAATTTGAGGGTGCCAATGTCATAGGACATGTTTGGAGTTTCCTTTTGGATGAGTTCCAGCAGCTCAGATCAATATACACAGCCTAGAATTGTTTCTAAAAGAAGTGTTGGCAAACCTTTCTGTAAAGGTTAGTCTTGAGAGCTTTGTGCCCCCTGTCACAACTCCTTAGTTACTATCCCAGCGTGTAAGTAGTCACTGATCACTTGTCACTAGTGAACAAGGGCATGTTCCCACAAAGGTTTATACGTAGGCACTGACATATCATATTGAACCATGTTTCATTTCACATGCCACAGCTATTTGAAAATAGGCCATCTGTGTTTGCCATAGAAATGGCCAATGAGAAGTATCAGAAGCAGCACAGGCTGCCAGCCCCTGCCCTCAGCTCAGACACTCACTCCAGATGGAATGATCTCCCAGCTCAAGCTGTCTGACTGGGACTTTAGGGTTTTCCTGAAGTTTGCAGAAATGTTTCCAATGCAACTGGTCCAATGCATTGTGTCACATTCCCTTTGGGGAATCCTCATTCCATGTGGAAGTACTTTTCAGAGTGGAAACCATCAAACACCAGTGTGCTAGCACAGAGGACTCATCAAAAAAAAAAAAAAAAAAAAAAAAAAAAGAAAGAAAAGAAAAGAAAAGGCCAGAGACATTTACCTTCTACCATAGGGTAGCTTCAAAAGCCAGCAAGAGCAACCCTTGATTCCCTAGCTGGCAGATATGCCAGGCTCAGGGAAGACTTTTGAAGTTGTGGTGGTCCTTAGGTAGAAGAGAGGGAGGAAACAATTTGAATGCCTAAAGAGAGAAACAGGGGAAGAAAAGATAAAAAATAGGGAAAGGAAAGCAGGGGTCAATGTTAAAGCCAGTGACTATTGATTTTTTAAACTTAGTTTGTCTGTCATATGATCAGCTTAATATGGGTAAAGAAGGGTCTAGAATAAGAAAGGCAAAGATCCAGTCAATATTCCTGGCCAGCCTGCATCCTGTGCCGGTGGAAGACATCACTAATCAATCACAGAACTCCTTCTAGCCATTTCTTACTTCCTGCTATAGGTTGTTCTTTTGGTGCTGTCAAGAGTTGGAGGACAAAATGACATGTTTGCATGGTCTAGATCAGAATGTCTGTCAGCTTTATCATGCATTTATATTATCTCAGGATCTTTGAAAATGCAGAGCTTGACTCAGAAGTACTGAGAGAACGCTGGAGACCTACCATGTATAAGGTCTCAGAGGAAGGTTTGTTTTTGTTTTTGTTTTTTTTTTTTTTTAGCAAGGTAATTTACATCCTCATGAACACACAACTCCCCCACATTATCCAGGGAGTTGTAATTCTGGCACTGATGCCTCAAGGTGGTTTGTGTCATTGTTTCCTGTGATCCCACTGATGGATCTAAAATAGACAATGTCTAAAGAATGCTAAATATAGAGTTATGAACCCTAAATATAAACTCCTGCTCTTTTCTTACAAGCTATGTGACCTTCAACAAGTTGCCTGGCTTCTCTGAGCCAACAGGAACAACTGAGATTAACAATGACATCTAGTGGAAATGTAGAGATTAAAGAATACCATGGGAGCCTTGCTCTGTAATTGATAGAGAGCCATCCATTCATTAGAGAATATTACTGTCAATGACAGTATAGCAATGGTAATGGTGATTAAGCATGGCTAAGCAATTCTGCTAGAGCAGAACCATGAAATAGTGTTGCAAGGTGGTAGTCAGCTCTGATAAAAATCATAGCAAGTGCTCACTGATCATTAGGACCTTGTTCAAAGACACCAACTTAACCATTAAATAAAAGCATGGTCCCAGAAGGGCCAGCATTGATGCTCTTAGCTGGCTCCTGATACATTTGGAATTCTTCTATGGCCGGCAAACATGTTTCAAAACCTTAACTCTAACTCTAATAACATCAGATATCCAGTGTTTCACTGTGCAACCTGTCCTGGATGAACACCCCAGGTTCAAGAACAAACCGGTGCCTGACCAGATCATAAAGTAAGACTCACAGCCCACTGAGGGAGGAGTGGACAGAACTCCAAGAGGCTGAGCAGTGGCAGGACAGGCCCGATACCCTTTTCCTCAGCCAGTCCATCCCTGCTTTGCCTTCTGGGAAAAGAATTGCACCCAGTTACCTGGGATATATCTGGAATAAGGCTAAATTCAAAGATAAATGGGAGAGATGGGGGGTTGAAGGCATCAGGTAGCTTTGTGTATAATGAGTCCTCCGTCAGCATCAAACTGATGTGGTAGCCTGATGCTCGGGCTGGTCCTAGAATGAACCCAAGAAAGTAAGTAGTGTGGATTGGCAGCTGCCAGACTGGTAGAGGGATGGAACAAAGTGCCTGTGGGCAGGCTGGGCACATTCCCCCAAAGGAACATCTTTCCAGCCTTTGGCATAGTATGGGTTAATAATGGATATGTCCCCACTGGGATAAAGTTAAAGTAAGCAGCATGCAGGCAGGTGTCCATCTGTTCATATCAGACTATACTATCACTGAGGAGGCCATGAGGTGGGGGTGGGGTGTCCTGTGGGCTCCTTGGCTGTATCTTTTCCTATACCCTGTTCTTCCCTCTGGGTAGTCTATTCAGCAACAAGAGTTCCCTGGAAAGACAGAGCTCCCCCAGGAGCCAACATCACCCAAACAAGGTGCAATGCAGATGAGATGACAGCCCCTCTCCCCCTTGGACAGGCACTTGTGGACCAGGGATCCTCTATAGCTAGCATAGAGCCCCATTTTCAGTGACAGTTGATGTCCCCCCACATATTCAGAAAAAAAGCAAAGGGGGATATCTGAGGCTCCTAAGACGATCCTTGGAGGTCACTCTGGGGACGTTTAGCTTGGTCCTTAGGCATTCTAGACTCTTCAGAGGCCTGCAGGAAACAAGGACACAGGCCACTGTTGGTGCTTTGATGCCCAAATTGCAAGTGCTCAGTGTATGAGCCCAGTCAATCTTCTAAATCACCATGCAACTCCATGCAAATTGTTTTTTATGGCACTCCAACACAGACCCTGAAATTCCACCACTGGGGCTCTGCCAGATCTGATGTTTAAGGTGTCAGCAGCTGGCCATGGCTTCCAGAAACATCTACTCTTTCCTGTCTTTCAGCTTTTACAAGTCCAACTATGTGCAGAAGTTCCACTACTCCAGGCCTGTTCGAAGGGGTACTGTAGACCCAGAAAATGAGTTTGCTGTGAGTATCTCCCCTGTAACAATCACCAGCATCAAGAACACGTCTCTGCCAACCAGAACTTGTTCCACAGATAGAACATGTCTATTGAGTCTTCTCATTCTTCCCGTCTTTCTCCTTCCAAGATGTACGGGGATTCCCATGAGATGATCTTGACAGTCAAGGACATTTGTGCATTTCCATGAGGCTGAGAGTATGGCTGAAGCAAGCCCTCCAGCACACCCACTGTAGAACTGCAAGGTCAAGGGTAGAATGAGGAGATGACTACAATTTCCCCTCAGCTTTCAGCCTGTGATTCTTAATACTTTTAGGAATTAGCATCCTTTTGGAAATCTAATGAACACTGTGGACTCTTCCCGTAGACCACACAAATGGAGACATTCAAAACTGACTAATAATCCAGACTGTTAGTAAAATCAGGTAGAGCTAATTTGGCCTAAATCCAGAGAGAGATTAACCAAAATGTTAAGAATTGCTCAGGGGAGATGTCACTGCGTATCTGGGAACTGCAGCGTTTCTTCTCTGGGTGCACAGGAGGCCACTAGGGCCAAGAGTAGCAGATTTCATTAGCTGTTTCTTTTCTTCCCTAGTCCATGTGGATTGAAAGGACTTCCTTCCTGACCGCATACAAGCTGCCTGGCATCCTGCGCTGGTTTGAGGTGGTTCACATGGCTCAGGTGAGTTTCAGGACTTCAAGGTAGTTTCTCTCCTCCTCCCTTTCTGACAGACAGGGCACAGCAAATCTCAAGAGGCCTCTTTGATTTTATAAAGGGGGCAGTTTGTTAAGGTCCTATAGGAATGCCAGAGTAGGCAGTGCTCGGGGCTTCTGCTACCATAGTTCTTTGTTTTGTTTTGTGTTTTAATCCTAGGTAACTTTTTGTCCCCAGTAAATAAAAAGCTCTCTGAATAGCAGTAATGGGATAGGTAAATGAGGAACATCTTTGGGTGGGGACTTCGAGGAAGATTAAGAGGAGAAGCAAGCTCTGGGAGACCACACCTGGTTACCCCTTCAAAGTTCTCCATCCAGACCCAGGACTACACTATGGCATTCTGCAGTATTCCGTGGACCATTTTCCATTTGGATAGACTGAGGCTGAAAGATGAAACACCAGGGGTGGCTGGAATCCAGAAGTCTGAGCTCCCTTGTATACATAGCAGATGTGTATTTTGTTTTATTTATGTACTTACTCTAATTTTTGTGTGTGGATGTGTATGAATGCTGGTGTGTGTGTGTGTGTGTGTGTGTGTGTGTGTGTGTGTGTGTGTGTTTGTGTGCGCGCACGTGTGCGCACACATGCGCGCGCACATGAGGGCAACTTTAAGGAGTCTGTTTTTTTTTTTTTTTCTCACTGTGTGTGTTCCTGGGACTGAACTCAGAGTCAGGCTTGGTGAAAAATTTCTTTGCCCATTGAGCCATTCCAGGAGCTCCAGCAAAGATAATTTGCTTTTTAGCACACCTAAGTCTCTACATCCTCTATTAGCTAAGGACCATGCAGTTCTCAAGATCCTATGCACAGGTCAGAACAATTGTGAGAACACTTACAGGTGGGAATATATTTGAGATATATTCATTCAAAATGATTTCATAGATACCTAAAAAATGTCAGACACTGTTCTGAGACCTGTATCCCATAGTGCAGCTTCCCTTCTAGTGGAGAGGGAGAGAAAGACTGAAAAGTCAAAGTAAATACAAAAGATTAGATAGTGATCATTAATCATGAGGGAAGGCTAAAAGGAGGAAGGGTAACCATTTTAGACAGCAGAGTCAGAGGGAGTCTCCCTGTCAAATGGCTTTGAACAAAGGCCCTGGGGTAGAGAAGAATAGTCCATGAGATAGTAAAGAGATGGTTTTTCTTTCCTTCCTTCCTTCCTTTCTTTCTTCCTTCCTTTTTTTCCTTCTCTGTTAGTGGTGGTGGTGGTAGGGGGAGTATTTTTTGTTCTTTTTGTTTTGTTTTTGAGACAAGAGTTTCTCTGTATACCCCCAGCTGTCCTGGGACTCACTCTGTAGATCAAGCTGATCTTGAACTAAGAGATCCACCTGCCTCTGCCTCCCAAGTACAGGGATTAATAGTGTGCATCACCACACCTGGCTGAAGAGATGGGCTTTTAATAGAGCAAGCAACTGGCACAGAGGCCCTGGTGCCAGATCATGTCCAAATGAGAATAGCAAAGGGTAGTAGAAATCAGATCCCAGGTCGTATGGGACCACAGGGACACTTTGGCTTCTCTGTAAGTGACACAGAGTCCTGTACAAAGGAGGGATACAGTCTTACTGAGGTTTTCAACCTACTGTTTTGTTGGCATTAAGATACCTGACTCTGGCCTTCAGTGACCCCTTTCGTCAGTCTGTAGACTAATCAGCCTGCAGGCTCTATTTCACAGGCATGGCCTAGGCCTTGGGAAAACAGAATGATAATTATGTCTGCAAGAAATATTTATTGAACATGTGCTAAACTGTCCACTACCATAATCTCATTTAAAACCCTGAAACCTCTGGAATAGATATTTTCTCCATTTACAGATGGGGACACTGGGGCACAGAGTGAGTTCTTAAGTTATCAAGGTTAGTGGAAGAGGTCCTAATATCCTCCAGGTGTGGGTAGTGCTCCATCTCACAGAGTGTCCCTTCCATCCTAGTGGGCAGTATCCTTGAAAGGAAGCAAATGATGTGCTCTTGGTTCAGGGACATGTTGACATGTTTTAGGTTTCAACAAACATCCCCCCCCCAGCACTGTGCCAAAGGCACAGTGTATTCAGTTGCCACTCTGAGTGCACAGAACAACTGACTGTACACTGAAAGTATATGGGGGAAAATTGCATCTGAACAGAATATATAATATATTGTCTTGTCATTTATCAAACAATGTGCTAAAATAAGCATCTTCATGGCATTCACCTTGCTTCCAGCTGTAAGTACTCTAGAGAGGATGGAAGGTCTATGGGAGGATTGTGTGGATGATGAGAAAGTATTGTGCCATGCTGTAGAAGGGATTTGTACATTGTGGATTTTGGTATTCTTAGAGAGTCGCAGAGCCAAATCACCATGGATACTGAAGGATGACTGCTCTTGAGGAAGGGAGCTTCCAACTTTTTCATAGCCCATTAGCCCTGCCTGAGCCCATCCCTAGGTTGGCTCCACAAGGCACTTCTTCTCCAGCCATGGCTGCTGGACTGTAGTAAACTGAGGGAGCCCCTCCTGTGTCCCTTATTGTCCCTTTTCTCCTAAAAGTTCTTTATACTTCCTAATAGACTACACAACTTTCTGAGTGCTTATTTTCAGTGTTTATTAACTGAACATTAAGTACAATGTTGAAGTATAGGTTCCACTGCAATATAAATTCCAGGAAGGCAGATGCTTTGTCTGTTATCCTCTCCCCAAAGTACTCCAGGTGTCAAGAACAGCCTCAGGCCCACAATTCTTCTCAAGAATATTTAAGTAAATCAAGTAGGTAATTACTATGCTAATACCCTTTGAGTCTAAATAGTTACCTTACATTTTCACTTCAGAATTCAAAAATTAGGGGAACAGCAGACATTTTTTTTTAACTTCCCTCTTTCATGTTGTTAGCTCCTATGATGGTTAATTTTGGTTGTGAATTTGAATTGCCTAGGAGATGTGTCTATGTCACTACTTCCAGAGAGAATTAACTAATTCTGGATGTGAGTGGAGCCACCCCACAGTTTGGGGACAGAATAAAGGAGGGAGGGACCCAGGCCAGTGTCAGCGAGCCCTCTTTCTGATTCTTGTCTTCTGTATTTGTAGGCTGTTCCATCATGCCTTCCCCTCCATGATAGACTGAGCCTTCTGAAACTGTGAGCCAGAACAAGTTATTTCTTCCCTTGTTTCGTGTGTGTGTGTTGTTGTTGTTATTGTTGTTGTTGTTGTTGTTGTCATAGGAATGCAAACAAAACTATCATATCTTCTGGTAAGGAGTTTTGGCAAAACATCTCTAAGGATTGCCACAGTGGATTTGTTCTTACTGGCCTCCATTATCAAGCTTCAGGATGTCTCAGACACAGAGATTTAGTGCCTTGCTAAGTGACCACATTGCAAGCATCCGTTTTCACTATATGAATGTGTCTATTATTCCCTGCTTTTTCCCTCATGTGGTGCCATGACCCCAGCACTATGTGTCTAGAGGGACATCTTAGTATGGGCTTTCAGGAAAAGTCCTGCCCATTTGTTGAGGACTTTACCTTGTTCTCAGCCCTAATCTAAGAGTATGACAATTCAGCTAGGCCATAAATGACAGTGTGTTATTGGAGGGCCATTATGCATCCCTTCATACTCAGGTTGCAAAATAGGAAATACAAAATATGGGATGTCAGAGCTACAATAGATGCCAAAAGTCATTGGATCCCAAAGCTAAAACCTCAAATATTTATCTTCCAAGTCCTGTAAGATAAAAGATATAAAATGTCACATTAGGCTACTAGTGAGTGGCAAATGCTGAAGCAAATGCATGCAGCCAGCCCATCCCCTACTGAGTTAACATTGGGGGGATCCTAGCCAGTGCTTGATGAGCGACAGACCTCTGCAGGCCAGCATGGCCTGCTATTCTCCAGATACCTTCTTGATTCCTGTCCAGTACATTATTTTGCATAGGAGGAAACTGAGGCCAGTGGAGAACTTGAACTGTCAAATTGATGACACTTATTGATGCCTGCCCCATGCAGCTCACAGGACTCCTGGGTGGGTGGACTCAAGCTGATGACATAGGTGGGAGACGCTAGCGAACTGGGAAGGCTGTTGGCTTGCTAGGAATGGAAGTTACTGCCCCTTCCCACTCACTTTCATGCTTACTCATTGCCTTAGGAACTCACTTTTCCTTCACAGCAAGTTGAACACAAGTTATTTTGCCTGTGATGCCCATAGAAATTGAGGCTCAGGTCAGCAAAGATGCCAGAGAGCTGAGGGCCTAATGAAGTCCCAACAGGAAGCTGATGGCAGGTTTGGTGACATCGTCTGATGTGCTTGTCATAGAAGCCAGCCTTTGCAACCAAGAACAGCCCAGTTTCCCTCTCCAACTCTGGTACCTACTGCCCTTGGGCAAGTGTATTATTAGCTACCTTTCCACTACTGTGCTAAAACATCATGGCCAAAAGCAATGACGGGAAGAAAGTTTATTTTGCTTGTAAGAATCCAGAGGGGAAAAGTTCATCATGGTGGGGTGGAATGGCAGCAGTCAGCAGATAGGGTAGCAGGAGCAGAAAGCTGAGAGCTTACATCTTCAGCTGTAAACAGGAAGCAGAGAGAATAATCTGGAAAGAGGGCAAGGCTATAAACTCTCAAAGCCTCTTCTCCCCCAGTGACATATACTTCCACCAGAAAGTCCACACCACCTTCCCAGACAGCACCACTAACTAGGGACCAACTGACCCAACACCCAGCCCTAGGGGGGTCATTCTCATCCACACCACCATAGGGCATCACTTCTCCAATTCTCGAGAGCATGCATGGACTGGGGAGGTGGCTGTCGATGGAACCATCTCTGTTCTCTCATAGGTACCATGAACACTTAAAAGGCAGTGCCTTGGGGAAATTCTTAGCTTAAGGATGGCATGACAGTCTATACTCACACCCCCCCCCACCATTGCCATCTAGTGCCTTTACCTGAGACCCAAACCAGGACAACTCCTGGCTCTAGTGAGCAAAATAAATCCCTTTCTCTTAGAAGGAAATTGCCACGTGTATGTAGTTGCAGTACCATGATGCTGACTAATACTGAGAGTATTAGTATTAGAAAGGTAGTGACAGAGAATCTGATCTCAAGGGCTTATCACTGCAGATACTTCCATCTCTGTCTTATTACTGTTCTATTGCTGTGAAGAGACACCATGACCAAGGCAACTTATGAAGGAAACATTTATTTGGAATCATGGTTTCAGAGGGTTGGGCCCTTAATGTCCACCAAGGATGGGAAGTATGGCATCAGGTGTACATACATGGTGCTGAGCAGTAGCTAAGAGCTGACATCCTGATCTTCAACTTAGAGGCAGAGAGAAAGAGCTGACTGGGAATACTGTCAAGTTTTGAAACCTCAAAGCCCCCCACTCCCCAGTGATATACTTCCTCCAAGGCCACACCTCCTAATCCAACCCAAACATATGATCCTGTGGGGACCATTCTCATTCCAACTACAAGTTGCAAGAAGCATTTCTCAAGAATTCTGCCGTGTTGGGTGTTGTATTGTTTCAATCAATCTTCACTTCATAGCCAACGAGGCAGGCACCATGTCCCCATCATGATAGACATGATAAATTTGTCTCTCTTCCTCTGTGAAGTTACTCAGATTTCTCACCTCTTCCCTCCAGTGCACCCTTTCCCACCAGTGACCTTCCCTTCTCAGAATAATTGCTGTGTCCCATCCTAACACCTACAAAGTTTGGTTGGGACAACCATACTTTTCTATCCAGTTTTCCAGCTGTTGTGTCTGCCCAACAGGAACAAGTGGAATTGTTTCTACTGAGCCCATCTGGCCTGCAAATCTTATGTACTCTCTGGTCCCATTGCAGAACTGTCTGCTGATCTCTACTTTAGTTTTTACTCTGGAGCATAAGCTTCTGCAAGTTGCAGTGTCTGTCTGTTTTCATTCAATACGCATGTTTATCTTGCTCTCTGAGATGTGTGCAGAAAGAGTTTCATTTTATCTTCCCTTTAGCCCTTGGTCTTAGTACCTGCTGGGTGCTCCTAGAGCAAGCTATCTTGATTTTTTCTGGACAGTAGCATACACAATAGCTTTCAACCAGTAAGGCATGAGTTGGGTCGATGTGTTAACAGGAAGAGAAAACTTCTCTGGGCACATTCAACCTGTGAAGTCAGAACAGAGGGTAGCACTTCCTGCCTGTGTCTCCCCAGAGAAATCCTTTCCCCTTAAACAGAAAGCCAGCCAGCTTGTCCTTGGCCAGCAGACAGCACCCCCCCCCCCCCCGAGCTGACTCATTACTCTCAGATCCTGCTGCAGCCTGGGGACTAGGGGCTATCTTTGAATTCCCACCCAAGTGAAATCAATACCAATGATGTTGGTTTCTCAGGCCACCCGCTGAGGCTCTTCTGCCAATCTTGTTTCCAACAGACCACAATTAGTCCTCTGGAGAATGCCATTGAAACCATGTCCACAGCCAATGAGAAGATCCTGATGATGATAAACCAGTACCAGAGTGACGAGAGCCTTCCCATCAACCCACTCTCTATGCTACTTAATGGGATTGTGGACCCTGCAGTCATGGGAGGTTTTGCCAAGTATGAAAAGGTGAGGGACTTTGGAGCCTACCCCCCTGTGCCTGACCTTGCTCGACCCCACATGGACACAGCTTGTTTGGACATTAGGTTCCAACCTGACCTGTCTCTTCCCATCCTGGACACAAACAAAGTGATTTCTCAAGGGTCTCCCTCCAGTCCCTTGGCATCTCTGTTGAGGATAGACTCAGAAGTGACTATAAGCCACAAGCCATGCCTTTTGGTAAATCTACCTCTTCCATAGAGAATTTGAAATAACAGACACAGGAAAAGAAAGAAACCCAGAATCTGAACATGCAGAAATCTGGGAGCCCAACTGTATTGGCAGAGGCATAAACTAGGCATGAAAGTCACAGGGTCCCTTCAAGAAGCCCCGCAGATATGAGCCTGAGATTGTGTATTTGGTCCTCTTGGTATAGGTGGCCAAAAGAAAATGCCATCAGTTATTCAAGTCCTGGTACCCCCTATTGGATATGCCAGTGTGCCAACAGGGAGACATGGCTTATCCCTAGCATGACATAGAACAGAATCTGGCTTTCAGTTCATAGACCCTGAATGAGCTCCTTTCTACAAAACCTCACTGTATGCTCCCCGCTCCCTTACTGTTCATTAGTGCAAAGGCAAAAATACCAAAGTGTGTGCCAGTTCAGGCATAGTGGCATCCCTCACCCAGCCAGTCCTTTTGGCTACCCTGACACCTCTGTGGTCACGCTTGTTCAGCCTTTCGAGGTGATGCAATTTATCTGCATAGAGTGTGCATATAGTGGGTATGGGTACTCTGAAAAGAGGAGGGAGGAATGGAGGAAGCATGAGGGAGACTGGGAGGCAGGATTGAGCAGACACCAGGGGAAGTTCCTCACTCAACTCTCCCCCACCAGCAATGTTCTCCAGGAGCCACAGCATCCCTCAAAGGTTCCCTAATACAGGGATTCCTACCCTGAACCCCACCCAACTCAAGCCCCCAGAGGTTCGGTAGAACCCATTTGGGACTAGAGAACATGTCAAGTCCCCAGTTCAAAGCAGTTTCAGGGGAGCTGCTGCTGGTTGTCCTGGCACCCCACTTTGGCAGTACTTCCCTGGAGTTTGCAGCCTGCTTTCTGTGAGTGCTGATCTGAGTGAGCCTCCAGTAAAGAAAAAGAAAGCGATGTCAACTACAGCTAGGTCCACCCCAAACCCGGGACCTGGAAACTTCTCTCACTTCCTTTTTGTCTCAACACCAGATAGATGGATCATGTGTCCCACCTGAGAAACAGGAAATCTTAAGTCCCCACCTGTTCCCAACAGGCCTTCTTCACGGAAGAGTACAGCAGGGAGCACCCAGAGGACCAGGACAAGCTGAGCCGCCTCAAGGACCTGATCGCATGGCAGGTAAAGCCCAGCAGGTCATGGGGCACCCATGTGGGCCCTCTCCTTGCCCCAGCTCTCTGCCCCTCGGCTCCCTGACCTGACCTGATTCCACATGCATGACCTTCTGCTGCTCCTCATCTCTGGCCCCTCTTGTCACTCTGAACAGCCTCACCAGGACACAGCTTTGGAGCACCTTACCTTGGGTGTTGCTTGGTGCCAGATAGCAATGGATGCTATGCCAGAGGTGGTTGAGATTGCTTTTTTGTTTTTTTTTTTTTTGGTTAAAACTCAGGAGGTGCTTAAATGAAAACCACCCCCCCACACTTCAGACACACACACCCACACACACACATCCACCACCAACCCCAGCTTGTGCCAATCAGACAATAGAAGGCTTGCCCCTCCCCCGCCAAACACCTTCCTTGTGAGGCTGACCCAGTTTGTAGCAGAGTGTGCACAGATGGATATCAGGTTCTGCAGATAATTGAGGTCTTTTGTGGGTCTGGCTCAGGGTCAAAGGGTCCACATCTGCCTGGCTCAGCCAGGTTTCCGCCTGAGGATGTGTTGTTTGTGTACCTCCATACCCCCTGTCTTGTTGCATTCCCCCCCACCTCCCTCTAGGCATCTGTCTACAGCTCTTTACTTCTCCCCTCTGTCATTTGCCTCCCACGCCCTCACATCTTCCTCCTCTCTCTGCTTTCCCTTTCCCTCTAATTTCACTCTCCTTTTTTTCTCAAAGAAATAACGGACCAGACCCTTGCTGCTCTAGCCCTGTGTCAGCCTCCTCTGCCTGGCCAGTCTGGGCTCTGCGCAGATGGTGCACGATGAACATAGGAGGTGTGCGCTGGTGAGGGGTGAGCAGGAGTCTGGGGCAGGAGTAGCAGTCTGCCCCTCCTCCCCTCTCCTTGCCAGTCCCCACACTCTCCCTGATAGGGAGTTTGGTTACTCCAGGGAAATCAGGGACTAAGAAGCACTGGGTGCAGACTCCTCTTAAAATAAATATTCCTAATTCAGGTCCTTCTCTGCCTCCTCCGCCAATTTATGCAAAGTGGAACTTTAAAAACGGAAGGCTGAGTGAGCACTGCAGACATACTTTCCCTGAATGCATTAGGCGTGTCTGGAATTTTCTCTCCCCTTCCTACTCTGTGCCACCCATGAAAGCTGAATATCCCTCGGTCTTTCCTTCTTCCTGGGACCATCTGTATCCTTTAGTATTCAAATAATGGCACATCCGTCGCCACCCTGATCTGAGAAGCAAGAAGGCCAGCTTTTCCTGGATATTTCCTTTATCCTTTTCCTGGATATTTCTGGGGCATCCAGGGAGGATCACCAGGTCGGTTACACATAAGGGTTTTGTGGTTGATGTCTTAGTTTGTGCCACTGCCAGACAGACACCTCTTCTCATCTGGTTACAGGTCTCCAGGCTGAATCTAGATGGATCTTAGCCTTGCAGGGCAGAGAATTCAGGCTGCACCTTCTAAGAACATTCTACCCCTGCCTTAGCGCTATTTAGAAGGGCTTCAAATAGATGGAAGCAACATGCTTTAGAGGCCACTGCCTCTAAGAGTATGAGTAGCATCCATGCAGCACCCCCTAGTGTCCACCTTCTCCATAGCATGCCTGCAGCTCCCAAGGCCACAGGTTATAGAGGCCCTAAAGGAGGGTGCACTAGGCCATGTCCCTCCTGCCCTTCCCAGGTTTCCTAACTATGGCGTGTGCATTCAAATAGTGCAGTCCCACTGTACAGGCACAGAGCTGCTCCCACCACTACACTCAGCAAATCAGCTTGCATGTTTCTCTTCCATCCACTCTCAAAGCCCTTATTTACTGGGCCCCCATTGTGTTCCTGGGGCAGTGTTAGGTGACAGGAATAGTGATGAGCAAACTTGAGCTGATCTATTAGAGCTTAACTATAGAGAGGAAATTGTTTGCAAAGATACACACACTTTGGGATTTTTCTCAGGACTTGAGAACCTTAGACGTTAAAAGGAAATAGCCATAGCTTTACCCATAGTTGTACCGAACCAGAGAAAGCTGGAGTTTCCAGTGCATGGCTTGTGCCAGAATGTATAGACTTCAAGATTAGAATCTTTCTGGTTGTTTTGTTCTAAAAAAAAAAAAAAAAGATTTTGTTACATGAGACAGTACCTACATTTTATTATTCTCTCAAGCTTTTTGTTGTGAAACATTCATTCCATGCTGGGAGGTGCATATAAAAACATGGTTCTTTGGTTTATCACCAATCATCCATGGACATGGCCCCTCACCTCGA
This sequence comes from Phodopus roborovskii, assembly GCF_943737965.1. Classification (NCBI taxonomy): domain Eukaryota; kingdom Metazoa; phylum Chordata; class Mammalia; order Rodentia; family Cricetidae; genus Phodopus; species Phodopus roborovskii. Next base: position 44,114,592 of record NW_026126407.1, read on the forward strand.
TGCAATAGGCTTATTCTGGCATCCCTAAGTCTGTTTTATGTAGCCATGTAGTCATTACCACCCCTCCCCTAGGCTGACCACTTTCCTGATTTTATAGAGATCATTTTCTAGCTTTTTAAAAATAGAGTTCCACTCTCCAAGCACATATTCCTAGGCATCATAGTTTGCCCTGGATTCCTGCTGACCTACATATAATTGGAACCACCATATGTCAGTTAGGCTTGTAAAATTTGTTCATTGTATTGCACCTCACTATCATTTATTCATGCTGTCTAGAGGTCTATCTAGATAGATTGTGTAATGATACCAAATGCATCAATTTTTCTGCTGGCATTGAATTAGGTTAGTTTCAACTTGAGGCTTTTGGGTATGTTTAGACCTGGAAATGCTTGCTCTCAACACTGGAGAAAATGTAGCTTTAGTACATGTCGCTTCATTTCTAACAGCAAAACATAATTCACTAACATCATATAAATAGAATATACAGTATACTTAGCTTCTTTTGCACAACACGGTACCCATAAAAATCCACCAGGCTGTGGCACTTATCAGATGTTTGACTTTTTTGCCCCATGTGTAAGTACATAGCATAGAAACAATATGTTCATTTATTGACCCATCCTCCTATCAGTACATGTGTATACTCAACACTCTCTCAAGGAACATGTAATAGTGAATTGATGATTATTTGAAGTTCAGTCATCTTGGGTCTGAGAAACAGTTTCCCAACGTGTCCAAACCAGCTTCCCTGTCTGCCAGCAGACATGAGAGTCTGAATCTCTCTCCATTTTCACACTTACTCACTCACATTGAAGTTGAACTTGTGAAAAATAAAATGCAACCATATGGTTATATTTTCTGATCACAGTGGAATGAAGCTCAAAATCTATAGCAAGATAAACTTCAAAATTATATACATAGAGGGAGACCAAATAATAACAGTTATCATTGAGGATGTGAGAAAGGACATTGTAAAAATCCCCTGAAATGAGTGAAAACAGAGTTACACTATACCAAAAACCCATGGAATTGAGAAAAAAAAGTCTATTGTGGAGGAATGGCATGCACGGATGGGAAAATGTATATTCCAAAACTCTCACTGGAGTGTTCTGTGAATGTCTAGTCTGGATGATGTGCAGTTCCATGCCCACATTCCCTTGCTGGCGTCTTTTGGTCTAGTTGGCCTGTTCATTAGACAGCACTGTGTCTCTCAGCATCCTTTTCGCTCCCTCCTCCCTCTTAACACCTTGAGATTGATGCTAAGTGGACCAATTTTCTGTTTTGTCAAAATGTAACACTAAAGCTATAAATTTATTCCATTTTAAATCTTACTATATCATCTTTATGGAAGAGCCCTTTGGTAAGATTTTTTAAGTAGTATCGTAAGCTCTCTATAGTCTTTCTTCCACCATTCATCCATCTGTTCCTTTTGTTCCTACTTGTTCTCTATCCTGTCTGTTACTTTTAGTCCTGTCTGCTATGGGTGAATTTCCTCCAGGGTCTGGGGAGCCCTGCAGATAGTTGAAAATCAGTGTGTATGGGAGAAGGCTCTGTCAACAAGGTGGCATCACTGCTTGGTAACTGACCCACATGTTTGAACCTACACACCCACATGGGACCATTTACACTCTCTACAAGTAGACCCTTCAAACTGTTGCAATGAAAGATGATCACAGCTTCATCACCATAGGCATGCTTTCTTTTCAGCTACTTGTTTCTGGTCTGGTTGTGGCTGCTCCTCCTCCTGCCCTTGGGTCTGGTACACCCGGGTTTCATGATCTGATTGTTTTAGAGGACAAGTCCCTGATTCTTGGGAAAATGAGAACATAGTTTACATAGCTGCAAGGTGAACACACTATGCCGAGCTGCAAGGTGGAGCAGTAGGCACCTGGGAAAGGAACTGACTCAGTGCAGAATCTCAGTGCCTCGCTCAGCTTTCCTGTGTCATCCTTGCCTCTGACCTTGCGTGCCTCCTGGTCCTTAGAAGCAGGGTGGCCTCTACTAATCACCGCCCCCCCCACTGCTCTTGGAGGTCAGTTACAGCCACCAGCCACCTTCCCCCTGCACATATGCATTTATTGTTCTTCTAGAATGATTCCACCCTCCATCCTGGTGGCCTTATTATTTTCTCACATTTTCCTTCTTAGTAGTGAGCTCCATGGCTCTGTTCCTCCCCTCCTGGGTCTCTAAGGGACAGTACACTGATCTCCTTCATAGATAAGACAGACTGCATCCCTCCTATCTATCCTTCCCTCCTCCCTCATCTTCCCAAGATTCGGCAAAACTTCTGGAAACACTAAGAGCGCTTTCTGATACCAGCACACTCATAGCTCTGTTCAGTGGCCGTGAAAAGTACAGTCGTGTCCCATAGCATGAGCTGGACTGTAGAACCTCTTCCCTCTCTATTCTTCCCTGTTGCCAGGCATTCTTACCATGATTTCACTTTTGTACTGCCAAATATTTCTTAAGCAAGACTGTAAGCCCAAGCCCTGGAGGTTCCTCCTTTCTGTTCTCTGAACTGTGACCCTTTGTAGATTTTTCAAGGACTCGGATTTTCACTTTCATGTGGCTTCTAATGCCTGGGACAACTACAATTCCAAGGAAGCAAGAGCAGCTGGGTCATTGTCCCCTTGCATGACAAATTCTAAGGCTGCAGCTGTCCCAGGGACGGTGTGGGTCTCTGAGCATCTTAAACTCTCAGGAAGAGTTAGCAGGCCAACTTGAGCTCTTGAGCTAGTGCCCAAGCCAAGGCCCATTGCTTACCATCTCTCTTCAGATCCCCTTCCTGGGAGCTGGGATTAAGATCCATGAGAAAAGGGTGTCAGACAACCTGCGGCCCTTCCATGACAGGATGGAGGAGTGTTTCAAGAACCTGAAAATGAAGGTGGAAAAGGAGTACGGTGTCCGAGAGATGGTATGAGTGATCCCTGTGACTGGGGGCAGGGGGTCTGGGGGAATGAATAAAAGCTAGGAGGGACTGACATGTGAGAACCTCCCTGTATTCCTGGTCCCTCAAAAGTCACTCCTAAAGAGAAACCAGTTATACATCAGATCTATGAAACTACTCAAGGACCTGTATAAATATGAAAGTTACATTAATAAAGCACCCAGCATGTGTTTGGCTCTCTATAAATACAGTTGATGTATATTAACTGACTGATAAAGGGCAGGTAGGAATGCTTTTAAGTTCCTATATATCTTTTTAGATTCAGGGGCATCAAGTAACTTACCGAAGGATGTATGCCAAGTTAGGTTAAAGCCAGGGTGTCTATCCAGCTGTGTTGTCTCCAAAGCCACTGTACTCTATCTACAGCCTGAAGACGACCCTGGCCAGTACTCTCAGAGACAGTCTTGCTTTTCGCCTAAAGTAGAATCATCAAATGTCAGAGCTATGTAGTACCTTGAAAACTGTCTGCCCCAACCCTCTTGATCCACAGCCATCCAGAGAGAAGCCTAGAGCTGGACCTAGGTCTCTTTTCCTCCTTGCTGAAACAAGTTGACCTTTTCCACACGCTTCCTGAAATGCAATTCTGGTGTTAAACACTTGGATTTAGGCCAGAGCTCCCAGACCGAGAAGAGCCCTTCACTCCACTTTAGATAACCAGCCACAAACTCTGGGCCCAAGGAGTGAGGAGTGAGGCCCTGCACTTCTGTACACAACGGGTACAAATTTGGTGGCTCTCGGCCTCTCTACAGACCTGGTAAATCACTAGAACTCCTGACCCCAGGGACTCGACAGGTTTTTCTGTCGATTTTAAAGCACTATGCAGTCTGTAGAAATTGGATTCCAAATCTTGATCTTTTGGGCGCTAGAGCTGTGTGACCAAATACCTTTTGAAGAGTGGTAGGACACCTCCACCTAGGAGACCTACACACAACTCTCAGACAGGGTGAAGAGGCTGTCTGTGGTGTGAGCACCAATGTGATACAACGTATGGTGTTCCCAGCTAGGATATCTGGCAGTTTGGGTAGATTTAGTGCATTTTCATATTTTACTCTCAACAACAGGCTTATTGGGATGTGCTTAGGGGTTTCTGTACGGATGCTTTCAGATTCTGATACGAATTAAGAGGAGCTAGGTGAAGAGCACATAGGGTGGATATGAAAGGGGCCCAAACATGACATTTTCATGTTGTCGGGACACATCACCCCCTGGCACACTGGTATGTGATTACCTAGCAGGGAGCTCACTAGAGCTTAAGGGTGGAGTGTGCAGCCAAGATTAAGTGAATCATTGGCCATGTGCTGGAGATCCATCTCTGTCCCCTGCCTCCTCCCTGGAGGGTGAGTTGATAATATATGGCTCAAAGTCTCAGCCCTGTAATGACAGGGTTGGTCTCTCTGTCATGGGTGGCTCCATCTGAAGCCATCTCATTAGCATAGAGAAAGATGGTCTATGAGGCCACTGAATAACACAGATGCTGTCTCACATGGGGAAACTTGGACTCACAATTGTTCCCCTGGGATGGAGGCTGCTAGTGTTTATCCTGCAGCCCTATGGCCCTGCTGGCTGGAAGCTTAGCACTGACTCCCTCTGCCCACAGTTCCACCCTGCCCAGAGGGGGAGGAGGGCTCAGATTGCAAAGCTCTGCTCTATAGGCTGCTCACCACCTCTTCTCATACCAACAGCCTGACTTCGATGACAGGAGAGTGGGCCGCCCCAGATCCATGCTGCGTTCCTACCGGCAGATGTCCATCATCTCTCTGGCCTCTATGAATTCCGACTGCAGCACTCCCAGCAAGGCCCCCCCAGAGAGGTCAGCCCTTCCTGGAGCTCCTTCCTGGCCCAGGCCTCCTTTCATTTCAAAGCTTTTCCCCAGCTGGGACCCCAGGAAAGCCTTGGAGCCACTCAGTGGATTGCCTTAGCTGGTGGCAATTGTTAAAGCATCCTGGGCAGCTAAGAGAGGCTGGTGGGTTTCCCAAGAACCCAGAATTCACTGCAGCCACACACATCCCAACTGCTGCTGCCACTGGGCTCCCTGCCCAGTGATGTCCGTTGGCAGCCAGCACCCCTCACCAAGCCCACTGTAAATGTTCCTTTCTCTAATAGGGGTCCCATGCTTCCCACATCAAGCCCATAATAGCATGTCCCCTCCTATATCTCCTGCCTCATCCCCCTTTTGCCCTGGAACCATGCAGCTCTTCCCCTACCCAGCTTCACTGTCTGCATGCTAGACACCTTGTGGCCAGTGTTCAGGCACCAGGACCACTGTTCTGGTGGTTGTTGTACACCCCCACTTACTGATCAAGCTGTGGCTCAGAGAAGTCAAGAGATTTATTTACCCTAAGTCAATCAGCTAAAAAGCAGCAGTGCCTGGAATTGAACCTAGATCCATATTTTAACCAGTTTCATCTCCTTGTCATCCCTCTTGCTTTTTAATGGCCTATCATTGTCAATCATTCTGATTTTCATTTTGGATGTTTATGAATGAATAACTTCCTCAGTTTGCTATCAAGGCCTACAGTGATAGCTCAGTCAGCATGAAGGTCCTCTTAGGCCCCTGTGTCCCTACTGGGCTGTTCACGGAATCTCTAACCACAGTTTCCATATCTCCTCTCCATGCCCTTCAGCTTTGACCTAGAGGCAGCAGCACCCAAGACTCCCAAAGTAGAGGAGGAACCCATCTCTCCGGGGAGCACTCTTCCAGAGGTCAAGCTGCGTCGGTCAAAGAAAAGGACCAAGAGGAGCAGCGTGGTGTTTGCAGATGAGAAGGCAGCAACTGAGTCAGAACTGAAGCGGGTAAGCAGAGGTGCCAATTTCTCCTCAGCTCTTCACAAGACACAGTGAAGGCAGCCCAGGGCTCCTGAGAGGGTGAACTGCAGCAGCCTGGCTCCCCCACTGCAGTAGGTCTTAAAGGAAGGATGCTAATCCAATAGGAGGTAGAATATATATATTCATGCTCCCCAGGCAGGATTTGAACCCAAGCCATCAGACTCCAGAGCCTGGGCCTTCAACACTCTGTCTTTTATGGCTGTCCTGACCCCCACTGGGCTTCTGAGTGGGGCATGACAAATAGACTCTGAGTATTTGGGGTCTTATAAATTAATTTGTATGTAGAATAATTATACAATCAATGTTTGGGTGGCTGAGAGCAGCCTGAACTATGTAGTGAGTTCCAGGGCAGCCTCATCTACAGAGTAAGCCCTTATCTCAATAAAAAAAAAAAATCCAAAACTAATTACTAATGAGATTTGGTATTGGATAGCCTTGAGTTCAATGTTAGCTTCCCCCTGGCCTGGAAAGGTTTATTGAAGTATGATGGGAAACAGTAAGGGAGAAGATTAGTCATTATGGCATGCAGGGCTCAGGGTGGCTCTGAATGAAAGGGCAGGGCCAGCTGATGCCTTCTGATGAAAAAAGAAACCCCTGTAAACTTCCTCTGAAGGAAGAGGATGAACAAGACTTCTATGCTCCAGGATCCTAGAGAACACCATTCACCCGATAGTCTAACTAAACAGACCTTTCCCAACACTCCTGACATAAGATATGTAACCATAAAAGGCAGACTGACACAGAATGGTATAAAACAGAACAAATGAACTGTCTGTGCTGCCAGGTCTATAGAAACCACTTTGAGTGCTTTCCCCTGACCTTTGAGGACTTACATTTGCCTATGCTAAGCCCTTTTGATCTGTGGTGTGTGGTATATCCTTCCAGCTCTCCAGAAAGCATGAGTTCATGAGTGACACCAATCTCTCAGAGCATGCGGCCGTCCCCACCAGGGTATCTGTCCTTTCTCAAATGAGTTTTGTCAGCCAGTCCATGCCTACCATCCCAGGTATGTATTTGTCACTGCTAACCTGGGGGAAGAAGAGGTAGTGTGGGTTGCCATGGACGAGAACTACTTCTACAGAGCAAAGCAGGCTGGGTATCCAGGGCCAGGAAGCCTCTGGTTTCCATACTCTCTCAATATCCCCCATTGAGGAAGCCATGTGACCAAGCTCTACTGGAAGCAGAAGGGGAAGTCTGCTGCTCCTCTGGGACCACGCCCTACCAAGAGTCCCTCAGTTTGCAGGCAGCAGCTCCTCCAGGCCCAGGAGTGTCTTTGGTATATCTCTAAAGCCCATGGCATCTCGGCTCACCTGGAAAACTACTTCTAGATTTACAATCCTTCCACAGCATGAAAATGTTGTTCGGTGTATACACGACACCTGTGCTCATCTCTTTACTGCCCAGTATACAAGACAGCCCCCACCCACTTTCCTATTCAGAGAGGGAGGTCCATGTACAGCTGGGCTCAGCATTTATGCAACTAGTTCTAGCGTCTGCTGTTCCACACAGACTCTGTGCTGAGGACTGGGCAGAACAGAACAAAGCAGAGCTGGTGCTGCCCCCTTGGGACTGAACAGTACATGACAGTAAAGCATCTGCTCCCACTGCCAGACCCTCTCCTCTCCTAATTTATTATCCCCCCCCCTTAAACCATGGTACCCACACACGATGTAGAAAATGCCACCCTCCCTCCTGTAGCACATTCAAACCAATGCACCGAATGCCAGGTCCTATACAGAACAACTAGTCAGTGGGAGGCTAGGTCCAGACTCAGTCATGTGTTCCCTGATGATACCAGTCTAAGTGACAAGTGGTCTCCCCTTCTCATCCCTCTTACCAAATAGGCACCCTTGGAAAAGCTTTTCAAAGGGCCAGGAGACAAGGCCACCCAAAGAACGGCCTAAGATACTCATCCTGCGCCTTAGGACCTACCTCACATTCACCCACTCACTCATGTCTGGGGTTCCTACTGTCTTTCAGCCCTCACACTCTCAGTGGCAGGCGTGCCTGGGTTGGATGAAGCCAACACATCTCCCCGGCTGAGTCAGACTTTCTTCCATCTTGCGGACAGTGACAAGAAGACCCTGAAAAAGAAGAAAGTCAATCAGTTCTTCAAGACTATGGTGAGGATGCCACTGGCTGGAAAGAGAGGGGAATGTGTGAAGGAACATGGGGAGTGTCTGTACAGGTGTGTGTATGTGTCTTGGGCTACTCCCTGGAGGGCTATGGCCAGGGATCCTAAGGCTGGGGAGCTGTCCAGCAATTCCCACCATATAGTGCTTTTTTGGGGGACTCCAAGTAGCTCCTTTGAGCAGGACTGACCCCAGTTCTGGAGCAGCAGGTTTCCTGAGACCACCAGTGGATAGCTAGCCCTGACGTAACTCTCTACTGGAGCTCCTCTCTGAACCCCATGGCCAGCTATCTTTCTTCAGAAGCCAAAAATACATTTTTGTGGGGAGGGAGCATTTTCTTATTCCACTTACATTACAGAAGCCTTCAAATTAAAACTTGGTTTTGAATTACTGACTCTTGAAGTCCCATCTCCTGTTGTTACCCTGTCAGTCCTTGTCTGAGATCAAGAAGGGATGGACGTACTTCCGATCCTCCAGGCACTATGATTCAGAGCTGAGATACTATAAAAATCACAGGTTGCCTGAGAGCCTTCATGAGTGAGTCAGGCACCATGCTAAGCACTTCACCATCATTATCCTGTTTGATCCTCCCCTGATCCAGCAGGGTTTTTGCAAGGCTCACAGAGTCAGCTAAGCGATGTGCAGAGTTCACACAGCCAGCAAGGGGGGTGGGGCGCAGTCTATGAAACTCCCCCAAATCTGCTTCCTGACCAAATTCAAGGTCATATAGTGACACCTAATCACTTGTTTTTAGGCATATGCTATAGTTGTGGGGTTTGGGGTGCTCCAAGATGATGCATGAAAGAATCCCATCTTGTTGTTGTGTTTTTTTGCCATCCCACAAAGCTGGCCAGCAAGTCAAGTGAAGAAAGCAAGCAGCACCAAGACCTCATGTCCACAGACCTGTGAGATGCTGCTGAGCAAGGCATGGGAGCTCCAGGGAGAAAGGCATGCATGTGACATTGGAGTTATACAAGGGAACATAGTTTTAAAAGAGACAGAGGATCCCAGAATCCAAGTGACAACAAGCCTTGTGTCTCCTGAGGCCACCACCAGGGTGATGGATGACTCAGTGGACAAAGAAGCCCCACCATGGACTCACAAACCTCAAGGAGCCAGCAAGCATCGGCTGGTTGCTCTCCCCAGCATCCAAAGCATACATGCCATAACTCAAGTTCATGGCTAAAAGGAGCTGTGTTTTGTTTCATCCCTAGGTTTCAGCACATAAAAGAACTGAAACACCTTTAAATGTTCTATTTTTAGTTAACATTTTTTTTTGTACTTTACATTTCTTAATAAGCCCCCTTCTAGTAGATCACCTCCAAAGTGTTGCTCTTTTGTACTGACATTAAAAATGGTCTCGTGACTCTAATAAATCTTGTTGCCCAAGTCTGTTCCTGGAGGACTGGGTAGAAAGTTCCTAAGGTGGTACCTGGGGGACTACAGCAGTATGAAAGACTTATGTTGGCACATCTCAATGCCATGTTTTCTCTCCTGGTTTCTTTGGGGCCAAATCCTGGGGTATCAGGATACTGAGAAAACCCAAATTTCCCTCCATTAAACCCTGACAATAGAGACTTTCATACCTTCTCCCTCTGTATCTACACAGAGATGGCTAAACTACCTAGCCTGTCACTCTAATGAATCCTCCAAGCAGTGTTGGAAAGGAGAGGTCTGCGGGCTGGTGGCTTCATGGTTCAGCCTCTGAGTTATATCAGGTCAAAGGTGATGGCTTTCTTGGAGGGACATCTACAAGTGAAATCATGAAGATGATCATGATCAGATTTCTCAGATGAGACCCAAGGAAGAGGAGCAAGGGAGATGAGAATCTTCCCAACCTCTAGGACCTCAGAGAGCAAAGCTGAGTAGAGAGGGGCCTGAGCTCCTTGCAAAAGTCAAGTGAATGACAATGTAAGGTTCAGAATTACGGGTGGATGGTCATTTCTTAGATGATAAATCCCTTGGGTCCAGTGAAGGATAAGATAGAATGATTCTAAAATTACTTCCTAGAGCTTAGTAGCTACTCCTAAAAGGTGGGTAGGATTATTACCCAGATGGAGAAACTGAGGCACAGGCAGAGGTGAAACAAGACTAAAAAATGCCAGCATTGGATTCAGCACTTGGATGGGAAACCACAACCTTTCCCACTACCTAATACTCCAGCACCCCTTAGTGCCCAGGATATCCTGAGTTCGGTGACCTGTTATGCAGCCTCTCCTAGGTGGTATCTATGCCCTGTCTTCAAGTCTCAGACCCGCCATCTGCTCTAGCTTCCTGTGGGCATTTGGGCTGTGTCAAATAGCTTTGGATTCCTGAAGTGAGCAGAGATCAGAATGCCTCTGGACCCCCTTCCAAAATTCCTGTCAAAGTATGAACAGAGAGGATCCTTGTGGCTTCCCATGCAGATGTCAGCATCATGTGGCCCTTGTCCTTTCTGTTACAATCTCTCTCCAAGTTCTATGTTTGAACTCCATGGGTATGATTTTTCCTAGCAGCATGAACTAATGGAATCCTAGTGTTTAACCTTCAAACAGAAGCACTTCCAATACAACTAGGGAGAGTATCTCAACAAGCAAATGAAAACAGCCTCCCATTCCCTGTAACTCCAGACAGACACGATACTGTAGTAGTCCTGCAGATTCAATTGCTTCTCACCAGGGAGCCTTGTGCAACACAGACTCAGAGCCTGTTTTTACAGTCATAACTTTGAAAGTTCTGTCTCCAGTCACTTCCCTGCGCTTCAACAGGCTGCTGTAATAATAATATCCCTTCTGTCTTCATAAAATTTGTAATATCAGTGAATTTCTTCACTGTGTCTGAAAGGGGCCATTGACTTTTGTTATCCTATAAAGCAGAGCAAAAAAGGGAAACCCATGGAAACTGAAGTGTTAAATCACATCTGGGGTCTGTCACTAGATGGGAAATAGGTTTGGCACTCTGCCAGGATTCCAGATGCTGTGGCTACACACCAGTATGCATGCTAGTATAGACAAGGATGACTTGTCTTTGGCCAGGTACTCATTCTCTGTGACCTTTTTTTAAATCCTCACCTCACATACTAACTAGGGTGTCACTCAAACTGGTGTGAAAACTAGGAGTCTTCTTTCTTTACCACCACCAATCCTGCTTTCAGGAAAGTCCAGGAGGAAAAGACTGCCATCCATTTGGGAGCCACTGAGAGAGTTCCAGTACCGTGGCCTAGTAGGGAGAGTCACGTGATGAGGCAGGGCAAGTGTGCTAGGTTGGGTGGCTCTTCTTATCAAGCCACTAATGCTCAGTGGGCCCCCCACTCTTATGACCTCATCAAATCTTAATCACCTCCCCCCCAAAGGTCTGACCTCACCATACCATCAATGCAAGAGTTGAAGATTATGTTTCCAATGTGTGAGCCTTGGAGAAACACATCCAAACCACTTCAGAACTGGAAGGTTTGTGCTGTGTCCTTGTCACCAAGCCAGAGGCATACCCACCTGTGTTTATCACTTTTGTATTTCACCTCAGCCTGGTTCCAGATGCTAGTATCACAGCCCATGCTTGTAGATTCTTATGAGACATCCATGATAGATAAGAATAGGGGAGTCATCTTTGGCACTTAGGCTACCAGATGCCCCCTAATTGTAAACCAGGAATGTCCAAAATCAGTAAAGGCCAGGAAGGGGTTCCTACAAGAAAGGATGGTGGATGATATGCTTGGGGATGGGGCACCAACGTGACCAAAATAGCTTTGGAAGCAACTACAGAGAGAAAGGCTGGCTTTGGGCTCAGGACCTCAGGGGGATTTCAGTTTGTTATGGTGGGAAAAGCATGGCTACAGGAAAGCATGGCCTGGAGTGTATGTAGGCTGAAACTGTTCTCATGGTAGCCATCCAGCAAGCAGAGAAAGCAGGCAAGCCAGAAGCAGGTAACCTTCCAAGTCCCCCACCTACTGACCTCTTATACTGGCCAGAATCCACCTCCTGGAGAATCCCTAACCTTCAAAACAGTACCACAAACTGGTAGCTAATCATTCAAACCACAAGTCTGTGTGGGACATTCCAGATATGTACCATGACAGACTGCAATTCACACAACCCTCACTTTCTAGTTCAGGGAGCTGTTCAAGGCCACATGCCTGAGATCAGCAGTGTCTACCTGGACTTTGTGTCCAATGCCCACATTCAGGGTCTAGATTAGGAGCAAACATTCATTGTCACAGAGGTATAAGCTGTCAGTGAGTGATATACTGTGCATTCTTGCTGAATGTGGTGTCTGCACAGTCCTCACAGTCAACATGCAAGCTATGATCAGACCTCTGATTCAGCTGGGACTGCCCAGATGACAGGGAATCCAGAGTCTGTCCTGAGGGGATAATTTAGATCAGTGTGTCTTAACCTTCCTAATGTTGTTATACTTCAGTTTCTCATGATGTGGGGACCACAAGCCATGCAATTATTTTTGTTCCTACTTCATAAGTAATTTTGCAACTGTTTTGAACAATAATGTAAATATCTCTGTATTCTGCTGGTGTTAGATGACCAAGTGAAAACCACTGATTTAGATGAAGTAGTTTGAGCATCCTGAGTGTCTCTTTTTGGTGAAAGGTAAGTTTCTGAAGCCTGACCTTAACATTATTCAGCAATGAAGTTGGGCTTTCTTTTCTCTGCTGAGATGCTGGCATTGATTTTTGGGCATATGGGCATTGTGTTAGTTTATCAATGTGCAATCCACTTCGCTGTCCACAGCGGAGTAGAGCTTGCATGCACAAGTCTCTTGGGCAGGCTACAATGCCCAGCTCTACTGGCAGTGTTGCGGTGGGCCAGCTGTCTTGGTAAGGATGGCTTGATTCTTGTCTCCCTGTTTTGTGAAACATTTCCCAGATGCCCTGGGATGTGTGAGATAGAAACTTGTTGCACACACACTCAAAATACTTCCTTTTCTGGCATTCACTTACTGAACTTGCCCACTCCTGCTCTGTTTCTAATCTATTGCCATAGCAATGCACTCTGACCAAGGCAACCTATGAGAGAAAGGATGGTCCTTAGGGGGTCATCAGTTGCAGAGGGTGATAGTACATGACCATTGTGACGAAATCTAGCAAGAAGCAGTCGGGCATGGCATTGGAGCTGGAGCTGATAGCTTACCTCATATTCTCAAGTATGACACCCACAGAGATGACTGCGGATGGGTTTGGCTTTTGAATCCTTAGTGCTCTGGGACACTCCACTGACTACTCATCTTTCTTTCCAAACAGTCTCACTTACTGGGGATATGTATCCAATCATGTTCATCGATGGGGGCCATTCTGATTCAAACTAACACCCAATATTAACCTGGAGCTTTGAAAAGGAGAAACTTTTAGGGTAGCATTGCACTGGGATCTGACAGTTGATGTCCCCTCCCTCTGGTCTTCTTTCATTTTCAGAGAGTAGATACACCAAAGTCTTTATTACCATGTAGGTGTTCCAGAGATACAGACCTGCTCCTCCATGCACATCTCTGGAAGATTTAATCGACTCGTGCGCTATTCTTTTATCCCCAAAGAAGCTTCTTTCATAGAGCCCCTCAACTAGAGGAGCCCTGTTCAGCTGTTTGTACACAACTGAATGATCGTGACCACCTTACAAGTTAAGACAGGCTAGATCATGAGTGTATGTTTTGAAAAAGATCAAATTACAGGTACATCCCACAATTCTCTTTGGGAGACAGAACACACAAAACCATCAGTGTCTGCAATTTGTAACAATGGAAAAGACCATGAAGCAGTCCGTGCCATAGGCTCTGTAGCAACTTGTTCAAACAGGTGGGACACTCAGTGCTAGTGTCTTCCCGCCCTGAACTATCATAGACACGGAGTCAATGGGAATGTAAGTCTGATGGGAGATGTCATTCTGTAAATATGTTTCTCATATTGGTTAATGAATAAAGCACTGTTGGCCAATAGGAAAGCAAGAGAGGAGGGACTAGGAGACAAGAAGTAAAGAGGAAGTAGTAAGGAGGAGTCAAGATGGAGAGTCCAGAAAGAGCAGAACCGCCAGCTAGCTGCTTCTCCCTGGTAAGAGAAGACCACGTGGAAATACATAGAAATGGGTTAATAATTAAGACAAAGCTAGCTGATAAGAAACTAGTATCTGGCCAACAGCATTATATCAAATACAGAGTCTCTGTGCATTAATTGGGACTGGCGTGGCAGCAGTAGTAGACCAGTGGCAGGTAAGAAAAGAAAAAAAAAAACCTTACTCCTTGCATATGGCGCCCACATGGCTAATAACAACTTCCACTGAAAATTTAACAAAAGCTTAGAAAAGAGTTTTAGAAACAAAAGAACAGAGACTAGCAAGGTTTCTTGGTAGCAGCATTTTTCTGGGTTGGACTCTGTTTTGCATGAGACAAGCAAAGATTTCCACGGCTCCTTTAAGGGAAGTTTTCTGACTCAGCATAAGTGGCAAAAAAAAAAAAAAAAAAAAAAATGCAGGGCTTTTAAGAATTCCCTAACACCCAAATTCCCTAACAATTTATTGTTGTGTACATCGCCAAGCCGGCAGCATGCTGCTGGGGGGGGGGGCAGCAAAGACCAAGGCAGTGAGCACAGCTCTCAGTACTGGCGGTAAAATAGCTGCCACCATCTTTGATAAACCGCGGCAGAAACCACTATGACTTTCATTTTAGCAATGTTGTTGTTTACTAGATAAAAGACTCATGGCCAGAAAAAGATAAAGATTTACAGTAAACACAGATTCACATTTAAAAAAAAATCGGTAAAGGTTTACAGTGTGTTCTAAAATATATATAGGCGTGGGAGAGAAAAGGAATAAAATGGTTTTAAAAATACAGCTAGGAGTTGGGTGTGGTGGCACAAGCCTTTAATCCCAGCACTTGGGAGACAGAGGCAAGCAGATCTCTGTTTTTGCAAAATAAACCTGGTATGCAGAGTGAATTCCAAGACAGATAATTGTTACACAGAGAAACCCTGTCTCAAAAAATGAAAAAATACAACTAACAGAAACAGAGTAATAAAAAAGCCACATAAAGATGGAAAGCACAGAAAAACTGTGCATACTATACACTATTCTGTTGTCTTTAAATGGTTTGACTGCTAAGGAAATAACAACAACTGTTAAAACAAATACTGCTGGATTAATTCAATTTATATATTTTAAAAATTTCTATTTTTGTTTCCACAGAAAATGAAAAGCTGTGGATTCCTTCAAGACAATTGTGGTTTGAGCAAGCCTGACCCCCTAAAACAGAGTACCAAGTGATCCTACATTCAAAACAACTGAACAAAGCAGTCTTACAGACTACAGCCAGTATTTCTACATCTTCTTAGAATCCCCCATGACAGTGCCCTTTATCAGCAGGAAGTAGTTTGGAAAGAACAACACCCAAATTCCCAAATAGTGTTTATAATTGTTTGTTTTCTTTTAAATGGGGTTGGTTATAAATGGCTAATGATCACAGCCAATTCTTTTTAAAGGTAAAAAGGGGATTATGGCATAGATATGAATCCTTTGTTTTGGAAAGGATTTTCATTCATTGATACAATTTAAGGTCAATTTTGAGATATCTATATTTCTCTTGTTTAGGTATTGTGTTTATATAGCACAGTTAGAAATGTAATGTATAATTTAGTTCAGATTATAGACAGTTACCTATAATACTCAAAACTTATAGTTAAGTTAGTTAGGTTTTCTAGATATACAGAGATGTATTTGAGATGAATGGGCATTCTTCAAACCTTTCAAAGACCTATAGAGTATGGCATTTAAAAAGGCTTAGGTTTTTCTGGACAGTGAGACATAAATGCTCCTGGCAACAACATCTGCGTCAGAAAGGAAGATGGACATCAAAGAAACCTGTTATGAAGTTTACTTCCAATATGGCAAGATTAGCCATTTGGACAAGATACTGCTCTTGTCTGGAGTGTTTGACTTCATGCTATATAAACTGGATATGCAGGACCCACTGAAAAGTGACTGCTGCACATCCTCTCCAACATGAGTCATCATTGGTGTTTCTAATTTTAGCCATTCTGGCAGGAGTAAGATGGTATCTCAAAGTTGTTTTGATTTGCATTTCCCTGATAGCTAAGGATATGGAGCATTTTCTTAAGTGTCTTTCCGGCTTTTTGATTTCCTCTATTGAGAATTCTTTCTTCAGTTCTGTAACCCATTTTTAAATAAAGTTATTTGGGGTTTTGTTGACTAGTTTCTTGAGTTCTTTGTATATTTTGGAGATCAGCCCTTTGTCGGACATAGGATTGATGAAAATCTTTTCCCAGTCTGTGGGCTACCGTATGGTCTTGTCGACTATGTCCTTTGCCTTGCAGAAGCATTCTACATGGAGGGTGATGCCTTCAAGGAGGGATCATCAAAATCTGTCAACTCGTTTGGTGTAGGGTCTAGGACCTCCCTCCTGCCTATAGGCTAAGGGAGTATACCTCCATGGGAAATGTGCTTCCAAAGTCCTTTTGTGCACAAGGGATACGACCTGGTTCCACTGTCAGAGGTCCATTATACTGCCCAGGCATTGCAACTGAGACCCACTTACAGGGGTTCTGATTCGATACAATGCTGCTTTCCCAGCTATCAGTCCATGAGCTTCCCCTGGTTTGTGTCAGCTGTCCATGTGTGTTTCTATAGAGTGATCTTCATCCCTTGTCTTATCACTTTTCCTTCTCTCAACTGTAATCCAGGAGTTCAGCACAGTGTCTATCTGTGGTTGTCTCAAACATCACCATTTACAATAGTCACAAACAAAAAAAAAATATCTTGGGGTAAGGCTAACATAACAACAAAAGACCTATATAGCAAGAAATTTCTGTCTTTAAAAAAAGAAATTAAGTAAGATACCAAAATGGAAGGATCTCCCATGATCTTGGATAGGTAGGGTAAACAGAGTAAAAATGGCTATCTTACAAAAAACAAACTACGGTTTCAATGCAATCCCCATTAAAATACGAGCACAACTCTTCACTGACCTTGAAAGGAAAATACCCAACTTTATATGGAAAAAGAAAAGACCTAGGATAGCCCAGAAAACACTGTAAAAATAATTTCAGTAGGCATCAGCATCCACGACTTCAAGCTCTACTATAGAGCTATAGTCCAGAGAACAGCTTGGTATTGGCACAAATATAGACAGGGAGACCAATGAAACAAATTCAAAATCCTTATATTAACACATCCACCTATGAACACCTGATTTTTGACAAAACACAGGAGAAAGGGCCTAGACCCTACTCCAAATGACCTGACAGATTTTGATGATCCCTCCTGCAAGGCATCACCCTCCCTGTGCAGTAGGAGGGAATGGGGCAGGAGGAGGTTCTGGGGCATGGGAGGGACAGTGAACTAAGGATGACATGTTCTGTATTTATCTATCTGTATTTATTTCCTTTAGGGAACTTGACTCAGGATAAGCCAAGATTGTGCTTTTGACACTGAAAGGATTGTAGGAGTATCCCAGATAACAAGGACATTTAAAGTTTTGAGCATGAGGACATATGTCAGTACAAGGAAAGCATTTGCCCCAGGCCCTGCTGCCACCAGCAGAGCCAGCACAGGCTGTGCCTGATGCTCTGAAACCTGAGACAAATTAACCTGGGCCTCTCTTGGCATCAATTTGGCAGGAGACATAGGCAAAGAACTCAAAAGACCATGTTGGCCTCTGGCTAGATGTGATTGGTCCATGGCTCGGTGACATCACAAGGAGCCATTGTGAGGAATGAGAGTGGTCACCCATATAAGGCACCAGCTGGGCCTGGATCTTGTCCTTTCGTTGCAGTGAAGCTGTTGGTTGGCTGCAGAGGATTCACTCAAGACTTTGGTCGTGAGAACTTTATTTTTTGTTGTCTGTCTTTGACACTGAACATCTGTGATCACCACTGACCTGAACATCGAAAGTGTGCTGACCGGTGCGTTGGGTTTTCCTCTAAATGTTGACTTAGTTTGTTTTAGATGTAGTTTGTGTGTCAGCTTCAGTTTATTATCAACCACGTTCTATTATTCCTTATCCATTTATCTTTGACAGTTTTTACATTTGATTTTGTTAGTCTACATTAGCTGGAAAAGAAAAGGAATATGATTTTGCTTGGAGCATACACACCTCCTTAATTACTTCCTTCAGAATTTCCTTGTGGTTATGAATCCTCCTATCATGGTAAGTCTCTTCTCTTGCCCACCATGCCACTCATGAAATTAACCGTTCTGGGGTATCTTGAGGAGCAACACTTTCCTCATGGCCTCGAATCTTCACAGGCTTTCATCATTTCGATACCCATAAATATGAGTGTAAAGAACAGGAATTGCATCATGATTGTAGAGATCAAGAGATTGGCAGTAGTTGGAGTCATTAGAAAGTATGAGAGTTTGAGGACAAGGACCTTGATGAAGCTTATATGTTCACTCTCTAGTCCATAACCGTGTCTCTAACCTGGGCTGCCCAAAGATAACTGAGTCCATTCTTGTTGATACTACTGCTGCTGAAGTCCAAATGTCCTCCCTAGGGTTTGAATGGGAGAGGTTTCACATCATCTCAAATCTCTGAGTTCTTGGTGTCTATCAGAAGTGCAATCAGGAGGGTTAAACCCCACGCTGGTGGAACCCAGCAGGGGCAATTGCTCACTGGAGACAAAGGGACCTGACAGTGCCCTGGAAGCAGCTGCTTCTTTCCAAATCTGGAGACATGGTTTCCTTCTGCCTAATGCCTGAGCCAAAGCAAAACCTGTGTAGTACCCACATGTTGCTGCGTATCAGGGAATTGGTCTTGGCTGTGAGAACACTATTTCTGTCCTGGGAGACAGAAAGTGAAGAACTTCTGTCCACCTCTCCCCTCTAGCCGTGGATAGGTGTGATTAGGTGATTCCTTCCTATATCCTCACAGGAGCCATTGTGAGGAATTGCAGACTCCACACACATCAGGAACTCAGTGGGGCTGAGGCTTCTCACTCTACCCAGAGGCTATTGCTTGGTTGATGCAGAGCTGTTGCACTGAGACAGTGGTTCACATTAACTTTGATCTCAGACAAAGAGACATTGTTCATCTGCATAGACTTCCAAATAATTAGTTTGTTGGTTTGATTTACATCTCTTAATTGATTGTTGATTTAATTAGTGCTTTCCATTCACCTTTTTTTATTGGCCCCATATGTCTAATTTTCAGCATGATCCTTTGAAATTTATACATTTAATTTTTTTGTTTTAAATGTTTTGTTTCATGGACAAGCTGTAATCACACTATACTTCATCACCATGTGAATGTTTATTGTCTCCTACAGTCTTCGATGCACTTCAAAGCTCATCTCTCCTGGTAGCTATTTCCACAGTTGCTATGTCACACATAACAAAAAACAAACAAACTCATATATATCATGAGCTATTAGTCCATTTCCTTAGATCATCCAAGTTTCAGGGAGAGCTACCTACCATCCTTTAAACTCCCACCTATATGAGTTTTACATAAAGGAATTGAACATCTTATGTGTAGAGATGAGGCCTGCAGTAGTCGGAATTATCAGAGTACAAAGGACGTTAGGGCAGATCATAGGTTTATTTTCTAACTAGTTCATATCTGTGACCCTAAGAAAGATCAGCACAGAGTTTGTCTGTCCCTCTTGTTACTATGGCACATGTTACCTTGTTACTATGTTACCTAGTTACTAGGTTCTTAAAGTCAAAGTGTGCTCCTCAGGTTTGATATGGTGTCACACCTCATGTGTCTGAATGCTTGGGTTCTAGCAGGAGGTGCAGTTTGAGAAGGCCATAAAGTCTCAAGGATGGTGGAAACAGCAGGAGGAATTGGGTGACTGGGTGCAGGAGGGATCTGCCAAAGTCAAGTACCCCACTGCCTCAGACCCCTCTTCCAAATTCCCCAGCCCCTCATCTGCCATATGACCCTGTCCTCTGAGAGCCTGACAGAGAGTAGGATTTTCCTTTGCCCTTTAAGGAGCATTTTGTTGAGGATTTTCTCAGGGCCATGACAAAAGATATGCAGTTCTTGGAGATGTATAGAGCAACAAATTGTGGGATATTCTGGTAGTTATTCCTCATCCCTTATTGTGACATCACAAAAGCTGAGGTGAGAAGTTATGGAAGTCTGTTCACATAGGAACTGCAAGGTTGGGACTTGTTTTCATACAGCTGAGCAACTCTTGTGAGGTGGAGAGCAGTAAGACTTCTGCATTTCTCTTGATCAACTGGACTCCCTGAGACTCTTGGACCTTGACAATGGGATATTTACCCTTCTTGTTTGGATTTGTATTCTGTTTTTCTTTCTTTTTTATTTATTTTTGTGTGTGTCTCTGTGCGTGAAAGGGGTGAGGAGGAGGATTAGGCACCTGTTTAGAAATTTATGCAGTTGCCTCCTCACCCCAAAGACAGAAGACACAGTCCCCAGGTAAAGGACAGCAATGCCATCCAAGTGGGATCAAGTAGATCTGTCAGGTCATTTGAAGTAGGGACTAGGCCTTCTCTCCTGTCTCTAGGTTAAGGCAGTATCCCTCCATGGGGGATGTGTCTGCAAGATTCTTTTGTGCACCAGGAATACATTCTGGTTCTACTGTCTGAGGTCCCTTAGACTGCTCAGTCCTTCTGGCTGAGACCCATATTCAGGGGGCCTGAATCAGTCCCATGCTGGATTCCCAACTATCTGTCTGGGAGCCCGTTAGCTCCTCCTTGTTCAGGTCCGCTGTCTCTATGTGTTTCTGAAACCTGGTCTTGTCCTCTCCCTCTGCATCTGGATTCTAGTTTGACTCAGTGTTTAGATATGGGTTTTGCTTCTCTTTCCAGCAGCTATTAGATGAGGCATCCATGGATATGTTAGATGTTGATCTCACTATCCGGGAAGGGTATTTATGGTAGCCTTTCCACGGTTGCTCAAATTGTTAGCTGGCGGCAGTCTTGTAGGTCTCTAGACATTTCTTTAGGTTCAGGCTGTTTTTCTTTATATGCATGAACCCAGTGCTTTTGGATGAGGCATGGATTTCTGATTATGTATACATTTCTCTTAATTGTTCTGTATAAAATTTTTTGCCTTTTTTTACTTTGGTTTATTTTTTTTCTTCTTTAAACATTAACTGTGTGACATAAGGCATTCTCCTGTAACATTTCTGGAGATGCATACTGACCTGGGATCTTTTCCTCTGCTCTGTGACTGTGCAGCTGCCCCTTGTGTGTCCAAAAGGCCCTTGTTTCAGTTAAGGATCCACCTTCTGCTCCATGGCTCTAGTCAGGATCACCATGTATCTGGACCTGGGATGACAGTCACAAGCTCTATGTTTATTTCTACTTCAGAAAGTGACAGGAATCCATTTGGTTTTTTTTTTTTCTTTTTCTTTTTTTCTGAGCCTGTCCCCCCCCCCCCCTGGACCTTCTTCCATGCTTGTTGTCCAAGCATGGAATTATTCTAGGATTCCCTGTTGAACTAACTATGAACATGAAGCATCAACTGTGTCATGTGTTTTGAACTTCCCATCAAGTACCATGGATCTCATAACACATGCACATGTGGAAATTCATCAAAGACATTGGAGAAAACCCTAGCCTGTGTCAGTGTGTGTGTGTGTGTGTGTGTGTGTGTTTGTGTGTGTGTGTGTGTGTGTGTGTGTGTGTGTGTGTGTGCCTGTGTGTGTGCAGTTAAGGGTTCAGCATTGGGAATGCATGTTCTAAGAATAAATTTGGAGGAAGCTTTCCTTGTGTCTGGTGTTGCTTCTTGAGGAGAACTGATCTTTACTATAAGAACTGGAACTAAGATACATCATGTAATCTGTACTCGTTCCTTCTTATCCCTAAATGGATTCCTTTGCATGTTTTGAAACATCCAGAATTGATCACCACACCTAGGGTATAGAAGCAGGAAGGCAGCAAATGGTACCTGGGTTTAATAATATGCCATCAATGTTCGTCTATTTTATGATTCAAGAAATTACCTTCTGTCATGACTATCACCTCTCTAGAGACAATTCACATCATACACACCACAACCAAGGTGCCCTAGATCATACTTGTCTTTCTTCCACACTGTATGTCTTGTCTCACATTTCCATAATTTGTATCCTCTCTCTGGGCAAGAGTTTTGCAGACTTCATCTTGACATTTCACCAAATCTTTGATTTGATTTTTGTTTCATTGGCCTTCCTTTCAACCTCTGAGTGACCACTTATTTCATCTCTGTTCTTTCTTATGCATCCTCATAATTGCTTTAGGGTTGAGACTGTCACCTATTTTTTTTCAACCTCTGACCCAAAGATTATCATTAGGATATTGAGGTAGGTACGTTTTTTATGAAGTGAAATTGAGAGACATAAACCTATCTGCTTTTGTCTTTTTACTTGTAGCACCTTGTGGTGGTCGCATCCCCCACCTGTCCCAGTGGGGGACATGGAGGAAGTATTTCCGTACATGAATCTCTGTGACGAAGATTTCCTAGCACTATCCAGAGAAAGTAGTTCCAGGCCATCCATCTCTACCATTGTAGATACTATGTGTTGCTTAGACACCATGGCTGAAGAAACCCTGGAACTCAAAGGAACAAATTGGCTTAATCATGCCCTAGCAAAAATCAGTATGTTCAACAGGAGAAAAAGCAATAGTAACATCCACGGTGCTATCTGGAAGGGTCCCCAGAGCCCTTCTGCAGGTCATCCCACCTTCCTTCTGACCCTAAGGAGGGCCCTGAGTGAACCAGCTTTGCCCACATTCCTGACATTGGAAGACAACCAAGGGCAAGAGTTGAATGAAGTGAGAAAAAGCAAAATCTCCTCTAGGTCCAGCTCTCCAGGTTTATACGAGCTGCTCAGTACCAGCTGGCTTTGGAATTCTGACTCACCACTTTCTCCTGTGCCCTCCTATAACATCAATAAAAATACAGAGGACACAGAGAGTACTACTTCATCTGAGGAGACCCTCTCCTGCCTAGAGGAAACCACTTCTCATAACTCAGCTGCCCATGATGCTGACGAGGCTGAGAGTGAGGAGATGGGCAGTGCCAACATGCTCAGTCTCTCATCCCTGGAAGGGCTGTGCTTCTGGGACGACAGTAGAAGCACAGGGACGCCAGAAACCCAGGATGATGCTGACGTCACTGCTGGCATCAGCACTTCTACAGACCTGAAGGAAACTGATCCACAGCGCAGTGAACGAATCCATGACACTATCGACACCCTGGACTCTCCCCTGAGAGTGAACGATGAATTTGAAAATATCGACAAAATAACAGTTGAAGATTCAGCACCGATCTCTAGCAAGGACCAGCCCCAGGAAGAAGCCATAGCCTCCAAGAGGAAGCACAGAAGGGGCTGGAAAGGGGTGAGGAGGAGGATTAGGCACCTGTTTAGAAATTTATGCAGTTGCCTCCTCACCCCAAAGACAGAAGACACAGTCCCCAGGTAAAGGACAGCAATGCCATCCAGGTGGGATCAAGTAGATCTGTCAGGTCATTTGAAGTAGGGACTAGGCCTTCTCTCCTGTCTCTAGGTTAAGGCAGTATCCCTCCATGGGGGATGTGTCTGCAAGATTCTTTTGTGCACCAGGAATACATTCTGGTTCTACTGTCTGAGGTCCCTTAGACTGCTCAGTCCTTCTGGCTGAGACCCATATTCAGGGGGCCTGAGTCAGTCCCATGCTGGATTCCCAACTATCTGTCTGGGAGCCCGTTAGCTCCTCCTTGTTCAGGTCCGCTGTCTCTATGTGTTTCTGAAACCTGGTCTTGTCCTCTCCCTCTGCATCTGGATTCTAGTTTGACTCAGTGTTTAGATATGGGTTTTGCTTCTCTTTCCAGCAGCTATTAGATGAGGCATCCATGGATATGTTAGATGTTGATCTCACTATCCGGGAAGGGTATTTATGGTAGCCTTTCCACGGTTGCTCAAATTGTTAGCTGGCGGCAGTCTTGTAGGTCTCTAGACATTTCTTTAGGTTCAGGCTGTTTTTCTTTATATGCATGAACCCAGTGCTTTGGATGAGGCATGGATTTCTGATTATGTATACATTTCTCTTAATTGTTCTGTATAAAATTTTTTGCCTTTTTTTACTTTGGTTTATTTTTTTTCTTCTTTAAACATTAACTGTGTGACATAAGGCATTCTCCTGTAACATTTCTGGAGATGCATACTGACCTGGGATCTTTTCCTCTGCTCTGTGACTGTGCAGCTGCCCCTTGTGTGTCCAAAAGGCCCTTGTTTCAGTTAAGGATCCACCTTCTGCTCCATGGCTCTAGTCAGGATCACCATGTATCTGGACCTGGGATGACAGTCACAAGCTCTATGTTTATTTCTACTTCAGAAAGTGACAGGAATCCATTTGGTTTTTTTTTTTCTTTTTCTTTTTTTCTGAGCCTGTCCCCCCCCCCCTGGACCTTCTTCCATGCTTGTTGTCCAAGCATGGAATTATTCTAGGATTCCCTGTTGAACTAACTATGAACATGAAGCATCAACTGTGTCATGTGTTTTGAACTTCCCATCAAGTACCATGGATCTCATAACACATGCACATGTGGAAATTCATCAAAGACATTGGAGAAAACCCTAGCCTGTGTCAGTGTGTGTGTGTGTGTGTGTGTTTGTGTGTGTGTGTGTGTGTGTGTGTGTGTGTGTGTGTGTGTGCCTGTGTGTGTGCAGTTAAGGGTTCAGCATTGGGAATGCATGTTCTAAGAATAAATTTGGAGGAAGCTTTCCTTGTGTCTGGTGTTGCTTCTTGAGGAGAACTGATCTTTACTATAAGAACTGGAACTAAGATACATCATGTAATCTGTACTCGTTCCTTCTTATCCCTAAATGGATTCCTTTGCATGTTTTGAAACATCCAGAATTGATCACCACACCTAGGGTATAGAAGCAGGAAGGCAGCAAATGGTACCTGGGTTTAATAATATGCCATCAATGTTCGTCTATTTTATGATTCAAGAAATTACCTTCTGTCATGACTATCACCTCTCTAGAGACAATTCACATCATACACACCACAACCAAGGTGCCCTAGATCATACTTGTCTTTCTTCCACACTGTATGTCTTGTCTCACATTTCCATAATTTGTATCCTCTCTCTGGGCAAGAGTTTTGCAGACTTCATCTTGACATTTCACCAAATCTTTGATTTGATTTTTGTTTCATTGGCCTTCCTTTCAACCTCTGAGTGACCACTTATTTCATCTCTGTTCTTTCTTATGCATCCTCATAATTGCTTTAGGGTTGAGACTGTCACCTATTTTTTTTCAACCTCTGACCCAAAGATTATCATTAGGATATTGAGGTAGGTACGTTTTTTATGAAGTGAAATTGAGAGACATAAACCTATCTGCTTTTGTCTTTTTACTTGTAGCACCTTGTGGTGGTCGCATCCCCCACCTGTCCCAGTGGGGGACATGGAGGAAGTATTTCCGTACATGAATCTCTGTGACGAAGATTTCCTAGCACTATCCAGAGAAAGTAGTTCCAGGCCATCCATCTCTACCATTGTAGATACTATGTGTTGCTTAGACACCATGGCTGAAGAAACCCTGGAACTCAAAGGAACAAATTGGCTTAATCATGCCCTAGCAAAAATCAGTATGTTCAACAGGAGAAAAAGCAATAGTAACATCCACGGTGCTATCTGGAAGGGTCCCCAGAGCCCTTCTGCAGGTCATCCCACCTTCCTTCTGACCCTAAGGAGGGCCCTGAGTGAACCAGCTTTGCCCACATTCCTGACATTGGAAGACAACCAAGGGCAAGAGTTGAATGAAGTGAGAAAAAGCAAAATCTCCTCTAGGTCCAGCTCTCCAGGTTTATACGAGCTGCTCAGTACCAGCTGGCTTTGGAATTCTGACTCACCACTTTCTCCTGTGCCCTCCTATAACATCAATAAAAATACAGAGGACACAGAGAGTACTACTTCATCTGAGGAGACCCTCTCCCTGCCTAGAGGAAACCACTTCTCATAACTCAGCTGCCCATGATGCTGACGAGGCTGAGAGTGAGGAGATGGGCAGTGCCAACATGCTCAGTCTCTCATCCCTGGAAGGGCTGTGCTTCTGGGACGACAGTAGAAGCACAGGGACGCCAGAAACCCAGGATGATGCTGACGTCACTGCTGGCATCAGCACTTCTACAGACCTGAAGGAAACTGATCCACAGCGCAGTGAACGAATCCATGACACTATCGACACCCTGGACTCTCCCCTGAGAGTGAACGATGAATTTGAAAATATCGACAAAATAACAGTTGAAGATTCAGCACCGATCTCTAGCAAGGACCAGCCCCAGGAAGAAGCCATAGCCTCCAAGAGGAAGCACAGAAGGGGCTGGAAAGGGGTGAGGAGGAGGATTAGGCACCTGTTTAGAAATTTATGCAGTTGCCTCCTCACCCCAAAGACAGAAGACACAGTCCCCAGGTAAAGGACAGCAATGCCATCCAGGTGGGATCAAGTAGATCTGTCAGGTCATTTGAAGTAGGGACTAGGCCTTCTCTCCTGTCTCTAGGTTAAGGCAGTATCCCTCCATGGGGGATGTGTCTGCAAGATTCTTTTGTGCACCAGGAATACATTCTGGTTCTACTGTCTGAGGTCCCTTAGACTGCTCAGTCCTTCTGGCTGAGACCCATATTCAGGGGGCCTGAGTCAGTCCCATGCTGGATTCCCAACTATCTGTCTGGGAGCCCGTTAGCTCCTCCTTGTTCAGGTCCGCTGTCTCTATGTGTTTCTGAAACCTGGTCTTGTCCTCTCCCTCTGCATCTGGATTCTAGTTTGACTCAGTGTTTAGATATGGGTTTTGCTTCTCTTTCCAGCAGCTATTAGATGAGGCATCCATGGATATGTTAGATGTTGATCTCACTATCCGGGAAGGGTATTTATGGTAGCCTTTCCACGGTTGCTCAAATTGTTAGCTGGCGGCAGTCTTGTAGGTCTCTAGACATTTCTTTAGGTTCAGGCTGTTTTTCTTTATATGCATGAACCCAGTGCTTTTGGATGAGGCATGGATTTCTGATTATGTATACATTTCTCTTAATTGTTCTGTATAAAATTTTTTGCCTTTTTTTACTTTGGTTTATTTTTTTCTTCTTTAAACATTAACTGTGTGACATAAGGCATTCTCCTGTAACATTTCTGGAGATGCATACTGACCTGGGATCTTTTCCTCTGCTCTGTGACTGTGCAGCTGCCCCTTGTGTGTCCAAAAGGCCCTTGTTTCAGTTAAGGATCCACCTTCTGCTCCATGGCTCTAGTCAGGATCACCATGTATCTGGACCTGGGATGACAGTCACAAGCTCTATGTTTATTTCTACTTCAGAAAGTGACAGGAATCCATTTGGTTTTTTTTTTTTCTTTTTCTTTTTTTCTGAGCCTGTCCCCCCCCCCCCTGGACCTTCTTCCATGCTTGTTGTCCAAGCATGGAATTATTCTAGGATTCCCTGTTGAACTAACTATGAACATGAAGCATCAACTGTGTCATGTGTTTTGAACTTCCCATCAAGTACCATGGATCTCATAACACATGCACATGTGGAAATTCATCAAAGACATTGGAGAAAACCCTAGCCTGTGTCAGTGTGTGTGTGTGTGTGTGTGTGTGTTTGTGTGTGTGTGTGTGTGTGTGTGTGTGTGTGTGTGTGTGCCTGTGTGTGTGCAGTTAAGGGTTCAGCATTGGGAATGCATGTTCTAAGAATAAATTTGGAGGAAGCTTTCCTTGTGTCTGGTGTTGCTTCTTGAGGAGAACTGATCTTTACTATAAGAACTGGAACTAAGATACATCATGTAATCTGTACTCGCTCCTTCTTATCCCTAAATGGATTCCTTTGCATGTTTTGAAACATCCAGAATTGATCACCACACCTAGGGTATAGAAGCAGGAAGGCAGCAAATGGTACCTGGGTTTAATAATATGCCATCAATGTTCGTCTATTTTATGATTCAAGAAATTACCTTCTGTCATGACTATCACCTCTCTAGAGACAATTCACATCATACACACCACAACCAAGGTGCCCTAGATCATACTTGTCTTTCTTCCACACTGTATGTCTTGTCTCACATTTCCATAATTTGTATCCTCTCTCTGGGCAAGAGTTTTGCAGACTTCATCTTGACATTTCACCAAATCTTTGATTTGATTTTTGTTTCATTGGCCTTCCTTTCAACCTCTGAGTGACCACTTATTTCATCTCTGTTCTTTCTTATGCATCCTCATAATTGCTTTAGGGTTGAGACTGTCACCTATTTTTTTTCAACCTCTGACCCAAAGATTATCATTAGGATATTGAGGTAGGTACGTTTTTTATGAAGTGAAATTGAGAGACATAAACCTATCTGCTTTTGTCTTTTTACTTGTAGCACCTTGTGGTGGTCGCATCCCCCACCTGTCCCAGTGGGGGACATGGAGGAAGTATTTCCGTACATGAATCTCTGTGACGAAGATTTCCTAGCACTATCCAGAGAAAGTAGTTCCAGGCCATCCATCTCTACCATTGTAGATACTATGTGTTGCTTAGACACCATGGCTGAAGAAACCCTGGAACTCAAAGGAACAAATTGGCTTAATCATGCCCTAGCAAAAATC
This sequence comes from Phodopus roborovskii, assembly GCF_943737965.1. Classification (NCBI taxonomy): domain Eukaryota; kingdom Metazoa; phylum Chordata; class Mammalia; order Rodentia; family Cricetidae; genus Phodopus; species Phodopus roborovskii. Next base: position 44,143,001 of record NW_026126407.1, read on the forward strand.
AGTATGTTCAACAGGAGAAAAAGCAATAGTAACATCCACGGTGCTATCTGGAAGGGTCCCCAGAGCCCTTCTGCAGGTCATCCCACCTTCCTTCTGACCCTAAGGAGGGCCCTGAGTGAACCAGCTTTGCCCACATTCCTGACATTGGAAGACAACCAAGGGCAAGAGTTGAATGAAGTGAGAAAAAGCAAAATCTCCTCTAGGTCCAGCTCTCCAGGTTTATACGAGCTGCTCAGTACCAGCTGGCTTTGGAATTCTGACTCACCACTTTCTCCTGTGCCCTCCTATAACATCAATAAAAATACAGAGGACACAGAGAGTACTACTTCATCTGAGGAGACCCTCTCCTGCCTAGAGGAAACCACTTCTCATAACTCAGCTGCCCATGATGCTGACGAGGCTGAGAGTGAGGAGATGGGCAGTGCCAACATGCTCAGTCTCTCATCCCTGGAAGGGCTGTGCTTCTGGGACGACAGTAGAAGCACAGGGACGCCAGAAACCCAGGATGATGCTGACGTCACTGCTGGCATCAGCACTTCTACAGACCTGAAGGAAACTGATCCACAGCGCAGTGAACGAATCCATGACACTATCGACACCCTGGACTCTCCCCTGAGAGTGAACGATGAATTTGAAAATATCGACAAAATAACAGTTGAAGATTCAGCACCGATCTCTAGCAAGGACCAGCCCCAGGAAGAAGCCATAGCCTCCAAGAGGAAGCACAGAAGGGGCTGGAAAGGGGTGAGGAGGAGGATTAGGCACCTGTTTAGAAATTTATGCAGTTGCCTCCTCACCCCAAAGACAGAAGACACAGTCCCCAGGTAAGGGACAGCAAGGCAAGGGAAACAGAGTTCCAGGAAACAGAGTAGGCATGGTGAGTGGCTTCCCCTTTTGGATTTCATCTTTGAATTACAAGGCCCTTGGCCATTGATATTGTGTGATCATGTATAGGACATGAACCCTTAGATGTCTGTAGGCACAGAAGGAGCTTTCCCACTGTATTCCTGTATGTGGATCATGGGGAAGTTGAGACTGAAGCAGAGACAAGCAAAGGATGCTAATGAAAGAAGACAGTTGGGATTGGGGACTCGGAACAGGTTAGGGGGTGTGGAATCTTGTGGAGAGATATGCGGCAGTAGTGTAGCTTTGTGTTAAGTCCTGCTGATGTCACAGTCACTAACAGGGTCCTTTACTTGTGTCTCTTTCAAGGTCTGAAGAACAGGCCTGGGTCCATGGTTCATAAACCATGGGACTCAGTTTGGCCTGGTGTGGCCTACCAAGCCACATAGGGGAGCCAGGCCAGAACCCGACAGACTGTGTACCCCAACTATGAAGTTCACTATCACACACCTCCAGCAACCTGGGCACAAGCTCTCTACCCCTCTTCTCTCTGAAGTGGGAACTGTTAGCTCCTACAGCTTAAACTCATAGTTGACCCAGCACTATGACTGGACAGATATCAGCCACACTGCCAGCCTGTTTGAAAGAGCCAGCCCTCCAGCTTCTGCAGCCACCTTATACAACTTTGTATTCCGCACGACTTGAGGTCTTCAGACACCTGCCCTATTCATTATGTTTCTCAATGACCAGATATAATCAAGTCCATATACTGTGTAAGCCCATGAGGTAAGGAGGCCCAGGGAGAGGGGCAGAGAGGTAGAGAGGGGCATGTGTGCCCTGTCAAAAGAAAAGAAAAGAGAGGAGGAAAGGGCATAAAGGTGGTTAAAAGGGAGGAGAATCTGCCCATAGGAAGTTCCAGTTCCAGTCGGGCAGTTATATGAAAGGGATGAGCATGTAGGAGCGAGGCTGGGACCTTGGACAATCACGGGCTGGAACAAACACCATGTGGAACAGAGTTGGGGGTGTAGGGAGTGGATTCCCAGGAGCAGAAAACAATGCCATCACAGGGAGGTCAAGGCAAACCCTTCTCAGGACCTCTTTCTGCTCTAACCATCTTGGGCTGGTCAGGTAACTAACACCGATATTCTTTTTTTACAGACTCCTTCCACCAGGCACCCATAGCAATCTGCCGCTGTCCCAGAGTTCCAGAAACTGGTGTAATATTTTTTATCACAGTGAGTGATTCTGTCCTGTCAAGTGACTAAAATTACAGGTTTTTTGATTTTGTTTTTTTTTTTATGTGAACTATAAATGGTAAGTAGGGCTTGAAAGGCCTGTAGAACATCACTCCAGACAAGACCATCATCCTTGTAAACTTGGTGTCCAATGCCCACATTCAGGGTCTCGATTAGGAGAAAACCTATATTGCCACAGAGGTACTAGTTGTCAGTGAGTGACACAGTGTGCATCTTGCTGAGTGAGGTGTCTGCAGAGTCCTCATGGTCACCATGCAGGCTATGGTCAGATCTCTGATTCAGTGGGGACTGCCCAGATGACAGGGAATCCAGAGTCTGTTCTGAGGGCATAATTTAGATCAGTGAGTCTCAACCTTCCCCATGCTGTTACACTTTAATTCAGTTTCTCATGATGTGGGGACCCCCAACCATACAATTATTTTTGTTGGTACTTCATGAGTAATTTTGCAACTGTTTTGAACAATAATGTAAATATCTCTGTTTTCTGCTGGTGTGATATGACCCTGTGAAATGGTCATTTGACCCACAAAGAGGTTGAGACCCACCCAGGTTGAGAACCACTGGTTTAGATGAAGCAGTTTGAGCATGCAGTGTTTCTTTGAGTGGAAGGTGAGGTTCTGATGCCTGGTCTTAACATTATTCACCAGTGAAGTTTGGCTTTCCTTCCTCTGCTGAGAATGCTGGCAATCATCTTCAGGACTACGAACTTTGTGTTAGTTTAGCAAATTGCAATCCACTTCTGTGGCCACAGCTCTGAGCACCTTGCATCCACAACTCTCTGGGGCAGTCTACACTGTGTGGCTCTACTAGCATTGATGGGGCAGTGGGCCAGCTGTCTCAGTAAGGAGGGCTTGAAACATTTCCCAGATGCCCTAGGATGTGTGAGATAGAAACTTGGTGCAGACACACACACAAAATACTTCCTTTTCTGGCATTCATTTACTGAATGCGCCATTCCTGCTCTGTTTATAATCTATTTCCATGACAAAGCACTCTGACCAAGGCAACTTAGGAGAGAAAGCATGGTCCTTAGGAGGTCCTCAGTTGCAGAGGGTGACAGTACATGACCATCATTATGTAATCTAACAACAGGCGGCATGTCATTGGAGCTGGAGCGGATAGCGTACCTCCAAGTCTCAAGCACGACACACAGACATCAAGCGGATGGGTTTTGTCTTTTGAATCCTTAATGCTCTGGGACCCTCTACTGTCCTCCTCTTTCTTTCGAAACAATCTCACCTACTGGGAATAAGTATCCAATCATGTTCATCGATGGGGGCCATTCTGATGCAAACTAACACCCAATATTAACCTGGAGCTTTGAAAAGAATAAACTCTTAGGGTAGCATTGCACTGGGTGGGAACTGAGAGTTGATGTCCCCACCCCTCTGTTATTCTTTCATTTTCAGAGAGTAGATAACACCAAAGTCTTTCTTACCATGCAGGTGTTCCAGAGATACAGACCTGCTCCTCCATGATCATCTCTGGAAGATTTAATCAACTCATGCACTCCACTTTTATCCCCAAAGTAGCTTCTTTCATGGAGCACCTCAACGAGAAGAGCCCTGTTTGGCTCTCTCTAACCAATTGGATGATCCTAACCACCTCACAAGGTCAGAATGGGCTAGATCATGAGACTATGTTTGGAAGAAGATCAAATAGCAGGTACACCGCACATTTTCATTGGGAGACAGAACACACAAAACCATCAGTGTCTGCCATTTGTGACAATGGAGGAGCAATCCGTGCCACAGCCTCTGTAGCAACTTGTTCAAACTGGTGAGACACTCAGCGCTAGTGTCTTCCTGCCCTGGACTATCATAGACAGGGTAGTCGATGGGAGTGTAAGTTTGGATCAACTAAGGCCACCATGGAGTTTAGGGGGTGTGCTGTCACTCAGCCTCTTGGCTTGTGAAAGGCTTCTATACAAGCACTGAATGATTTTCACAGCTTTGCTCATGAGGCCTTAAGAAGTAGGAAAAATGGAAAACTGTGTGACTGTTACAATATGATGTAGTTCCTGTCATGGTGAAGTTGAATGGGGGTGTGGCCAGAGAATTTAGGTCACAGAAGCAGAGAACATGGGTGACATGTCTGGCCACCTGTCCTCAAAGCAAAAGCTGTCTAGCCCCGCACAATGTAAGATGAATGTGTCCCTGACAGACAAAGTTATAGAATCCATTGTGGCACCCATCCAATGACCCAGGCCAAGTCCTTTTAAAGCCCCAAAGATATCAAGACTCACCTTCCCTGGGGTATCGTTTTTAGGGAATGCATGTGGTCACTTCTCTGACCCTTTCTGTTAACAAATCCTCACTGGTCATCTTAACACATATCAAGCAAAAATATTTATGGTTTGTCAAACTTCCTGATTCTCCAGACTGCTCAACATTGCAGGAAATTGATGATATCCTTTGTCTTCCTTAGTTTGCAGGCTCTCATGCATTCTAAAATCTCCATAATGCAGGGAATATATTCAACCCCAAGCTTTTCATGCTTCATTTACAGACATGCAACAGGGGGATTGACCACAACACAGGGTCCAAGACCCCTTTGCTTTGTTGATTCCATTAGGCTCCTGAGAGATATCATGAGATGACAATCTAGCTGCCAACTTCCTCGTAGCAGGAATAACTCACCCCACCCAGTCATTGATCTGCAAACATGAGGGTATTAGCTCAAAATACAAATACAAACAATGTGGAAGGCTTGAAGAAAAGTGAATGGGACAAAACATGGATGAAGGTTTCATCTTTCAAAATGATTGTTCTCATGTGTGGAATCTGTATCTTAACCAGCAATAATTGTGTCTGTGTCCACCAGCATCCAAGTGGCAGGCTCCTGCATAACTGTTGATTCGATTTACTTTTTGTTTTCCCAGGTGAGTCTGCTGAAAAGCCTGTGTGTGGCTGGAATCAGAGAAGAAAAAAAAGGTGGACCCTTGCCAGCTGCCTGTGTGACCGCCACAGAATGGCAGCATTTAATTTTATTTGGGAGCCTTTCCCACAGACTCAGTACTGTGGACCCTATGGGTCTCTTCGGCTTGATGTTGACACATCAGGACTAACTATGGACCTGTAGCAGCGTGACACTCCCCATAGTTGGAACAAGACTTCCCAGGCCTGACATGTAATTCCTTTATTTTATTAAATGTTTGCTTGATTTTCATCCCGCCCGAAGTCTTGCACTTGAAAGAAACCTAGGATATCTACTCCCAAGAGAATTGAAATATTGCAGCACTACCTCTCAGTCAGGATTCTCTAATCTTTTCGCTTCACAGTAGCATGGACTCCCTGTAGTATTCCCACCATGAAGCTGTGGCATCAATGCAGCTCTTTGGTCAGGACATGTATGTCTTTTAGGCAGCTGAGTGTGAATCCCACAGACATATCAAGTCTGCAGCATGGACACAGGGATAGCCAATGTTTCTGGGAGGCATTGACATAAGTAGTAGAGGAATGAGATAGTAAGGCCTGTTGTGCTTACCGTCCGTGATCACAGGGCTCCCATATTGTTTCTCGGGTGGCTGGCTTGGTTATATCACTACTCTGTCCTTCTTTATCCCTGTATCTCTGTTGGGTTTCCTGATTCAGGCCAAATCAGCTTTATCCTCAACCAATGAGAGAGATACCTATTTTCACAGCATAAGAAAGGGTTTGCCTACAGCACAATCTGGTGTCAAGACACAGAAGAAGCAATTTCCTCTGGACTTGGGATCACTGTGAATGCTCTCAACTTACGGAGTGTAGCTTGGGTTACTAATAGCTCACAGACACAGCGAGAAAGTCAGAAACCAGGGAAATAATATCATAGGATGAGTCTTACCAATGGACCCCATGTTCACCAGCAATTCCCAAAGCTCAGAAAACCCTCTGACCCTCAGAGACAGTTCCTGGCAAGAATGAGGGAGGCCAGTAACCATGATGACTCCACATGGTTAAACCTGTAGCATTTTGATGACAGTTATTACCAACAGGCAGGAATATCCTTAGTGATGTTCATTTTTGGTTGTCATCTTTTGGACATAGAACAGGCCAAAGTCGCATTGACACAGACAGACAGGCACCCCTTAACCTCTGCTGTGGGGAATTGTATATGAACGTTTACATTCTGAGGAACAACCAGCTCATGAGAAGAAAGAGAGGAACGGAACATTCCTGGTGAACATTGGGAAGGGGAAAGGGTGATTAGGGAGCTCTGTTTGGGAAGATGCTTCAGTCAGCAGAGTCCTTGTCAGACAACAATGAGGGCCTGCATCCTTGTCTCAGCACCCACATACAGTGTCAGCTGCACCAGCACACAGTGGGAATCCCCACTCCTGCCATTCTCAGCAAGGAGTCCAGGAGAACTGGTGCGCTCTAGAATCGGTGACAGACTGTATCAACAACCAAGGTGGAAGGCCAAAGAGAAGAGAATCATAGGTGGACATATGGATCCATGAATGGCTACACACAAAAACGAACACATAGGTCACACACACACACACACACACACACACACACACACACACATCGTTCTTGGAAAGTTTTCAGCCACTGGTCAGGAGGGTCCATTGGGTTCAGCACATCAGCTCCTAGCACACAGTTGAGCATGGAGTCCATGTTCACAGTGTTCACACAGGTTCCTCTGCTTGAGTCAGAATGTTTTCTCATCTACATAGAATTGAGGATCCATGCCCTGTGCAAGATCTAGCAAATAATCATAAACACAGACCTGTATATGTTCAATTCATTCCAAAAGGAACCAGAATCAATGCATTTGCACATCGAGGGACACATGACCTCCATTAAAATGGAAATCCTCAGCTCACCAAACTGTAATCAACAGGTATCATTTCAGTGCTAACTCAGTGACTCTGGTCCCTTTCCCAGGAAGCCTGTCCTACTCTAGTGGGAGAGTAGTTGTCAAACCTGGGGCAGGTGAGAAGTGTGCATTACCATCTCTCATGAAGAATTCTCCTGTCACAGCCTAACAACTGCATGGCTTCTTTATGTAGACATGTGCATCCTGTAACTCCCCTAGTCTTAGCATGGAAAGAACAATTTTGCTTAAGGAAAATTTTATCTGAACCACACACAGGTTCCACTCCACCATAATCCTGTGTTCCCATAGCACTGAGAGCACTGACAGGATACAGCAGGACTTGTGTGACACACCCATTTAAACACAGCCTCCCTACCACGCACATGGCGAGTCCAGATTCAACAGAGGCTTCCCTAAACTCTGGAATTATAAATTGAACATATGTGTGCATGCAGGTGCCTTATTGCACATAACACAATTTGTACTAAACATCCCTCCCAAGTCTACCTGGGTCTGTCTGTCCCTGGAGTCCTGAAGGTGGCTGGCTCAGTACTGAAATTGACAGCACCTGCCCTGTGGAACCTAACAAGCCACTCATATAAAATCACAGCTTGTGTGAGGATCCTGTTGTTGTCTGCCCAGGCTTTGTACTGGGCTTCACTGTTACTATCCTTATCTTCCTAAACCTCTCCCCTACTCTACCTTCCACCTGCAGTTTCCTTTAGCATTTTCAGAGGCAGGGCTCAGGACACTCCTACTGCATCATGAGGAAACGCCTGAAGCTAAGATCGGTATTTATTACTGTTTACATATTTGTGGGTGCATGCTTGCGTGTGTGTGTGTGTGTGTGTGTGTGTGTGTGTGTGTGTGTGTGATGGGAGATGTCATTCTGTATATGTTTCTCATACTGGTTAATAATAAAGCACTGTTGGCCAATAGGAAAGGAAGATAGGAGGCACTAGGAGACAAGGAGGAAATAGGAAGTAGGAAGGAGGAGTCAAGATGGAGAGCCTGGAGAAAGCAGTATGCTGCCGGCTCCCCGGTAAAAGAAATACATAGATCAGCAGAAATGGGTTAATAATTAAGGCAGAGCTAATCGATAAGAAAATTGTAACCAGGCCAACAGATTATATCGAATACAGAGTCTCCGTATGTTATTTGGGGCTGGCGCGGCCCCGGGACAAGACTGGCGGCGGGCGGAAAAACAGTACTTGTTATGTGTGTGTGTGTGTGTGTGTGTGTGTGTGTGTGTGTATGACTGTGGGGTGTGTGTGTGTACCTATTTGGTATGTGTATGATATGATTGTGTGTGTGTGTGTGTGGGTGTGTGTTTGAAGTGTGTGGTGTGTGTACACATGTGAAATGTATGTATGTGTGATGTGTTTGTGGTAAGATGTGTGTGTGTGTGTGTGTTGTGTGTGCAAGGAATGGCCTGAATAGAAGTTCAAGACCTGAAAACTGAAAGAGAGACAATAAGGAAAACACAAACTGAGGGAATACTGGAAATAGAAAAACTGGGTAAATGATCAAGAAGAACAGATGCTGAAGATCAGGCGCTGAAGATCAACTAGGGAAAGTAGATACATTGACCTAAGAAAATCTTAAATGCAACAAATCCTAAACAAAAATATGAAGGAAATGTGGGACACCATGAAAAGGCCAAACCTAACAATAAGAGACTTAAAAGAAGACAAAGAGCCGAACTCAATGATGCAGAAAACATACAAAACAAAATCATTGTAGAAAACTTTCCCAATCTGAAGAAAGACATGCTTATGAAAGTACAAGAAGCATATCAAACACCAAATAAACTGGATGAAAAAAAAAGGAAAACAAAAGTTCGCTCACACATAAAAATCAAAACACCTAACATACAGAATAAAGAAAGTATATTGAGGTCAGTGAAGGAAAAAGGCCAGGTAGCATGAAAAGGCAAACCTATCAAAATTACACCTGAATTGTCCATGGAAACTCTGAAGGCGAGAAGGTCCTGGATAGACGTTCTAAAATACTAAGAGTCCATGGAAGCCAGCTGAGGCTACTATGCCCAGAATAATCTCTCAATCACTATACACTGAGAAAACAAGATATTCAATGACAAAGCCAGATTTTCACAGTATATATCCACAAATCTAGCCCTGCAGAAATTTCTGGAAGGAAAACTCCAAATTAAGGAAGACAACTAAACTCACAAATACATAGGCAGTTAATAATCCCACTTCACCAGAACCCAAAAGAAAAAGTGGGGCAAGTGTGGTCACAATACCACCTCCAACAACAAATCTAAAACAAACAAGAATTAACAATCAATGGTCCTTTCCCTCAATATTGTCTTAACTTCCTATAAAAAGACACAGGCTAACAGAACAGAATGGAGAATGGATAGGAGGGCCATATCCATCCTTTTGCTGCATGCAAGAAACACATCTAAGCTTCAAAGACAGACATTATCTCAGGGTAAAGGGTTAGTAAAAGATCTTCTAATCAAATGGACCCAAGAAGCAAGCAGGTATGGCTATCCTAATATCTAAAAAGCTAGACTTCAAAACCAATCAAAAGAGATGAAGAAGGTAATTTCATATCCATCACAGGCGAAATCCAACAATACATAGTTTGAATTCTGAACATCAATGCTACAAATACAAAGTCACCACATTTATAAAAGGAACAATGCTAAAACTCAAAGCTCACATAAAACCTCATGCACTCATAGTGGTAAGGCTCATCACCCCGTTCTCACCACTAGATAGGACCATCAGGCTTAAACTTCACACAGAAATGACCTATCATGTTATATCCCAATTGGGTTTAACAGACATTCTAGAATATTCCATCCAATTACAAAAGGATATTCCTTTTGCTCAGCTCCACATGGAACCTTGTCTAAAACGGACCACCTACTATACAACATAACTAATCTCAATAGATACAAAAAAAAAAAAAAAAAAAAAAAAAACTGGAATAGCCCCCCTGTATCTTACACACCACCATGCTTTAAAGTTGGAGTTCAATAACAACACAAATTGCAGAAACTGTACATATTCATGGAAACTGAACAATGAACAATTGTACCATTCCTGGATCAAGGAAGAAAAAAAAAAAAGAAATTAAAACTTTCCTAGAATACAACGAGAATGAAGACACAACATACCCGAACTTATGGGAAACCATGAAAGAAGAGCTACATGGAAAATTCATTGCACTCAGTGCCCATATGAAGAAAAGAGAGGATAGTCTTATAAGATAATCAACAGCACAAATAAAAGCTCTATGAAGAAAAGAAGTAAACTCACCCTGGAGGAGGAGATGCCAAGAAATAATCAATATGAAGGCTGATATTGATGAAGAAGAAACTACAAATCCAATACAAAGAATCAATGTAACAAAGAGTTGGTTTTCTAGAAAATGAACAAGATAGACAAACCTTTATCCAAACTAAAGAAAAAGCAAAGAGAGAAAATGCAAATCAACGAAATCAGAAATGAAAAGGGGACAAAACAATGGACACTGAGGAAATCCAGAGAATTTTCAGGTAATACTTTGAAAACCAGTACTTCACAAAATTGGAAACTTCAAAGGAAATGGACAAATTTCTGAACAGCTACCCCTTACCAAAACTAAATCAAGAACAGATAAACAATTTAAGTAGACCTATAACCCTTTATGAAATAGAAGTAGTCGTCAAAAGCCTCGCTAGCAAAAAAAAAAAAAAAAACAAACAGGTCCATATGGCTTCAGTGCAGAATTCTCCCTTGAATTAAAAGAAGAGATAATACCAATACTCCCCAAATTGTTCCACGCAATAGAAGAATAAGGTTCATTACTAAACTCTTTTTACTAGGCTACAATTTCTTTGGTACCCAAATCACACAAGACACAACTAAGAAAGAATAATACAGACCAATATCCCTCATGAACATTGATGTAAAAATATTTAATTAAATACTAACAAATCAAATCCAAGAAAATATCAGAAAAATCATCCACCATGACCAAGTAGGCTTCATCCCAGGGATGTGCAGATGGTTCAGCATATGAAAATCTATAACAGTGATCCACCATAAAAACAAACAAAGAAAAAAAACGCATGATCATCTCAAGAGATGCTGAAACAGCATTTGACAAAATCCAACACACTTTCATGATAGAGGTCTTGGAGAGATCGGAATTAACAGGAACATATCTAAACATAATAATAAGCAATATACAGTAAACCAACAGCTCACATCAAACTGAATAGAGAGAAGTTTAAAGCCATTCCTCTAAAATCAGAAACAAGATGAGGCTGCCCATTGTCTACATTTCTCTTCAATACTATAGGTGAAGTTCTAGCTAGAGCAATAAGACAACCAAAGGAGATCAAGGGGTTACAAATTGGAAAGGAGGATGCTGAACTGTCACTATTTACAGATGATATGACAGTTTATATAAGTGACCCCAAAATCTCTACCACTGAACTCCTGCAACTGAAACCACCTTCAGCTAATAAGTAGTATACAAGTTTAACTCAAGAAAATTAGTAGCCCTACTATAAACAGATGGTAAAGGGTCTTAGAAACATCAAACACACACACACACATGCATATATATATATATATATGTATATGTATACATATGTATATGTACACTATATATACATATATTACTCCATTTACATATCGATCCTAGTTCCCTCTCCTTCCCCATTCTCATGCCCCCTCCCCGCATTCTACATGGAGGGTGATGCCTTCAAGGAGGGATCATCAACATCTGTCAACTCATTTGGATTAGGGTCTAGGGCCTCCCTCCTGCCTCTAGGCTCCATGGGGAATGTGCTCCCAAAGTCCTTTCGTGCACCAGGGATACGTCCGGGTTCCACTGTCAGAGGTCCATTATACTGCCCAGGCATTTGAACTGAGACCCACTTACAGGGGTTCTGACTCGGTCCAATGCTGGTTTCCCAGCTATCAGTCCATGAGCTTCTCCTTGTTCAGGTCAGCTGTCTCTGTGGGTTTCTGTAGAGTGATCTTCATCCTTTTTCTCATCACTTTTCCTTCTCTGCAGCTGTAATCCAGGAGTTCAGCACAGTGTCTATCTGTGGGTGTCTGCTTCTCAAACATCACCATTTACAATTGTCACAACAATAAAAATGTCTTGGGGTAAGGCTAACGTAAAAATAAAAGATGTATATAGCAAGAAGTTTCTGTCTTTAAAGAAAGAAATTAAGTAAGATACCAAAATTAAAGGATCTCCCATGATCTTGGATAGGTAGGGTACACAGAATAAAAATGGCTATCTTACCAAAAACAAACTACAGTTTCAATGCAATCCCCATTAAAATACGAGCACAGCTCTTCCCTGACCTTGAAAGGATAATACTCAACTTTATATGGAAAAAGAAAAGACCCAGGAAAGCCCAGACAACCATGTACAATAAAGAAACTTCAGGAGGCATCAGCATCCATGACTTCAAGCTCTACTATAGAACTATAGTCCAGAGAACAGCTTGGTATTGGCACAAATATAGACAGGGAGACCAATGAAACAAATTCAAAATCCTTATATTAACACATCCACCTATGAACACCTGATTTTTGACAAAACATCTACAATTATACAATGGAAGGAGGAAAGCATCTATAACAAATGGTGCTGGCACAACTGGATGATTGTGTTTAGAAGACTGCAGATAGACCCATGTCTATCACCATGCACAAAACTTAAGTCCAAATGAATCAAAGACTTCAACATAGAACCAGCCAAATTGAACTTCCTAGAAGAGAAAGTGGGAGGTACGCTTGAATGAATTTGTACAGGAAAACACTTCCTGAACATAACTGCAGTAGCATAGACACTGAGATCAACATTTAATAAATGGTACCGCCTATAATGAAGAAGCTTCTGTAAGGCAAAGGATACAGACTGGGAAAAGATCTTCAGCAACCCCAGATCTGACAGAGGGCTTATCTCCAAAATATACAAAGTACTCATGAACCTAGGCACCAAAACATCAAATAACCCTTTAAAAAATGGGATACAGAACTGAAGAGTGAATTCGCAATAGAGGAAACCAGAATGAATGAAAGACACTTAAAGTGTTCAGCAACTTTAGCCATCAGAGGAATGCAAATCAAAACAACTCTGACATACCATCTTACTCCTGTCAGAATGGCTAAAATTGGATGCACCAATGACAGTTTAGGCTGGAGAGGATGAAGAGAAAGGGGAACACTCCTCCACTGCTGGTGGGAGTGCAAACCCGTACAGCCATTCTGGAAATCAGTATGGTGATACCTCAGGAAAATGGGAGTCTACCACAGGACCTGACGATTCTACTCTTAGGCATATACCCAAATGCTCCACTTCAATACAACAAAGGCATGTGTTCAACTATGTGCACAGCAGCAACCTAGATACCCCTCAACTGAAGAATGGATAAAGAAGACATGGTACACTTACACAAAGGAATCTTGAAATTCATAGACAAATGGATGGAAATTGAAGAAACCATCCTGAATGAGGTAACCCAGTTACAAAAAGAGGAACATGGTATGTCCTCACTCATATAGGGATTTTAGACATAGAGCAAAGGATCACCAGCTTATAATTCACACCGATAGAGAAACTAGGATACAAGGAGGAAGAGATTCATGCAAGGTTCCACACAGAACGGGAAAGGAAAATGACCCTCTGAGCATATTGGGAATGGGGGGGGGGAGGCAGTTAGTGGAGATGGATTTAGGAGCAAGTGAGGAGAAGAGAACATGTGGGACCAGAAAGATTGGGACCAGAAAGATTGAATCAGGGAATGGATACATGAGAATAATAAAGGGAATGCTATAATAGAGGGAGCCATTGTAGGTGTGAAGAGAAAGCTGACTCTAGAGAAATGTCCAGAGACCTACAAGGATGACCCAACTAAGTCTTAGCAACAGTGGAGAGGCTACATTAAATGCCTAACCCTGATAATGAGATTGATAACTAAATTAAATGCCATCATAGAGCCCTCAGCAGGTAGCTGATGAAACCAGAAGCAGACACCCACAGCTAAACACTGAGCAGAACTCTGGAATCCAGTTGCAGAGAGGGAGAAATGATTAAAAAAAGGGGGGGTGGGTCAAGACAAGGCTACAGAAACCCACAGAGAAAACTGACATGAACAAAGGGAGCTCATGGACCCCCAGAATGATAGCTTGGAAACCAGCATTGAACCAACTCAGACTCCCTGAACATGGGACCTCTGACAGTGATACTAGGATGTATCCCTGGCACATGAAAAGACTTTGGGAGCACATTCCCCATGGAGGGACACTCCCTTACTTTAGAGGCAGGAGGAAGGGCCTAGACCTTACTGCAAATGACCTGACAGATTTTGATGATCCCTCCTGGAAGGCATCACCCTCCCTGTGTAGTAGGAGGGAATGGGGCAGGAGGAGGTTCTGTGGGCATGGGAGGGAGAGGGAACTAAGAACTAAGAATGACATGTTCTGTCTCTATCTATCTATCTGTCTGTCTATCATCTATCTGTCTATCTATCTATCTATCTGTCTGTCTGTCTGTATGTATGTATATCCTTTAGGTATCTTGAGTCAGGATAAGCCAAGATTGTGCTTTTGACACTAAAAGGATTGTAGGAGTATCCCAGTTAACAAGGATATTTAAATAGTTTTGAGCATGAGGAGATGTCAGTGCAGGGAAAGCAATTGCCCCAGGCCCTGCTGCCACCAGCTGAGCCAGCACCAGGCTGTGCCTGATGCTCTGAAAGCCTGGGCCAAATTAACCTGGGCCTCTCTTGGCATCAATTTGACAGGAGACATAGGCAAAGAACTCAAAAGACCATGTTGGCCTCTGGCTAGATGTGATTGGTCCATGGCTCGGTGACATCACAAGGAGCCATTGTGAGGAATGAGAGTGGTCACCCATATAAGGCACCAGCTGGGCCTGGATCTTGTCCTTTCGTTGCAGTGAATCTGTTGGTTGGCTACAGAGGACTCACTCAAGCCTTTGGTCGTGAGAACTTTATTTTTTGTTGTCTGTCTTTGACACTGAACATCTGTGATCACCACTGACCTGAACATCGAAAGTGTGCTGACTGGTGCGATGGGTTTTCCTCTAAATGTTGATTTTGATTGTTTTAGATGTAGTTTGTGTGTCAGCTTCAGTTTATTATCAACCACGTTCTATTATTCCTTATCCATTTATCTTTGACAGTTTTTACGTTGCTTTATTTCTTTACCTTGACTTTTGCTTGTCTATATTTGCTGGAAAAGAGAAGGAATATGGTTTTGCTTGGAGCATACACACCTAAATTGTTACTTCCTTCAGACTTTCCTTGTGGTTATAAATCCTCCTATCATGGTAAGAGTCTTCTCTTGCCCACCATGCCACTCATGAATTTAACAGCTCTTGGGTATCTTGAGGAGCAACACTTTCCTCATGGCCTCAAATCTTCACAGGCTTTCATCATTTTGATACCCATAAATACGAGTGTAAAGAACAGGAATTGCATCCTGAATGTAGAGATGAAGAGATTCCCAGTCGTTGGAGACATTAGAGAGTATAAGAGTCTGAGGACAAGGACCTTGATGAAGCTTGTATGTTCACTATCTAGTCCATAACCTGTATCTCTTACCTGTGCTGCCCAAAGCTAACTGAGTCCATTCTTGTTGATACTACTGCTGCTGAAGTCCAAATGTCCTCCCTAGGGTTTGAATGGGAGAGGTTTCACATCATCTCAAGACCAAGAGTTCTTGGTGTCTATCAGAGGCACAATCAGGAGGGTGTAAACCCCATGGTGGTGGAACCCAGCAGGGGCAATTGCTCACTGGAGACAACAGGACCTCCCAAGGGCACGTAAGCAGCTGCTTCAGACCCATCTTTCCATGTCCCCAGACATGGTTTCCTTCTGCCTAATGCCTGAGCCAGAGCAAAACCTGTGTAGCACCCTAATGCGGTAAATAAGGATCAGGATAAACAAATAGGCCGAATAGATGTTTATTCAGAGAGAAATAACTTACAACCTAGACAGATGAACACCAAGAAATTCAACCCGATCCTCTCCTGTCCAAGTCACGCCAGAAAGAGAGCGCCTTCCTGGCCCCCTCCGACCTCCTTCCACAGGTCACTTCCGCCCATGGCTCCACCCCCCAATGGGCGTGGTCAGTGCTACAAAAGGACTATCTCACTACACACAGGTCACATGGCTCCTCCATTTTTGTGATCAAGACCAATTAGTCATAATCCATTTGAAGGTGTTGGCCAGTTATGATCCACGTACAACAGATTCATGCTATACAGTATCATTGCAAAGGGATCAGGATTATAACAAACATTTATCATTTCCTTCCTCCACCATCCACTTAGATTTCTCTGACCTAAGATGGGATTTCATTTGGCATTTATGTCTGTCAGAGTGACCAGATATCCCATCTCCAAAGGGTCCCTGCCCTTAGTTGCCGATTTGAGCTACTTTTATTGCCTGTTCACTATAATTAGTAGGCATGCCTCCCTATGCCTATTGCACCATAACAATCTCGGTCTTTGTGTTGCCGGTCACTCTGGACTCTTGGTCTATAGACATGAGAAGTCACAGCAGCTCAGCGGCAGTCACAGCTCTATTCCATGTGCAATTTACCATGTCCAGAGATTTGGGTCTTTCCTGGTCTCCTATCTTGCACCCATTTTGGGTTGGTTTGTGTTCCCTGCAAATTCACTTGTTGATGTCACAAACACTAATACCTCAAGATATGACCATTTTGGAAGCAGAGTCATTAGACCAGGAGACCATTCAGTATTAATGATTTTTCCTATGAAAGAAGGAGATGTGGACACACATACAAACACACACACACACTCATGAAGACCATCCCATGAAGACGAATGAAAGCAGTGACCAAAACAACCAAAGTGACCAGCAAGCCACAGCAAGTAGAGAGAAATATAGGTTAGATTCCACCCCAAGGTCTTAGAAGGAGGCAGCCATGCTAACACCCTGATCTTAGATGACAAATGTCTATTCTTTAACATACTCTGTTTTTGGTGTTTTTTAACAGCTTCCATAGCAAACTAATATAGCCCAGGAAGACCAGAATGTCAAACCTGACAAAACCAAAGACTGTAGGGATAGAAGGTCTTTGGATAAGATGTTAAGGAGGGCTTCTTCTCCCATGATATGGCTTTTAGGTCATGTGTCTCACAGCACAGGTCAATAAACAGTATGTATGTATTTATGTATACATGCATGCATGTATGTATATCAAGGACTCAGCCCAGACCCCTTACCATTTTCTCTCCATAGAGACTTCTAACATGAGAACCATAACAGAGTTTTTTAGTCCCCTGGTCTAGGTATCACTTCATATTCCTATTTATTAATCTTTAAGAAATCCACGTATTCCTTTTTCTCTGTTCCACAGTTACTGGCCAGAATTGCCCTTGGGAGAAAAGCAGAGGTCTACTTGGTAAAGATACAGGTGCATTGCCAAGTTCTATCTGAAGGAACCAGCCTCCCATAGCCATTGCACCTTGACTTTGACTTACATCTGTAAGATGAACAGGGGCATTATAATTTCCTATTGCTATGTCTGATTCTCTCTCTCTCTCTCTCTCTCTCTCTCTCTATATATATATATATATATATATATATATATATATATATTCTGAGAAGCTGTTCATTGATTTGACTTCTAGGAACACAGTAACCCATTAGTCAGTGTAGTTTAGGACAGTCTTGCTGGCTGTCCATTATAGAGATTAATCCACTTAGGATCTGATGGTTAGATAGAGCTACCTACCTCTTCCAAACTAGAAATCCATTCTCTTCACTGACATCAGGAACCCTGGTTTTGTGGAATCATATCCAGCTATCAATACTGTTATTACTTGAATATGGAATGCCCTCCATAGAATCATGTACTGAGAACTTAGTTGTCATCCAATGAACTTCCAGTGATGTGATTAGATCATGAGGGCTTTCTTTTTTATTGCTGTGATAAGACACCATGATTAAGGCAACTTATAGAACAAAATGTGTATTGGAGGCTTACAGTTCCAGAAGGTTAGAATCCGTGACCATCATGGCAGGGACCATAGCAGCAGCTCAGCAGACATGGTGCTAAGGCAATAGTAGCTGAGAGCTTACATCTTGAGATGTGAGAGAGGTGGGGGAGAGAGGGAGAGAAGAGAAAAAGGGAGAGAGAGAGGAGGGAGGGGAGAAGGGAGGGAAGGGAGAGAGAGGGAGAGAGAGCTAACTGGGAAATGGTGTGGGCTTTTGAAACCTCATAGCTTTTCCCCAAGTGACACACCTCCTCCAACAAGGCCACATCCTCTTAATCCTTCCCACACAGTCCCATCAACTGGGAACTAAGCACTCAAATATGGGGGTCATTTGCATTCAAACCACCACCAAGAAATTAATAAATCCCTCAATGGATTAATGATTTAATGATGTTAGTGGTAGGTACTGAAAAAATGGAGGTAGAGTAGCCTTCTTTGAAGAAGTAGGTTCTTGGTGTGTGCCCTGGAAATGTGCATTTTGTTGTCTGTCACTTTCTGTCAGTACTTCCTGAATGCCACCAGGTAATAGCCCAGAATCATGTGCCACATGGCCACGGACTAAAACCTCTAAGTTCTTCTTTCTGCCAGGTGGTTGTCTCAGAAAGTCTGAGGAATACAAACATTAGCCGTGGAAGCCTGTCACTAGCCCACTAGTCTGTGTCCCTTGCCTATTATTTCTGTACAAGCTATAGTCAAACAACAGAAGGTGCCATCTGTTAACACAAACTTGTTCTCACAGTTTCAGGGCTGGAAGTCTGAATCTATATGTCAGGGCACTGGGGAAGACATTTGCTGGTGGCTGCAGTGCTGGGAATTCCTTCACTGTCATAGCTGCACTATGTCCCCAATTCTGCCTCTATTTCTATAGGTCATCTCCTTCTGTGTGTCTATTCTCTGTGACTCTAAATCTCCTCATTATAAGGACGGGGTTTACAGCCCACTCCAACCCAGTATGACCTCACTTTAACTTGATTATATCCACAAAGAGCCTATTTCCAAATATGATCATAGAGATTGGAGGATGAAGATATCATTATATGTCTTTGGAGGAGACAAATCCTCCTACAGTACAGGTACTCCTTGCCAACATATTCCTATTATCCTAAATTTAAAAATATGGTGCTGGAGGCTCCCCTGGGAAGGTAATTGGATATCTATTCTCAGGGTGTCCACAGTAAATCCATTCCGAGGTCCTATTTTCTGAGCTCTCTGACCCTTACTTAAATAATAGCATTGACTAAATCAAGGAGGTTTGGGTATCCACTACATCCACTGTAGACTACCATACAGGACATCGAGCTTCAAAGAGCATCTCAGAAAGCCTAAGACCAGCTCTAGGTTGTCTTTGTCATGACACTGGATCAGGATACATGTTCTTGTGCTAATGAACTCTGCTCTATCCAGGTACAACTTCTACAACCTTCTTAGTGTTAACTTCCTCCCCTCACATCCTCCATCCCTCCCACAGCCTTCTGCTTGCAAGGTACATCTTCCTGAAGCATCACATTATCTCCTAGGCTACAGGGAGATCTGGCTTTTCTCACTAGGTAGAGGCAGCAAGGCCAATGATATGATCTCAGTATTGTAGAGAAATAAGCATCGATGCACATGGCCAATGCTTCAAGTGAGACCACCAAGGGGGGGGGGTGCTATTTCCCTCTGACTAGAGAGAAGGCAGGGAAGTTGGAAGGTTCACAGCACCGTGTCTCATGTGCCCAAGCATTACTAGCTTAGTCTCAGGGCTTACTATTCCTTCCACTGGGACATTACTCAGAGACTGGATGAAGCCTTGATTATCTTGCAGCTTTTCCTCCTTTTCAACTAGATTCTGTCTTGGTTTCAGCATAGTCTGCCTTGCAACTGCATGAGACAGAACCCCTTATATCTCACAAAATACCTGTGATACTAGAGTAATGCCCCCACCCAAAGATGCCACATCCAAATTCCTGGAGCTCCCAGGTGCCCTAGGTATGTGATGAAGGAAGATTAAGGTTGCAAACAGAGTAAACAAATCCGTGCTTCTTAAAACAGTGCACACCCCAGGATTACCCAGGGGCCCAGTGTCATTGCAAAGGTCTTTACAAGAGGAAACTCGGGTTGGGGTAGTAGCTGGGAAGAGTTAACAAAGCTACATGAGAAGATATGGTCTTATTGCCACTGCTGGTTTTGAATATAGAGGAGCAAGCCCCAAGTTCAGGGGTGCAACATCCTCTTACAAGAAAATGCAAGAATCAGGCTCTTCTCTGGAGTCTCAAAGACAGAACCCACCTTTGTCAGCACCTTAATTTTAATCCAGTAAGAGCCATAGAAGAATTCTGATCTATAGACCTAAGGAAAAATCTGAGTTATCTTAGCCCATTAAATGGGAGACCACTGGTTACAGCAATGGGAAGCAAACATGGAGCTCCTGACTTGAGATTATGCCTTCTGTCACCCTTACCTGTCATTTTCTACTGGCATAGCTTCCATGGTAACCAAGGAGCAACCCAACACCATATATTTGTGTGTGTGTGTGTGTGTGT
This sequence comes from Phodopus roborovskii, assembly GCF_943737965.1. Taxonomy (NCBI): domain Eukaryota; kingdom Metazoa; phylum Chordata; class Mammalia; order Rodentia; family Cricetidae; genus Phodopus; species Phodopus roborovskii. The sequence continues at coordinate 44,163,459 of NW_026126407.1, forward strand.
GTGTGTGTGTGTGTGTGTGTGTGTGTGTGTGATTATCATTATCTGTAATCAGTTAAGTGCCTTGGCTACCTTGATGCCCCACAGCATACCACACCTGCTCCTCATTTTGTTCATGGAATGTAGGGATTACGACATCACTGTACTGACTGCACTACTGAGAACCAGTAAACTATTGCTCTCAGACACTTGTGTAAAAACAACTCCAAAATCCTTTTCTGAGACTGTTTCTAAAATCCACTCCTGCTTGCAATCATGCCAAGTCCCATAGAACTTGCAACAGAGTGATTTACGGATCACCTTCATCAGCCTCACCTGGGAGGTGGTTAGGAAGGCAGACTCCCAGGCTCCGCTCCAGATAATTCCACCTCTGAACAAGAGTCCCAGGTAATTCAAGTAAATATTAAATATATAACCCAAGGATTAAATTTAGATTTTTTTTTAAAATTGAGAGTGAGGAATCCATGTCTGTGCAACAAAGAATCGAAGCAGAGAAATATGGGGACAATTCAGAATCATGCATCACTATGCTGCCCGGAGCTCTGTGACACACTGTAAAGAGATGACAGCTAACTGCTCCGCAGATGTGCCTGCTCATCCATTCTTGGCACCCCTGGACAGGTGAGATGGAGAATGCCCCATCCCCTATTTCTCATGGGTCAAATTGAGAATTACTAATTCCATGCACTCCTTCCTAGGTGCCATCCTTCAGTCCCTTTGGCAGCCCTTGAGAAGACAGATTCTAAAGTCTGTCATCCTTCATTCACTTGTATGGGAGTCAGCTGAGGTGCAGAGCAAACTTCTGACCAGTGTGGCTGTGGAGGGTGCAAGGGGTAGGGAAATAGCCCTGTCCCAACCAAATGGCTCACTGGCTATTGGGTCGTAGATTTTTGCAGGTCCAAATAACCTGCAAACAATCCAGATCAGATCACTCCTATCAGGACTTGTTGGGCCATCCTACACAGGAAAACCTGTCAGACCCAGGCTTCATCACTCTTTAACCTGATACAGTGCCTGGAACCTTTGCCAAGGTCTAGAAAAGCAGTAGACCATCCCTCACTGCCCCACCCCACCCCCAAACCATCCAACTCCACCTTCTGTTCGCCTGGCTGTTGGATTCTTCAGAATAAAAGAATGCTCACCAGAGGAACTAGAATGCAGAGGGTCATAGCCCCTGTCCTAGTTTGATTTCTGTTGTGATAAACACCACAATCAAAAGCAATGTAGGAAAGAAAGGTTTATTTTATCCCACACTGCCAGGTCACAGTCTGTCACAGAGGGAAGTAAAAGCAGGAACTCAAGCAGGAACAAGTAGGAACCCAGGGCAGGAGCTGAAGCAGAGATTGCCATTTACTGGTTTGCTCCTCATGGCTCACTCAACTTGCATTTTTTGTACAATCCAGGACTATATGCCCTGAGATGCAACTACCCAAAGTAGGTGTGGTCCTCTCATATCAATCACTAATTAAGAAAACATTGCAAAGAGTTGCTTATGGGCCAGCCTGAAGCTGTTCCACCTTCCCACAAGACTCTAGCTCTTACAGAGGTGACAAAATTCTTAACCAGCATAGCCCCCAAATTGAAGATGGCTTAGACAATACCCATTCTGTTTTTCACCAACAAAGTCCCCAGAAATGCAAAGACATTAATGGGGGCATAGTGTTACAGGATCTGCGATTCCTGAGGAAATGCAGAGTTGTGACCCTGGGGAAAGGACTTGACCTTGCTAAGCCCAATTTCGTCTGCTGTGATGGGGGCCCATGCTGAAGGACTATTAAGCCAGCTAAGGAACTGAGAACATGGGCAATGATGGATCTAAGTTCTGAGTCAGCACCTGCCAATAAGACGATCTCATTCAGTTCTTAGCAAGAGGCTAGGACCTTCCTAGTGTCTACATTGGCCAGAGCTGGCAGTTGCTCCATTGCTGCCTTCCCTGCTTTTCCATCTGCATCCTAAGGATGCTCAGCCATCACTCAGTGACTATAGGAGTTGGCTTCAGGACCACCTGTGATACTAAAAGACACAGGTGCTCAGGTAGGTCACCAGTGTAAAATGTACATTATACGCACTTGCATGTAATAAATGCTCTCACACATGTCAAATGACTTCCAAATCCTTTGAAACACCTAATGCAATGCAAATTCTACAGGAAGGGTAATAAATGTTTTTCAGGATTTATGAGTAAAAGCTACATATAATCAGATACATTTTCTTCTGAATATTTTGATCCAAGTGTGGTTGACTCCACAGATGAGGAATTTTAGATACGAAGGGATGGTTAGGATGGCTACCTGGTAAGGTGCCAAAATTCTCAATGTGTTTGAGACTGTTAGCAGCTGTGTTATTAATATGCCACATACATAGACACACACTGCCCTCAACCCTAACTTCTATATAGGTGGTTTTCAGCCAAGGTGTTTCCTAGGCACCACTGGGAAGGATGTACTGCATCTCAGGCACTGAGCAAATAGGAAGAATGAGTCCTCCTCAAAGGTACCCAGGCTCATGCCTCCAGTCTCAACTACTCCAATACCTCCAGGCACAGAGGGATCTGTAGTAGATACCAGGGATGCAACAGCAACCAGGGAAGCCTCTTGAAGCAAAGACAAGAACTCTATGATCATTAGGAAGAGGATGTGGATCATCATTGGTCCAGCTCTACATCCAGGAGACAGTGTGTACTCCTAGAAAAAACAATGCAGTGGAAGATTGCCAAGGTCAAAGGCCCATAAAAAACAGATTTTCCTTTTTCCGAAGGAAAGCCAATTGAACAAGTGGTTCATGGTGAGCTTCCCACCCTAAGATTTGTGATCATTGTGAAATTTAGACTAAAGAATTGGATAATGCAGCACCTGACACCCCACAGATATGGGCTTGTGGCACTTAGCAATCGGGGTGCATTTTGAAAAGCATATGGGAGATTTTTGTCACGTGCAAAGTTTATGAGTGTACTTGCCACAAACCTAGATGGTCTGGGCCAATCACTCCGGATGGGCTCTTGTTATATTGGACGGGCAAAGGAGAAATGTAAAGAAGGCAAGGTATAGGAGGCTGCTATTGATGTCACAGTGCATGCTGTTTTACAATTAATTTTGTGTAAGGAGGAATGCACAGTGTAATAATGGATACAGGTGCAGCACGGTTAAGTACATAAACAGTAACAGGTCATTTATCATCAAGTGCTATGTGCTGTGCGTATCGTGGCTAATATATGCTCAGATGACAGGCAGCACTCTGTGTGTTTATACTAACAGCACAGACACAAAAGGAATGTGTTTCTACAGCCCCCTCACAGCTATCAGACACAGTCAGTAGGAATTCTCAGCTCCATTGTAGCCAATGTAATCACAACTGTATGGGCTGGGCAATCATGCTGCTGACCAGAATACATTACAGGATTCATGACTGTACTCTGTACATACAGAACCTTGGGTTTCTCTACAATACACCATTGTCTCATGTTAGTGGTAGTTTGAGAAGGCAAAGATTTGGGGGGGGATGAGAGACCCAGATTGAGTATCTGTTGGAGAGGAAAGTACCAGCTCCAATCTAGCATTTCCTTCCTAGGGGTTTTCTTCAGAGGTGGCTTTAGAAGGAAGAGCATAGATTAGGTGAAGAGCAGAGGGATAGTAAAGAGGGGGGAGGGAGGGCAAGACTAGAGTGGGGAGTTAAAACAGATTCCTTTTGCCCCTGGAAGAGTAAGAAAAAGAAATTGAAGCCCACCAAACTTAGAGAGCAAACAATATTCTAACTTACACAGTGGTTTATAAAATATGAGCCCATCTCTTTAGAGTTTGTGATCAGTTACCCTTTCAATCATCAGGGTTATAGTCCAAACTCTTCCAACAGAAGCAAATTGGCCATATTACTTTTTCTTAGATTCTATTCTAAATAGCTCCAGTGAGAAGGTTTTTGTGACAGGAGTTATTTTACAACTACTTACAAAATTGGGGGAGTTCAGACCCAGAGCAGTGCAAGACCTAAAGAACCTGTACTTCCTACTTCCAGCAAACGATGCGGGCCGCTGATGGTCTAGTTCCAGAAGATTCACAGAACTTTATCTTTAAAGTAAATTGACCACATCTTCAAACATACAGCGGCAACTAAAAAACGTTCTAAATAAACCAAGAAGCACAAACACAGTCACCCCCACAAGCTGTGTCAGCCTCAATAGTCCTGTGGATTTGTGAAGACAGCCTAGCCTGTGCCAAATCACAGACAGAATGGCTGCTGTCCACGCCTCACCTCACAGCTGTATTACCTCAGTCTCTACAATAGATTCTAGAGATGAGAAAACAGAAGTCCCAGAGCTAAACAGCACCGAGACACTCAGAAAGCACAGCTGTAGGAATAGGCTTCAGATCCATGCCGCTCAAATATGGTCAGGCTGCCCCCTTCAGAATCTGCTTCTTTCCAACCAAGCACTCGCTGTGCCAGCGCAGAGAGACAAGGGATTTTTCTTAAGGGTCACACTGCCTTAATAAAATGTTCTTTATTGTGTCTTGGGACACCACATTTGACACTTGTGTCTACTGCCTTTACTTAGCCAAATCATTGGTTCTCCCTCTTTCCTGCTTTTAAAGAAAAGAGCACCAGAGGGCGGTATTGACCTATGTTTCTTCATCCTAAGCATAGTAGAAAAAGCATAGACAACAAGAAGATCACCCCAGCTAAACTTCTGCCAACCTCTCCCTGGGGCACAGACATCATCCCAGTGTCAAGTTCCCAAATATCTCAAAACATGCTCTTGTGAGTGCTGTTGGCTAGGTGGGGTAAGAGAACCAGGTAGGCGCTGATTGTCCTTGTGGGTAGCCATTCCCAAAGAACAGGTATGTAACACTGAGACTCTCATCCCCATCTTGCAGATGGGAAAACTATAATGCAATAACTTAAAACTAGTCTCTGCCTTGACTCCCCATCACAACCCACTTCTACACCAAGAACCTCCTCAACACCCGGGAAGCTATTTGTGTTTTATGGGTAGAAAGGAGGACAAGCCCTTGGAGCCCCCATAAAAGGCAAGTGCACAGGACAGGTAGGTCCATGAGCCTTGCTACTATGACATCAGCATCCCCCACCACCTGGAGTTCCTGCCTCCCAAATGAGAACTGGGTTTTACCATGTCTACATGCCCACCTTGCAGTCACTGGTGCAACTCTCAGAGGCAGTTGGAATTTTTCTCTTTCCCAGTGAAGAAACTGGGGTCCAGAACCTTTGGCCTACAATCTGAGGTATCACAGTCTCTCAGGAGTCCATGTAAGAGTGAACCTCAAAGTCCAATGGCAAAGCCTAGCTTCTCTTCTCCCTGGGTGTGGGGCATGTGATCCGCTTCAGCCCCAGTGCATGGCAGGCAGCCAAGTCCGTTCTCACCTGTTCTGTCTGTCTTTGTGGTTATTCACCTGCCCTGTGCCTTTGTCCCCTGGTCCGAGCAAAAAAGCCAAATCCTCACTTCACAATGTGGACCAGAGAACTAAGGGAACCATTGATTGTGAAAATCCATATTAAAGGGGCCCATCTTCTTGTTAGATGAATTGACGTCAGGCCTCTAAAGATACAAGGTGACAGTCTACCTCTCAAAATGAAGGCCAGCTGTGACTGCCCCTGGTCAGCTACTTTGGTCAGGTATCTGTGACTTGACCCTTTCTGCAGAGCATGAGGTACCCCAGGCTCCTGGACCAGTTGAATGCTGGGAACACACCTGAAATTGTGCCAGACCCTTCCTCTTTCCCTCCAGGGGCATCACTCCCAAATGGCCAAAGCAAACAGAGGAAGACACAATGCTGGGCCTCCTGCCCAGAGCCGTCTCTCTCGTCATTGCCTGACCTGCTGAAGCGGGCATTGTCTTTCTCACTATCTGCCCTTTTGACTGCTTCCAGGGTCCAAGCTCTATGTGTATCACGTAATCTTTTCCTTCACTTGCCTTGAAGAGGATGCTATTTGTGTCTCCACATTATAGATAAACAAAGTTAGGCCTTGTAAGATTAGGAAACTTGGCCAAGATCACACAACAACCAAATGACAAAGCCAGGTCCAATCCCAAAGCCTGTGTTTGTAATGCTCTCTTGTCTTGTCCCTTGTATGGCACGTGGGGCTCAGAACACATGAGCGCTCTCACTCCAGAGGGTGTGTCTCTGGACTATATTAAACTGACTGCTGCTGTAGCCTTCCCTGGGATGGCCCAGACCTACTCCTCCATCTTTCATTTCTGTGTTTGCTCGTCTATTCATATGATTAATCAGAACATGTTTCCTCAGATTTGAATTTCACATCTGGGAATTTTCAAAAGGTTTAAAAGCAACTTCATGCACAAATGGCATGTTTGATTCTTTCCCCAGAAGTCCCAGGCTTGGCCAGGCAGCTCCTGCTGTCTGTCCATCTGCAGTGCTGAGCCAGAGTTCATGAAAATGAGAAATGGATTCCCCTGGTCTAAGGGTTAACCCTATGAGGATGCAAGGGACCAATGTTCCCACCCACTGCCCTCTGGGTACCAGACAAGGACTCCTACAATCTGCCAGGTTTTTTTTTTTTTTTTTCTTGGACTGCCTGAGGAAAAGAAACCAGATCCATGTGTGACTTAGGAGTCTCAGGTGTGCATGTCTCTAAAAATGTCTCCTAGCCAGCAGACCTAAAGGGAGCCCCATCATCTTCCAATATTGCAGTCTGGTTATGTGATCTGTGACAGCAAACATGCCCCCCCCCATTCTTTTCATTGTAATTTGTGTCCCTCCTTCCCTAGCCTCTGGCTGCCAAAAGCCAACAATTAGCACACAAGGCTTAAGCTCTGTAAGGGCCTGACTGTGTGTGTCAAGTGCCTAGTGACTGTAGTATAATATCCATCATTGCCTCTGTGCCATGTGAAACAATTTACTTCACAACCATACTGTGAGTTAAGTACTGGACCTTTCCCCCATTTTCGCCTGATAAAACTGAGGATGAGAGGAGCTAACTCATGTGCTAAGGATTACCCCAACCCCACCCCAAGGGATTGGTAGGTGGGTCCACCGGAGCTCAGGACCTGTATTTGCTGTGGCCCTAACACTGCTTTTTTATGAGCGTTTACGTGTGTGTCGCTCTGTGTGTGTGGGGGGGGCTGTGTGTGTATGCACATGCACCCGAGTACCCATAGAAATCTAAACAGGGCATTGGATTCTGCAAAGCAGGAGTTGTAGGCAGTCATGAATTGTCCAATGCAGGTGCTGGGAACTAAATTTGGGTCCTCTGAGATCAGCAAACACTCTGCACTGCTTAGCCACGCCTCTAGACCCTTCTTTCTGACCTTTTACATTTCATCCCCAAAGCAAGGCAATGACATGCTTGCTTCTTGAGCCACTTAGAAACTACTCGAAACAGAGCATGTCCATCCATACAATTAATGTTTCTATATCTTGTATTTGTGTGTGTGTATATATATATATATATGGAAATAAGCATGTTTTTTTTTAACATAGCTTCGAAGCCCATTTCTCCCAGTTTCACTTAAACACAGCCATCTTTCCAGTCCACTAATATGTGATTGTTCTCCCTCAATCTATTTTTTCATAACTGCATAAGGCCACATCATATGGAGGAGGTACTATTAAATTAACTAAGCCCTCATTGCTGGCCATTTGTTAACTTCAGTTTGTTATGGTGATGTAATAAACAACACCATGGCGGAGGCCTCCCACCACCACTTTGCTCTGTCCAGTTTTGAGAAATGAACCCTGAAAAGTAGGACGGCAAGGTTAATTGTACAGCTTTTTGTCCATGATCTGGGCTCCCATGGGGTATGTTTTGAAAATTCAGGGTTCCACTGTCAGCTAGCTAAGTGTTCCTAGTTGAGAGACTAAACAAAAACTGTGCCGTCAATTGTTTTAGTGTTCTGAAAAACCATGCCAAGTTTAATTTTGAACCTCAGGGAGATTTTGGAGTCTAATGTTTAGACCTGGTAGGAAAGCCCTTTCCCTAACTGTCCATGAGGGGGACAGGGGGCTCCTTGCACTCTAGGGAAACCCCTTCCACACAATTACCTCCTTTCCAAGCAGGCCCCCAAACATTGCAAATGGAAGCAATTCCATGGTACTCACATTTGTCGTGTGACCTAGTACAACCGTCCAGGATTGTAGTGAGGAGAAGTCCTAGGCAAGACACCTAGGCAAGACTCCTCTTTCGGTGGTGCCCTCCTCTTCAGCTTCAAAGAAACATGGCGTCTGGAGGAAGTTGAGAGGTCAGGAAAAGGAAGCAGAGCTGGAAGGCAGTGGGAGGTATTAGAGACAGCTTACATCAATTTTCCTCCACCTCCCCCATCCTAGAGAAAGATGGCTCAGCTGTTTCCAGAACTTCATCAAGAAAGAAGCGTCTGCCTCACAAGAAGACCTCCAGCTACTCCCCCAGCCCAGAGTCTGGTGTTTGTGTAAAGAGAGAGGCTGGACAAGCCACCTTCAAGCTGGGATCTGCAAAAGAACCCCAAGGGGAGACCTGGCTGGGCAGCCAAGGGAAGCTGTAAGGCCTGGTTGTAAGCTTTGTCTGTGAAGCTGAAAGAGAGGGCAAGGGCATGGTCAGCTGGGGGCCTGGGTATTGCCCGGCTCCCTCTGTGCCTGAGACCTCTGCACAACAACTTCCACAGACGTTAGATCAACAATCCGGAGAGACTGCTGTGCCTTAGAGCTAGAAATAAACTTGAATCATGGGCGTTCTTTCTCATTTCTCCCTAAAATCCAATTCCCATCCTCTCCCTTTTGATGTCATTTTAAGAGGCCTGCTGCTCATCTTGGTGGATCCTGAGGCCACGTCCACAGCAGCCTTCCCACTACCTTCTGCCTGCCTGCACTGTGTGCCTGTGTGCCCGTGTGTGTGTGTGTGTGTGTGTGTGTGTGTGTGTGTGTGTGTGTGTGTTTTAGGAGCAGGAGGGGGCCGTGTGTGTCCTCTCCAGAGACTAAACTCCTCTCTCATTCTCCAGGGACTGGGGGCATTTCTTGCTAATTCCAGAAAATGCATCTTCCCTTCCAAAGACCAAAGCGGGAGCTGCCCATAATGGTGGGGGAGGTGGACATTGGTTAGAGAATGAGGGGCAGGGGTGAAAGGAGAAACGAGGAATGGGGAGCAAGATGCAAGGGGGAGACAGAAACAGGGAATGAACCAGACATAGAGAAGGGAAACAAAGAAACACAGAATAAGTTGTAGAGAAGACAGGTAAGAGGGAGAAAGATGAAAGTGAGGAGGGAAGAAAAATGACAGGGAAAGAGAAAGGTAAGCTGGGATGATGAGAAAGTGAGCAGGGAGGATTGAAGCCATTTGGGATATCAGCTGTGATAAGTCTCCTTTAGTGTATCATTAGTGGAGACCAAGGCCACAGCCAGCAAGGAAAAGAGGGAGGCGGGTCCTGGCCCGGATCTGCTGGCAGGTGACCGCCCCTGGGTGGGGCCACCCAGTCAAGCCCTGGGGGTATAAGTCACAGGAGGCCAGGGCCAGCTGAACACCTGTCAGGGACAGCTCCCGAGAGCACAGGTGCAGCAGGGGGCTGGCTACCCGAACCCAGCCCCAGCATGAGCTCTTTCGACCTCCCAGCACCCTCGCCACCGCGATGCAGCCCCCAGTTTCCCAGCATCGGCCAGGAGCCCCCCGAGATGAATCTTTACTATGAGAACTTCTTCCACACTCAGGGCATGCCCAGCCCTCAGCGCCCCCCCTCCTTCGAGGGTGGTGGAGAGTACGGGGCCACCCCTAACCCCTACCTCTGGCTCAATGGGCCAGCCATGACCCCACCACCCTACTTGCCTGGCACTAACGCCAACCCCTTCCTACCCCAGGCCTATGGCATGCAGAGGCAGCTACTGCCCAGTGACCTGGGCTGGCTGCCCATCCCCTCTCAGGAGGAGCTCATGAAGCTGGTGCGCCCACCATACTCCTACTCAGCCCTCATAGCCATGGCCATCCATGGTGCGCCTGACCAGCGCCTCACGCTGAGCCAGATCTACCAGTATGTGGCTGACAACTTCCCCTTTTACAACAAGAGCAAGGCTGGCTGGCAGAACTCCATCCGACACAACCTGTCACTCAATGACTGCTTCAAGAAGGTGCCCCGAGATGAGGACGACCCAGGTAAGACAGCAGTGCATAAGGAGTAGGAGGGCCACTAGTTGGAAGGCTGCAGGTATCCCTGAGGACTTATTTCATTTATGCTCCAAACTGTATTCTAGAAAGTTCTAACTATAGCTGCCACTGTAGCCACAAAACTGGGAGCTGTTAGGAGAAGGGCTATCAGGAACTAACTCTACAGTGGGAGAGGAGAATGTGAGCTCTGGAAACAGATTCAGGCTTCCGTGTCTCAGGGAGGTTGCTTTTGATGAGCCTGTTTCCTTATCTTGAAAAAAAAAATGTCTTTCAAGACTTGTTTCTGCACAGTCTTTGTGTGAACAAAATCTCAATATACCAGTCACTATGACTGACATATGCTTCAGTGCCCAGCATGGAAGAAGTCCTTGGAGGGCTAGACCAAGCCAAGACCAAGTTTGTCGTAGTCACCCCTGTAACAGACAAGATCTGGGCTTGCTTGGGCACCATTGATGGGGTCATGGCATAGCTCTGTGTATCATCCCCTCCATACAGAGCCTCCTTTAATCCTGACAGCACCCTGCAGAGTGTCTCGTAGTGAACCCATTGCTCAGATGAGGAAAATAGCATTCAGGATGAAGCTGCCTTCTCAAAGTGACATAGATTGGAGTGATAGTGACGGCCCTTGACTTAAACATAGCTCTGTCTCTGAGTTTGGAATGTTCCTTTCAGATGATGAGCCACAGACACTTGTGGAGAGGAATGTAAAATAATCCTGAATCCAGTTTCCAGAACTGAAGTCTAGTTTAGAACTGCCTCTGTCCCCTTTGAAGTCAGCCTTTGTCAGATCCAGTTGTCCCTCAGAGGAGAGACTATCCTGTGCAAGATCTTCCCCCATGTTCTAGCTCAGAGTAGCAGGGAACTGTTGGGGCATCCCTTTTGGTGGCACCTCAGTTGTTTGGCTCTTGGACACATGTAGTATTTGTCCTTTCCCTTAGCGAGCCCGGGGAAATGGGCATTTTTTTCAGGCCAGAAAACTGAGATTTATCCAAAGTCCTTTGTCACTGAAGAGAAAAAGCTAGGGCTCAAGTCCATCTTCAAGATGCACATCCAGGAGTCCAGACTATTTTCTGGCTTTTCCTGAATGTTAGTAATAAATAGAAGCCCCAACCAGTACCGACCATTCCCTGGATCCCTGCACCCCAACACTTTACCCTTACTGGGATCAATCTTGTAAAGTCCTTTAGGCCTTATGCTGTGTTTCCGTACAACTCCCTGGAGCTTTCTGTGTGTGTGGGGGGGGGGACTTAGAGAGAGATGGGCATGCAGGAGTGTGCTTAGAGAGAGATGGACGTGCAGGAGTGTGCTTAGAGATAGACATGCAGAAGGAGTACATAGAAGGCTGGGAATGTATAGTGTGGGTTTGCTTAGAGAAAGATGGGTGTGTGTGGGGTGCTTAGAGAGAGATGATGGTACGGTGGGCAGATGTCTGTGCAACTTCTCTGTTTCTGTCCCAGGCTTTGTTCCTTTCTTTGTATTGTTGCCCTTGATTTTAGTTTATGACATTGCAGACAAATGGAATGAGGCCTGTGTCTCTCTCTCTCTCTGCTTCCTTCACATCTCCCACTTTTGTCTCAGGCAAAGGGAATTACTGGACTCTGGACCCCAACTGTGAGAAGATGTTTGATAATGGAAACTTCCGCAGGAAGAGGAAAAGAAAATCAGACACTTCCTCAAGCACAGGCTCCTTGGCTTCAGAGAAATCGGAGAACAGTCTCCTGGCAGGCAGCCCGAAGTCCACAGAGCCTCAGGACTTAGACACTGCCTCACCAGACACCACCAGTTCCCCAGAGAAGCGATCTTCCCCTGTCCCCTCGGGCACCCCGTGCCTCAACAACTTCCTCTCCACCATGACAGCCTACGTGAGTGGGACAAACCCCATGAGCCGCTCAGTGGCCACACCAGGACTGAGCCCGGAGTCTACTGACAAGATGGGGCAGAGTTCACTGAGTTTCAACTCCTACACTCCCCTTACCAACCTCAGTAGCCATGGGAGTGGGGGTGAATGGGCCAACCCAGTACCCACCAATAATCTAGGTTATGGAGGCTCTGTCCTCAACCAGTTAAGCCCTCATTTCTACAATAGCATTAACACCAATGGTGTTCTCTTCCCCAGGGAAGGAGGCACCGAAGTCTAGGGACAGAACAGCTTCTGGCCTACAGAGCAAGCTGTCAAGGGGAAACAATGGAGGTCCTCCAGACCAGGCCCTCCTCCACTACCCCCAAGAAATGAGGCATTTGAACTTCACAGATAACACAGGAAGCTAAGAAGAATCTGTGTTCTTTCTAGAGCATTGTCCAGTACTTCTGATTATCACATCCAAATCGGCACAGGTTTGATAACTACAATGGGCATACCAGTGTCAACTTTCCACAATGATGTGGCCATTTGTTGAGCACTTACTATGTGCTGGGTCCTGTCATGGACTTTTTAATGACATGGTCACACTATGACCAGTCATCCTTTGAAGTTTGCATGACTCTCTCCATTTAATAGATTGTGAAATTAAGGCTTGAGAATGTTGTGGGCCTTTCCGGGGTCACAAAAATGACAGAGGAAGAACGTCAAAGCAGGGTTTGGGTAACCCTCTAAGACTGGATCAAAGGAGGCAGTGATGGAGAGGGTCAGCATAAGAAGCTGGTCATGGCAAGTGCATGTATACCCCCCCCCACTGCCTTCTGATTGCCCATCAGAATTCAACACCAAGCTGAGCAGGACTCATCCCCACCTGTCCCTTTTCTTCTTGCATCAGCTTACCACAGTCACTCTCCTTTAGCTGCCACTCAAGAGGGAAAGCTAACAGCAGGATGCCCAGCAAAGTACCTCTAGCAGGTATCATAAGGGGCCTCAATTTCCTAGCCCCCCAAACTTGAACAGAGCCAGAGGTCAATGAGAAGAATGGTATGTACCCCGAAACCAGCATCCCGGTACCTCCTACCCACAAAATCTCGTAAATCCCCACTTCCTGTGTGTGTGTCATGGACCAGTGAATGAGATATGGCTTGGACTTCCAAGAGAAACAAGGCCAAATAAGCAGAATAAGCTGTCCCTTTTTATAGTCCTGGAGAGGTGGACACTTGTCTGAGAAACAATGGCCTCAAGGGAGGGGTCCTCTGCCCTGGGAGGGCAGGGAGGCTGTGAGCTGGGCCTCTGGGACTGCTCTCTCGGTGTTGTAAATTACTTTATATGGCTGTGGTGTCTTATCACAGCACACCCTGAGAAGTGTTGTTTGCTTTTCTTATTTCTTTTTAATTAAAAATAAGAGAGAAAAAAAGCTCTGCAGGAGTGTGCAGACCTTCTTTATGTGTTGTCCTTTTACTCAATTGTCCAATTGAAGTCTGAGGCTGAAGGTGCTTGGGGCAGGAAGCAGAGAAAAATGGGTATCAAGATTTTCCTATGGCCACATTGCTGTGGAGCTAGTCAAAGGTCCCCAGTACAAGGCTATGAAGGATGCGGTAGGTACATAGCTGGAAGGGAACCTACCCGTGTCACGTGCAGTATGGACATGGACATATCCCAGCTTCACAACTCATGCAAACCTCATGATTGTCCTATGAACATGTGAAGGGTACAACTAGTCCAGTTAGATGAAAATGCAGGGTCAAAGTGGTGGAGTGGTATGCCTGAAGTACACATGGACTCCCTGCCCATGTCCCTCTGACTCCTGCACTCATCACACTATGGCAATGGCCATCGGCCATCAGCCATGGCCACTGCTAGTAGCAACAGGTCTGTTTGCAGGTGACATTCTATAGTTAATGGCAATGAACTTGGTGATGTATGTGTGTGCATTGAAGCTGGAGGTTTTCTACCTGATGGTCTCCTCCTTGGTTGAGAAGAGAAAGAACTTTCTCAACTAAGGGAGCATAGTGACACAGCATCTGGATCTGGAGGGACATGTTGGCCACTGGAGCCTTATCCTCATGAGGGGTTTAGCTCAGACATTGACCCTGCACAGACTCTATCCCTCTATCATGCTGCTCTTCCTCCCTAGAGGAGGGAACCTTGACACAGTACCTGTCATGAAAGTGATGCAAGTGTTGAAAATGCATTCTCTTTCTAGTCCAGACAGATGCTACAGCAGAACCACCAACATAAGCCACACACTACCTGTGAACTGAGTGCTTTCTAGAGACCAACCACAGCCACCACTGAGCCCTGGAAGAGCATTGCTTTCATTTGGTTCACAGGCAAACTAGTACTCAGAGAAGGGAAGTCAACTTTCCAAATTCACACAGCTACTAAGCATAGCAGGTAGAGGTGAGCCTGCAAAGAGAGGTGAGCCCAGCTCCAAGGTCCATGCTCTTTACCTAAATACTAAGGGAATACCCTGCACAGGGGACTAGGAAAAAAGTCTACTCACCAGGAACAGAGCCACCTCCTCCCCTTTACTCTTGATTCTACAGATAGCTTCTTCTTCTTCGCCATGGATTCTGAAACAACCATATGTAGAACAGTGTCCTAAGCAAGCTGCTGATCCAGTACAGGCCACCACCATTTCTATGTCTTCTTGATCAACAGCAACTCCCCTGCCTCCAGCCTCTCCTTTCCAGTTGTAGAGCTACCCTCTTAAGGGGCCAAGATGACCTTTGCACTCCTCAGGTCCTGTGATAGTCAATTTTGATGGTCAGCTTGGATTAAGACATGCTAATGGGTTTTGTAACACACACCTCTGTGTATGCCTATGAGGGAACTCTAGAGACAATCAGATCCCGAAGGCTCTGGCAACACTCTAGAGACAAGCAGATCCTGAAGGCACTGTCCTCTTGAATTCATGGATCTGTTGATGGGTACCTAATCTAATGGCGTTATTTGGAGATGGTAAAGAGGAGGAAGTGGAGAAGGTAGGTGACTATGGACATGTCTTGCCCTGGCTTCTTCCTATCCATGCCCTTTCTCTCTCCTCCTCCCTGCTATGATGTAAACTGTTCTTTGCTATGTTCTCACCCCAGCCATCATTGACTGACACTCTGAAACCATAAGCCAAATTAAATCCTCCCTCCCTTAATCTTCTGTTAGGTATTTGGTCACAGTGGTAAGAAAAGTCACAGTGGTGGAGCACACCTTTAATCCCAGCACTTGGGAGGCAGAGGCAGGCAGATATGTGTGAGTTCAAGGCCAGCCTGGTCTGGTCTACAGAGCCAAGACTACACAGAGAAATCCTGTCTAAAAAAAAAAAAAAAAAAAAAAAAAAGTCACTAGCACTAGCACTGAGCCTTGGGTGGTTCCATCTCCTTTAGGTCCTTGCTCATTTGCATAAATGTCACAGCTCCAGCTCCATGGTTTCCCCAGGATTCAGACTCAACCACAGTCAAAGCCCTTCTGCCTGTCTTGGAGGATCAGTATAATCAGGCATCTACTTGAAAAGATGGTTTTAAATATTTGCCTAAGAATGTTATATTTTGAATGTAAATCTGAAATATTTAAAATGGGATAGTTGGGAAATACATGCCCAGATGTTAACACCCAAATGTTGGTAAGGGGTTATGGAAATGGGGCCTGAGAGAAGCCAGCTTTCCTTAAAGATCCCAACAAGTGTTAGAAGTCAGGACAGTGATGAGCCTGCATTTTTCTGTGTGAGAGGTGTGGAGCTGGAAGAGGTTCTGAGGGGACTTCTGGGACACTGGTCACTAACTATCTCTTGTTCGATCTGGGTAATGCTACAGGTACACTCACAGTAGGAAAACTATTGAGAGTCAAAGTCCCCTTTGTGATTGCTACATGTTTACTTCTATATATTGGACTCAAGTGTATGAGGGTGGGTGTCTCACCGGTTCTCTTCTGAGGCAAAGGAAGGCTGGCCTCAGGGTTCCCCATGCCATCCCTGAAGGCTGAGCTGGAAGACATTCACAGTAGCCCATTAACTGTGATTTCTCCTGTGCAGATAGAATCCAGAACACCACTAATTGAAAATTACAGGGAGATTATTGAGATTTTACTTTTTGAGTTTGAGAATTTATTGTCTTTACTTATAGAATTTTCTTCTCCTGTTTTTATTTACTTTTTTAATAATGGATATATTTAACATAGAATGACTCCCACAAACTTAGAAATCAGCAGTTGTGACCCAGCTTGAGCTTGATCTAATTTATGGACATAAACATGTCTCTGTCCCCAAACTTCCTCCTCAGGGAAAACAAAACACAAAGAAAAACAAAAAACCTGCTAGAATCAAGCTCCTGCTGTTTCCATGTCCCTGCCTGGCCTCCACTCTTTTGCCCCAAGCCCCCCTTGCTGTCTGGACCTTTATTTCTCATCTAAGAAGCTACAGCCATGTGTCACATTGATGGATGAACTAAGGACAGATTGCATATATGACAATGACAGTTTTCTCCTAAGATTCTTTTGATTGGTGATCTTTGTACCCACTGTGGTTTGCGCGGACATTCTCATGATAAGAGCCATCTCAGGGTGCATAACTCCCAGCCTGTTCCCACGGTTAGTGGTACATGACTCTATGCACACTGGGAAATCATGCCTATAGCAACTATATGTCCTTATAGCATTAGGCCCTGGCCCATGCAATGCCATTTTCTCTCCATTTGTCTACAGTTTTAGGCTGTGGTCTCTAAGGTTTAGAGTCTCATCTGTTGGTTTTCAGGGAAGTCATCACAGTCCCGTATTGAAGGGAATGTGCTTGCTTAATGTTGAATAAAAGAAAGACAAGGTATTCAGATGAGGGAAAGTAACCCAAGACTAGTTATTAATATGTCCATCTGTCTCTTTATCTCCAGGAGCAGCTCCAGTGTCTCCAACTGATGGGAGATGTCATTCTGTTTCTCTTATTGGTTAATGAATAAAGTACTGTTGGCCAATAGGAAAGCAAGGTAGGTGGGACTAGGAGACTAGGAGAAGGGAGGAAGGAGTAGGGAAGAGATTCAAGATGGAGAGCAGAGGTCCAGGCCCTCTCTCTGGTAAGATGAGACCATGTAGAAATACTTAGATTCATATAAATGGGTTAATATTTAAGACAGAGCTAGCCGATAAGAAACTAGTAACTGGCCAACAGAATTATATCAAATACAAAGTCTCTGTGTGTTATTGGGGCTGGCACGGCTGTGAGACCAGGCTGCTGGAAAAACTGCTCCTAACATAATGGCGCCTTCAACGTGGCTAATAAGAACTTCCACTTAAAACTTAAGAAAAGCTTAAAAAGGAGTTTTAGAAACAAAAGAACAAAGACAAGCAAGACTTCTTGGTACCAACATTTTTCTCAGTTGGACTCTGTTTTGCTAGAGACAAGCAGTGATTTGCGCAGCTCCTTTAAGAGAGGTTTCCTAACTCAACATAAGCAGCAAAAAACCCACAATCCTTTAAAGAGCTGGCAGTGACCACATCTCCAAGCTGGCAACATGCTGCTGGATGGCAGTATAGACCAAGGCAGTGAGCACAGCTCTCAGTTCTGGTGGTAAAATACTTGCCACCATCTTGGATAGTCTGCGGCTAACATAGCTGTGGCTTTCATTTTAGCAATGTTGTTGTTTACCAGGTAAGACTCATGGCCAGAAAAAGATAATGATTTACAAGAAAGACAGATTCAGATTAAGAAAGACCTCTAAAGATTTACAATGTGTTTTAAAATATATGTAGGCTTGGGAGAGAAAATGAATAAAATGGTTTTAAAAAGACAGAGAGTAGCTGAGTGGTGGCACACGCCTTCAATTCCAGCATTTGGGAGACAGAGGCAAGCAGATCTCTGTGATCTCAAAGTAAACCTGATATACAGAGTTAATTCCAGGACAAATAAAAGCTACACAGAGAAACCCCGTCTCAAAAAGTAAAAAAAAAAAAAAAAAAAAAAAAAAATAGAAGTAGAAGAAATACAGTAATAAAAAAGCCATGTAAAGATGGAAAGCACAGAGAGAGTCTGGATACTTTATAGTATTATATTGTTGTATTGTTTGACTGAGGAAATAACAACAACTGTTAAAAGAAATGCTGCTGGGTTAATTCAATTTATATATTTTAAAAATTCTTTGACTTCAAAATTTAAGTCTAAGGACAGGCTACTGGGGAAAAGCATTTCTATTTTTGTTTCCACAGAAAATGAAAACCTGTGGATTCCCTCCAGACTAATGTGGTTTGATCAAGCCAGACCCCCTGAAACAGAGTCGCAGGTGATCCAACATTCAAAACAGCTGGGACAAGGCAGCCTTCTAGACCACTACAGACAAAATTTCTGGGATCTAGTCTGAGTTAGGATTCAAACCTAACTGGGCCTTGGATGTGCTGACAGTGTTGGGCCAATGACTTCACTTCTCTGAGCCTCCATGATTGTCTACTAAGTGGAAATGAACAAAGGGGCCAGTGTCAGCATTTCTAGCAGAATCAAGTAAGGTAATATACACAAAAAGCCCAGAACTACCTTTCTAAGAGGAAATCCTCTTAAATTATAAATGTTCTACAAATCAATAAATGGATGCTCCCTCACTTGTTTGATTTTATGTTTTTATTATTTTAAAAATACATTTAAGGCCTAATGTCCAAAATCTAGGAAAATACCGGTTCTAGAAAGAATGTAGTCTTTCCCCACCATTCCACTCCCATGCCTTCTCTAACCCTGCCTTTTGGGGATCGTGAATCAAAGGGACACTCTAGACTTCCCATCTCCATTCTCAAGATTCCAAACTCCCAAAGGGAAAGATGACACTTGAAGTGGGTAATATGTGTGAGTAACACACACAGTGGAATTTAAAAAGTGCCAGAACAATTCACACCATATGGCACGCGCGCGGGCACACACACACACACACACACACACACACACACACACACACACACACACACTTCCTCGCAGTCATCCCAAGGTGCTGGGAGTCATTGATTTTATCAGAGATTGAAGACTTGTGCTGTAGCCTGAGACCATAATGCAATTTCCCAGTCTGTCCCAAAGAGCAGAAGAAAATGCTCACCTAGGAATCAAGTTCTCAGGTCATCACTTTTAAGTCTGAGGAAACTGAAACCCACAAAGTAAATAAAACTAAACCTGAAGCTTATTGCCTGTTCATACCAGATGTGCACTCAGGCACACACATGCTGGTTTCCTCTGTGTCTATGTCTCCACAATTCCATACATCACCTGTGTAGAAAGGGGAGGGGGAGATAAGAAGAAAATAGGGATGCTGGCAGATGACTGAGCCTGGCCCTTCAAAGCTAGACCCTATGTTATCTCCTGATGGATGTGAAACAGTTTCTCAGAACATAAATGTCTTTGCTAGATTATTTTTTGTATCATCATGGGTCAAGTCCATCCTGCACTGTGACCATGCACATTCCCGCCTGTTTTAGGTAAGAAGGAATACTTCATTATCAGCTCAGCTTAGCTTCCGCTTAGTCTTCCTCCATTTTGGACAAGATTTACAGAGACAGCAAAGTCCTTGGGTCACCTCTTCTTTCTCACTGCATCCAATCCTTAAACTGTCCTCTGTATACAAATGAGATGTTTCCTTGTGCTTCCTTGTGGCATCACCTCTATCTGAGCTGTAGAAGAGAAAGCAAAAGCAAAGGGTGATATTACAACATCCAATTCAAAACTCCACAACAATATGATTGGACAATCTCCAGTAAATTATCAGGCTTTTTTTTTTCAGGTTTTGTGATTTCACCAGCAGAAAATAGGCAAATCTACTTTCACCAAGGAAGACCTTTACATAGATAATAAGCCTATGAAGAGATGTTCAGTCTCACTAATGATTCCAAAAAAAAAGTGAAAGAGTGCATTGATATTATATTCCTCTAAGACCTGCACATTAATTAACAAGGCCAAGGACTGCCAAGCCTAGGATGAAATGAGTTCCTGCCTTTTCTACTTTTGGATGAGGAACAGAGTGAAAAAGCCTTTCTGAAGAGTAATTTGATAGTGAACCTAAAAATGTCTGATTGCATAGCTTTTGATTTGGAATTTCTTTTTGTCTGGAAATTTCTTTTTGAAAGTGATAGTGCAAGGACACATGTATGTGACTGGGCCTCCCAGAGGTATTTGGATCAGGGCACAGCTTAGATTAGGAAAATGATCACTATGGGGAAGCAGATAGATAATCATGGTCAGCAATTCTGATGGAGGTAAATGAAGTCGTTGTAAAGAATAAAAATAGTGTCAAATCTCAGGGGAAAGACAGCCCAGATATGTTGACAAGAGGGGCCACATGTTACTTGTTTCAGTGGCTTTGGAGACGGCACTGGACTGAATCATATGTTCACAGTTCCAGATCTGACTCTGCCACAACGGGACAGAGATGGTTGTGGGTTACTCGTAGGAGGGGTGAGCGCAGGCGCAAAGTGAAGCCGGTCTCCATTAGTATTGCCCATCTGTTTTGTGCCCACGATCATATCCTGATGCTCTGAAGACCTCACAGGGGCAGAGAAAGGACTAGAACTCTTTCCTTTGCCGAGAAGACAGACACAGAGGTGAAGGTCTCAAAAATACAGCCCCACTGGAGATTTTACATATTGATGGGGGTAGGACACAATTCAGTCACAGCATTCAGTTATGCAGGGGAGAATTCACTGGTTCAACACGAGACACAGGAGGAGGTCAGGCTAGTGGAACCCTTGGTAGCTCTCAAGCTCATTCTGCCATGCCTGGGGAGTGCTGGATAACAAAGACCTTAAATTCTAAAATCTTTAATTACACTCATTTATTTATGGGGGTGTGTCCATGAGCTACAGCAAACCCTTAAATATCAAAGGACAGCTTTCCGGAATCGGTACTCTCTCTACCCTAGGTTGCTGCCAGGGGTCAAGCTCAGCTTAGCAAGCTTGGCAGAAGCAACCATACCCACTGAGTCATCTCGGCCCCAAAGCTTGCATTTAAAAAAAAAAAAAAAAAAGATTACCAATTCCAAACTTTGGGTTTCTCACAATGAGCATAGAAAGACAATTATCCACCTCCTGAAGTCACCCCGTGATGGTAAGGGGAAAGAAAAGATAAGGCTGAATTCCCAAGCATGGGAGAATCTGTCTGGAGCACATACAAGGTGATGCTGGATGATGGGACAGGGTGCTTAGTGACACTAAATAGAGGAAGGTTTATCCTTTCAACCTCTGCTCAGGCCTTATTTCGCCCAAGGGAAAATTTCCCAGATGGTGTTTTCACATCCTTAATGCCTGCTTATCTCCCTGTTGTGCACAGGCTCAAAGCCCTCTGCAAAAAATAGTATTTGACTCCCATTGAATAGCAGTTTGACTAAATTTTCTTTTACAATTACTGTCTCTAGATAAGTAAAGCTGGCTTATTTTTTCTCAATAACATGAAGATTCCTTTCTACATTCATTTTGGAATTACAATGAATTATAGATAGAAGTGAGCAACAATGCAGATAGAAAGTGGAATGCCAGCTTCAGCTACATACCAAAATGAGACCAGCCTTGGATATATGCAACTCTGTTTCAAAGCACACACACACACACACACACACACACACACACACACACACCACTCCATAATGCAGATGATATGTGAATGTACCTTCCCATTAAAAAGGAAGCAGAAATAATGTCTGAGTGGCTGAATTTGTAGCAACTCTATCACATGGATAAATAAGAATCTGGGAAACGATAGGCTGATTGAAGTGTATTCCAGGAGATATCACTTACACCAGAAGCAGATGACCGCTAGCAGTTTCCAGTCCCAAGGATGCCTCTGGATGTTCTCTGTCTCCGACCAGGAAGCAAGAGTGAGAGCTGGGGTATCTGGGACCCTAAACCAGATCTCCCTTGTTCATGCCCACACCAGTCCCCACACCCCAATGGGTGTGGTCAGTGCAACCCATGCGGGTGGGGTAGGTATCTCACTATACAACTGTGTTCTGTTACTGGAGAGGCTTACAGAGATTATTACTCCTGTGCCCTGAGATTCACTTGAGGGAAATGGCTCTCCCTGGTCCCTCTCTGGAGGACAAGCTACTGTCTATGCATGTGGCTGAAGCAGGTAGCTCTTCTAGGCCCTCCTGCCAATTGCTCCTGCAGGACATCAAAGGGATTGAATTCTTGGAGGAACAGGTTGGCTGACAGCTATGGGAGATGCAGTGCGCTGTGGTAACTGAGCTGCTCAGGCCCTCACTTCAGGCAAGCCTGGCCTCATGTCATCTGCAGGGATCTTTCTGTTCACCTCAGTGAAACTGTCTAAACTGTCTCCAGCAAGAAGCCACAGAGATGGCCTGGTCTTCTAGGCCCTACACCCAGGAGACAGTCTTGAAGCACCCTGAACCCTTGTTCCAGTGAGCTCAAGATTGGCATTGCTGACAGTTGTGTGCCTTGCAAAGGCATGGCTAGGGTGGCAGGGTCACTCTGTCAAGGGTTTTCCTGACACTTTTCCTCTGAGGCCCAAGCCCAAAGCCCAGAGTCTTCCAAACTCATAGTATCTGACTTCACACATGGGCTAAGAACTTTCTCTCATTCACTATGCAAAGGAGAAAAGCTGAGGCCCAGAGACAGAGGGAAGAGCACTTCCAGAGTCACACAGTGACAAAATAAGAATTCAGGGGTTTTTGATTAATTATTAATCTTTTAGTTTTCATATAATAACACAACATACTTTGATCATATCCTCTCCTCCCTTCCTCCAATTCCCCCCTAACTATGCTCCATCCCCTCCCAACCTCATATCCTCTTACTTAAAAAAAGAAAACACTGACCCATTGAGTCTAATAAATGGTGCCCATGTACAAATTGATACAGGGCCATCCACAGAAACATGGAAGAACTACCAATGATCACATTCTTGAATAAAATGACTCCCCCCTTCCCCTAATAGCCATCAGCAGTCAATAGCTCCCCAGTTAGGGGCAGAGGCTCAGGACTCCCTCTGCTATCCATGCTGGAATGCTTTCTTTAATCAGGATTGCATATTCAAAAAAAAAAAGTTTTGCAACAGCATACACATTGTAGAAAGATAAAACTCAGTTTCCACATTAAAATAGTCTAAAGAGGAAAGAGATGAACATGTTAATGTAGATTTAACACCAGATACTACTTATGAATTGACATTAAGATAGTCCATATAGTGCTTGCCTGTAATCCACCCTGTGTGTTTCCTGTAAGGTGTGAAGTGAGGGCTGTTCAGGTAGATCTGCAAGGTGACTGGGATGGCGTGGACTCTGGGTGTGGCTTAAGAAGTGAGCCCTACTAAGCTTAGGAACTTCATCTGTAGCTTGAGAGTAATAGTCCTTGCCTTCCAGGATTTCTGACATCAAGTGACTGTGCAAGGTACAGAAGAGTAATATTTGAAAGCAATGGCTTGTGATCTTATCTCCTATAGTTACATTTGTTATTGTCCCCAAACCAGAACTTACCTAAGTGTCCATGGGGAGGTGGATGAGAATAAAAAGATTGGGGCACACATATCAATGAGACAGAATTCTGCTTAATAATCAAAAGGAATAAAATGCAGCAGATATGTACAAAGTGGATGAATTTCAAAATCACTACATGCCTCTGTCTCAGGCCAAGTGCCTCTTCACAGGTCCCACCTAGAAACAGACAGCAATTGGCAGATTTGAGACAAACAAAAATAAGACACCTCCAAAGTCTGCATGCACCAAAAAGGTAAATGTCAGGCAGCTTCTCAAGCGGAATCAACTGAATAAAAGTGTCTTTATAGAGAGAATTGTCTGCTTCAATAAATCAATAAGAAGCCTCAGTAAAATTCTGAGGGAAAAGCTTGTCTTCTTGTCTTCAGACAAGAACCCATTGCCACTCTACTAGA
This sequence comes from Phodopus roborovskii, assembly GCF_943737965.1. NCBI lineage: Eukaryota > Metazoa > Chordata > Mammalia > Rodentia > Cricetidae > Phodopus > Phodopus roborovskii. The sequence continues at coordinate 44,187,254 of NW_026126407.1, forward strand.
TGAGCGCAATTCATGACTGCATTATAAATACATATCCTTATACATATAGGTAGGTGTAGCTCTCAGTCTTTATCAAATAACTCAGTTAGTGTTATAAACACATATCCTTATATGCACAGGAAACTGTAGCTCTCAGCCTTCATCAAAGAAGCTTCCCTGAGCAGCAGATGGAGATCATCCCAGAAACTCACAATTAGTCAAAATACAGTTGATATCCTGGCATTATGCTGACCCTGCCCCCTGACAACTGGCAGAGTATGAACATTGGCATTCAGGCGGATGCTTAGACAGCTCGAAGGGCCCTGCGTTGTGTGGCTATGTCATGTGTAAGGACTCTGCACGAATGTGTAAGCTTTCCCTTTAAAGCAAGTGATTCCCTCCTCTTCTTTCCATTTCTGCCCCTGATTGGCCCACACCGACCCCTCCCCTTGCTCCCTTTCCTAATAAACTCCACGTGGTTTTTGTTGAGTTTTGTGGTTCCTGTTTCATCATCTGGAGCTGCAGCAAACAACCACACAGAGGACAACTGATCGTGGGGTTCCCATTCCAATGAGTACTTCTACAATACAACACCGGCACCTAATGGCTCAGGGACATCACAGAAGAAGGGACAGAAGGATTGAAAGAGCTACTGGGTCAGGAAGTCTGCCAGGGTTTGTGTCCCCTAGACATGGCAGGGAAGTCACACCCATGAGACTGCAATAAAATGGCTGCTTGAAAAAAGACATGAACAACACCAATAGAGATGCTAATGTGAAGAGCAAAATCTCATGGGGCCCTACATCTATACAAAGAATTACAGGCAGCTAGTGACTGCTGAGAGAGGGAGAAATACCCTTGCCCAGCAATGAGTCTCCTAACTAGTTATGTAAGAATGGAAAAAAGCAGCCTGACTCTCCAGTGACCCCAGGAAGCTAGAAGTTTAAACCTTGAATTCCAGACCCTGCCCTCAGCCAGTAAATAGGCAAAAGGTCACATTCTTTGCTATTTAGGACAGGACCTGTGAGTATGTGAGCTTTGTCACCCCACCCAGGAGCCATGCACAAATGCAGACCTCCAGGGCTATAGAAAACTGAATGGTCTGCACCACGAGGGCTCTGGATGCTATGAGATGATTGGTTTAAGATGTGCTGGCTTTTTTTTTATTATTATTTAATTTTATATAACAAAGACCAATTAAATGAAAACAAACATTTATACACAATATTTGGGAATTTGGGCGTCGTTCTTTCCAAACTGCTTCCTGCTGGTAAGGGGTGCTGTCATGGGGGATTCGAAGAAAATTCAGATATCCTGGCTGTAGTCTGTAGGGCTGTTTTGTCCAGCTGTTTTGAATGTAGGATCACCTTGTACTCTGTTTCAGGCGATCTGGCGTGATCAAACCACATTAGTCTGGAAGGAATCCACATCTTTTCATTTTCTGTGGAAACAAAAATAGAAATCCTTTTCCCCAGTAACTTGTCCTTCAACTTAAATTTTGGAGTCAAAGCATTTTTTTAAATTTAATTTATTATTTTACATGTCGATCCCAGTTCCCTCTCCCTCAGCCCTCCCTCCCTTCTTCCCTCCCTTTTACCCTCTCTGCCCTCTCACATGCACCCTAGCCACCCTCCCCTCCCATCCCCCACCCCAATTCCATATGTAGGGGAATGCCATCCAGTTGGGGTCATGTAGATCTGACAGGTCCTGTGAAGTAGGGACTAGGGCTTCTCTCCTGTCTCTAGATTAAGGCTGTTATCCCTCCATGGGGGAAAAAAAAAAAAGATGTACTTGATCATACCTGTAGGTAGGATATATGTAGTGAGGAAGTAATTCAGGATGTATGTTTGCCCCTGTTGGATGAAGGTGGGAAGTATGTAGCCTTGTGGGTTTTGCCTTTATAAGCCCCAGACTAATTAATTTGGAGCTGTAGTCCAAAGTCTGGGAGTCCCAAGTATGGACATGGCCAGTGTCTATCATTCTGGTCAATGTTTAATAAAGCTTGCTTCAAATTTGCTTTAAAAAAAAAAAAAAAAAGATGTGCTGGCTTTGTTGTAACCCTATAAAAGCTATCTTACTTCCACCCTCATGGTCCTCAGTCCTCTACCCTTGCATGGCGCATGACTGTGGACCCCAGTACACTTGGAATATAAAAGACCTCATGCTTTTACATCAAGACTGCTTCTCATGAATGATTTGCGGGGGGGGGGGGGGGGGGCTTTCCTGAGTTGGAGAGTGAGGGTCCACGCTCTGTGGGTCTTTCAGTTATACATCACCAAGTGGTCAGCCCTGAAACTGTGTGTGTACAAGCAGCACTAAAGGAACTCAACAGGCTATATTTACATATTTATGTGTAGGGCCCTTGAGAGGAAAAACAAGAGAATGCATGGGAATAATTGGAAGGAGTAGAGCTGCAAACAGTGACAGCTAACTGATAAACTGAAAGCTTGCTATTTAAGAAATATTCATGTGATATTTTTAAAGATGGAAACCAAGGAACAGGAAAACTATGAAAATAATCCCCCTAAAAATGAAAGAAACAGGGGCTGGAGAGATGGCTCAGAGGTTAAGAGCACTGACTGCTCTTCTAGAGGTCCTGAGTTCAATTCCCAGCAACTCCATGATGACTCACAACCATCTCTAATAAGATCTGGTGGCCTTTTCTGGCCTTCAGACATGCATGGAGTCAGAATGTTATATACATAATAAATAAATAGATAAATCTTTAAAAAGAATTGTTTAAAAAAATTAAGAAACAGATGCAATTGTTAACTCTAAACCCAACCATGTCAATTGTTACACTAGCTGTTAATGAACTAAATACTTTCAATAAATGATAAAAAAAAAAAAAAACTTCCAGGGTGGTTAAGAAAAGAGTGACCTGAGTTTATACTGCCTATAAGAAATGGAGCACAGTTAACAGATGCAGCTTTCATGGGTAGAAATGGCCACAGAAATGCCAGGTAAACAAGACTTAGAAACCAAATGAATTATGAAAGCAAAATGAGGGCTTTTAAAGTGATTAAACAGACAGGTAGATATACATTCCATAGATATTATTCATTACTAAGCATCCACTAAGTTCACACATAGTCAAAAATAGAAGAGGTTTGAACACACACACACACACACACACACACGCAAAAAAAAAAAAAAAAAAAAAAAAAAAAAACAAAGATTAGCAAACTTGGCTAGAGGTGTTAGCACCCTCTTCTCGGAAACTGATGGAACAAATGGACAGAAATAAGTAGTTAAGATGCAGACAATCTGAACACCAGCAAACACCTGACTGATCTTTATAGAGCACTATATCAACAAAGCAGAATGCATGTTCTTTTGAAGGGCAGGTGGAGGTATTCACAATTCATTGAGCCACAAAGCAAGTCTCATGAAAGATAAAAGAAATTTACAATGTGTGTGTGTGTGTGTGTGTGTGTGTGTGTGTTTGTGTTGTGTGTGTGTCTGTGTGTGTATGTGCGCACAGGCCAGACACATATTAGACCTACCATATTTGTGTCATTCATATGGAGTTCTAGAATAAACAAAACTAGTTCATGGGGACAGAAATAGATTTGCAATTGCCTGAGGCCTGCTAGGTGGAGGTGCTGTTTGGAAAGGGACTCCACCAAATTTTCTAGGATAGCAGAAGCATTTTATACCTTGATAATTGTGGTTACATGGGTCTAAGTTCATAGACCTGTATATTTAATATAGGTTCATTATTCTGCAAGTAAATTATAGTTCTATGAAGTTCATTAAAACCTGGCTCTAGCTGCCCACAAAAGGAAGTGGCCTACCTTGGCTTGGGCTGGTTGCAGAGCACTGAACAACTTATTTGCCAGTACAGACCATCCTAGCATATGGTGAATCAACTAACAATTTACTGACTTGACCATGGGGCAAGAACAATATGCATTCAATAGAAATTGTACTTCACATTCCAAATTTTGATCTTTTTTCCAGGCTAGTGACTTTCTGTCTGCACTCTTTCATGACGTTGGCCAGTACAGTAGGCTGCAGCACCCAAGCAGTCAGAGGGAAAGGGGTGACAACTGATCTATACAGACTGCTAAGGGTGCTCTGTTGTGTAAATACTTAAAATGCATTTCCAATTTAGTACATTTTCAACTTAGAATGAGCTTATCAGGATGACACTCTCTATCAAAGAGGAGATCCTGTATATGATAACTGCAAGATTCTAGCCAATACAAAGATTCAAAGGTTACTCTGAGAAGTGGAAGCTCTGGCCCTGCTAAGCCAAGATAATCCCTGCCAAATCCTGGCAGGAAAAGAGCAGCAATTACTCCTTCTATGAAGCCTTCCCTGTTGGCCATTCTGCCTGTCTCACTTGTTTAAGTGAACTGCCAGACCCAAGTGGAATTGGCCTCTGTGACTTTTTGATTAGCAGTTACTAATACTTTTTTTCAAACTTACCTCCTAAGGCTTTTCTATATATCCCTCAGCATTTCACTTAAGCTCCTAACAGCAAAGCTTATGTATAGTTGTATATTTATATTTGATCACTATATATGCTGATTGCTAAGCACTTCACATAAATTAGCTTGAGTCCTTACAATCACTGAAGCAGGCAGGTCCTATCAATCATCCCATCCTGCAGATGAGACTAATGGGCAGAGTTTTTAGACGCATGCTTAATAGGAAGGAGGTTGTGAAGCAAGGATCAAAACCCAGAGTAGTGTAACTAAAGCTCATTGTTGTCCAAAGATAGCCACTTGTAATAGTCCAAGATCAGTCATCCACACTATCATTCACAGAGATGTGGGAATTTGTTGGGGGTAGAAGGTAGGAAGTGCATATGGCACTCTCTTCCATTAACCATGGAAAGCTTGTCCTTGTAGAGTGGGAATGGAAGGGCAGAGGGAAACTTCATCCACTCAATAAGATTTTCCTTCCCACGTACCCTGAGTCCAGAACATAGAGCAGTGAGTGAAGCTCCTTCCCTCCTGGTGTTTACCAGCTAGTGGAAGAAATGGTCAATGAGACACAAGCAGGTGCTGTGACATGAAACAAGGCGGGTGAAGTTTCAGAAGATGAGTGGGGACACTGTTTATGACAAGGATGTCCAAAAGACCTGTCTGAAGAGATGATATTTAAACAGTCAGGCTTGTGAAGAAGGCAGCTCTAAAAAGATACTCCTAAAGGCATCACCAAAGCTCCTTGGACCACTAAGTACAATGAGCTTGGCTTGTTTGAGAAATGACTGAGGCTGGTATGGACAGAAGCATGAAGGCACCAAAGCTCACAAAGCCTCTAAGGCCTCGGCAAGGACATTGCCTTGATCATGTCACCTCGGGATAACTTGCTGGGATGAGAATGTGAGCATCCTGAGCAAGGGGTGGGTGGTGATGGAAGAGGTTATTAATAAGCTTGGGACTTTCTGGGGAACAATTAAAGAGCTCCTTCATGCTCAGCATCCAAGCCATGGGACTGCCTTTCATGTCTTGCAGGGTCTGCCATTTACACTGCAGCTAGCAATGCTTCCTTACAGCTGTCTTCCTTAAAACACAAATGGTGACAAACTGCTTTCCAACCAGTGAGAAACACCTGGACTGGATGCATCAAATCCCACTTAATGCAAAATTGAAGCTCCATCTGTGCCCCCAAAACCACTGACTCTTGCCACCTGTACCTTGGGCTCAGGGTATGTGGGACAAAGAAAGAAGTGATGCTCCTAAGGGATGAGAATAGGCAGACTGCAGCCCTGCCACTCATCCACTCACTTGGGGTGGTCCTTCTCTCTGAGCTTCAGAGCCAAGGCTGCCTCTGGCTAGTTTATATGCTAATTTATGGTAATTAATCACAGTTTTTGGAAACACTTTTCTCAAAATCAACACGGTATTTACTTAGTAATAATTTGCTTCCCTGCCATCCTCTAGACTCTCTGAGAACAGAGTCTTGACTATTTCAGCCATACCAGTACAGGAAACAAGGCCTGATCCCCAGTAGCCACTGAACAATTAGTCACTTCGTTAGTGAACAGTACAATTGGCCCTCTGTATCCACTGGTTCTTAGTCCTTGTATTCAATCACTTAACTTTTCTTAATTGGAAGAAATACATCAATATTAAACATGCACAGATTGCATGCATATGTGGGTGCACACATGTTCATGGAGGTCAGAGGTTGATATTGGATGCCTCCCTTAGTACGCCACCTAATATTTTGAGACACAGACTCTCACTGAACTCTTCGTCAGTTTGGCTAGTCTGGCTGACAGTGAGCACCAGAGCTTTTATCTCTGCCTCCCTGGTGCTGGGATTACAGGTTTATGCCGCTGTGTCTGGCTTTTGATGCGGGGAAAGGACTCAGCATACTTGTGTTTATAAGCACTTTTAGCAACTGAGCTATATTCCCAGGCCACTGAATAGACTTACCTTGTCATTAGTCCCTAAACAACACAATGTAACAATTGTGATATAGAATCTGCATTGTATTGGTTACTATAAGTCATATAGAGATGATTTTAAAATACACAGAAGGACATGCATAGATTATACACATGTATTGTGCTATTTTATATAATGGGATGGGATATCCTAGATTGTGGATGTTTATTAACTACCTGCAGATTGAGTGTTGGATAGGCCTTGAAATGTTTTAGGTTTTTAATATTACCGGGAAGGATTTATCTCTCTTAGAATCAAATGGGCATTGCACAAGTCCTGTATGATTAGGTTCATTGGGTAGGTTCCATGTACATTTCTGCCAAAATGAGAAGATTTGTCTGTTGCACTGATGAGTTTTGTGTCAATTTGATACAAGCCAGAGTCATTGGAGAGGAAGCAACATCAATTAAGGATATGCCTCTATAAGATCAGGCTGTAGGCAGGCCTGCAGGATATTTTCTTAATTAGTGATTGATGGGGGAGACCATTGTGGGTGGCACCATCCTTGTGCTAGTGGACCTAGGTTCTATAAGAAAGCAGGCTGAGCAAGCCATGAGGTACAAGCTGGTAAGCAGCACTCCTCCATGGCCTCTGCATCAACTGCTGCCTCAAGGTTCCTGCTGTGCTTGAGTTCCTGTCCTGACCTCCTATGATGAACAACGATGTGGAATTTTAAGCTGAATAAACTATTTTCTCCCCAACTTGCTTTGGTCATGGTGTTTGATCACAGCAATAGTAACCCTAAGATATCTATAAACCTCTTAGTTTATCATAGATGCCCTTGGATTTTCTCTTTTAGCTATTGATGTAGACAAGATATGTAATACTGTCTAGTTCAGTACCTACTTTGAAGAAAGAATATACCTATTAAAATATTTGTTTACACTGGGTATAGCGGGGGTACACCTTTAACTCTAGCACTCAGGAGACAGAGTCAAGCATATCTCTGTGAATTTGAGGTCTGCCTCAAATTGCCTATATTGTAAGTTCCAGGACAACCAGGAAAGAGAGACCCTGCCTCAAAAAATTATTCATTATTCATTAATATTTATGGAGAACCTTCAATGATACTTTAGGGATCCACACCAAATAGGCCATCTATAGTCTCCATTTACAAGAAACTAATGTTTTTCCAAGAAAGACAGGTACCAATGAACCAATTATAAATACAACAGTAATTGAAAAAGAATCAACAAGCCAAGCTCGCCAGGTCCTTATTTTCTTGCGGGAGGGAGAAGGGATGGTCTGAAAGGGGTGCATGATAATTTTGGAGACCTACAGTGGGAGAGTTCCATAGGTCTTTTTTATTTGAAGATCTCAGACTCATTCACTCATCCTACAAACAACCTGACCATAATTTAAATGCCTTCACTTTGTTGGAGACATGAGCTCAATCATTCTTTGAATCAAGCTAACCAGTGAGTTATGAGGCTGTTAAATATCCAAAGTATTCAAAACCAGAATCCCATGGTCCATCCTCACAGCCATCCTGCTGATTAATAATGCACTTCCAACTTTCTGCATACTACAGATGAGAAACTGAGGCACAGGGGCATAAGAGGTTGACAAAATCAAACAAGGCAAGATCCTTGGCTCTGAACATCAGCCTTGAGGATAAATGCATGATTGGAAGGGACGAAGAAGTGGATAGTGAAAGTCACTATATGTCCCTCTGACTTAGTGTTTCTCCGCCTTCCTAATGCTGTGACCCTTTAATACAGTTCTTCATATTGTGTTGACCCCAACCATAAAAGTATCATTGCTACTTCATTACTGTAATTCTTCTGCTGTTATGAATTGTAAATATCTGTGTTTTCCAATGGCCTTAGGAAACCCCTGAGAAAGGGTAGTTTGACAACAAAGGTGTCATGACATGACCTACACGTTGAGAATAACTGCAAGTCAGACCCTTCCTGATAATATTGACCAGGGCAAATCTCTAGGGCTAGACATTTGAGTTGATATAAATAAGATATTGGCTGATAATAGCCAAACATATTTTTTTTTTGCCCAGCATTGACCACCTGGCATTCAGCTCCACTGGAGAAGATGCCCACCCCCCAAACTTGGTTGAGGGTCCCTGTCCTATCTGCTTTATTCAGGGTTCCTTACCTCTCAGTGAGAGTGCATTTCTTCATTTCTCACTGTGATAAATAGTGTTCACTGAGAAGTTCCATTTTGTCTCCTCTCGTTATCTACTCCCTACCTATGGCAATAACACTCAGAGGATCTGTGTTGGCTGCCCTTGAGCCGGTCCCAAAGTAAGTACTCAGTAAATGTGTGTCAAGCAAAGGGAAAAACTGTTCCATTTCATGAGTGTTTGGTGATGCTTTTGTCTGCAAATTTCAAAAACTTACCATCAAAAAAATTTCACTGGTCCACTCAGAGACAAGGGTGACTGGCATCTCTGAGAGCAGCAGCATCAGATGGACACATTGTAGAAGAGCAAAATGCCCAAAGAGCAGAGGACTGCAGTGGCTGGTCCAGGGCACCAAGCCTGACAGCTTAGTTACACCAGTCCTCTCTGGTCACAACACATGGAACAGGGCAGAAGGGAAGGCTATGGAGTGACCCATGGAGTCAAAGGTAAGGTGAGGGAATAGGGTCAGGCAGAAAGTGGGGGTGTGTGTCAGGTGTGGATGCATGTGATTGGAGCTAGAATGTTGATACCTAATCCCCTTTCCCAAGAGCAATCCCTTACCTATACCTGTGCATTGCCCTCAAGACTCAAAGCACAAGGGAGATGTCCAACTGAACACACTGGGTCCTTAACCCATTCCACCTGGGTGTGGAGAGGCAAGCAGCCAGGCCCTGCCTCCTAGTACTCACAGAGAGTAAGACAGGCTTGGACACTAAGCTAAAAGGGGGGGTGAGTGATTACAGCAGTGAACAGAGCAAGAATGTAGCAGAAGTCAAACTCAGGGCCAGCTGGGCATGTAGCCTTACTGAGGAAGAAAATCACATCACATTTACAACTACACCTAAGACTACATATGCATGATCAGCTGTGAAACCTCCATGTGTAAACACATTTCGACTTCATTCTGTGGGTGCTGGGAAGTCTCAGAAGGATTTAAATAAGAAGGGAGAGGAGGGTGACCAGACCCTCATTGAACAGGGTTTCTATGACTGCTGTATAGACAGCAAGGGGAAGGGGAAGAGACTAGAGTCCCATCTCTGAGAGAAATTGTGTTGCCATCAGCACAGAGGCCTCAGGACTTGGAAGCAGTCCACCGAGTTGAGCTATTCTTGTGCAGAAAGGACAGCAGGCTTTGGGGACTATAGCTGCAGCATTAAGAATCAAGAACTCAGCAAATTCAGAGCCCAGCAAACCAAAGTCCTCCTCCCACTTCCGCCCCACCAAGAGCTTCATTTTCAACTCAGAGAGGACATTGTAAAGGGCATGTTACACAATGGGAGAGGAAGTCCAGAGGCAGACAGAGGGACTAATAGAGAGGACTGTGGCGTTGGCAGCCCATGCATTATTATTCTTTAAGGTAACAAGAAAAAAAGTATTGATCCTGGATGAAAAATGTGGGCTTGGCTGTGCCCCGGGCTGTGGGAGGTGAGTCCCTGGTCCAGAAGTCCTCGGGGCATGCAGTGGAGGGGGGGCAAGAAGGGAGGGGGATGGCAGTCACAAAGGCTTCAGGAGACATTTGTGTCTCAGTCTGGGGATGTCAAAATTTAGAGTGTGGGCTACTCTACTTGCAGGGGAGGAAGCCACTGACCCAGTACATGCTGCCTACCCAAGATGGTGTCCTTCATTGCCAGCTTGTTCAGGGGGTGGGCCTGGGGGTAAAGACACCTGAGCCCACCTGAGGAGATGAACTGGGTTAGATAGAAAATGAAAACCCTTCAGTTCACAGTCAGGACATGTGAAGCTCAGCTCAGGGTAGACTACAGAGTCCAAGATCTAGTCCAGGGTTCCTAGATCATCCCAAACCCAGAGGGTGAGGTATGTACCAAATAGAATCTCCTGCTGACTTGGCCAGCAACCTAATGCTTGATAATATGAGTAAGGGAATTAGTTCTCCACTAGTTTGGGATCTATTCATCCACTGACCAACTGTGATCCATTCAGTTTCTCCTATGGGGAGTCAGAGCAGAAGAGAAGGAAGTCCTTGAGAAGCAAGAAGGCTTCCCACACAGTGTGAGTGAGGGAGACTGGAGGAATCAGGGAGGGGTAGGGGGCTGAAGGTGGCTCAGAGCAAGGCATGGATGCTGATAGGTCATTAGTCAGGTTTTCATGGCCTCCCAAGCTCAGGAGAGCTCATGAACCGAAATTTTGACTGTGGTCTATAAAGAATTTCTGGCTTTTCTATGGGTGTCGATGGTTCAAAGAAAGAATTTTCTGACAAAACTCAATGGTCTAGGACAAAGATCAGCAAAGATTTTTCTATAAAAATTCAGATAGACTTTGTGAACCAAAATGCAAAAGCTAAGATGAAACAATAAGACAAAAAAAAAAAAAAAAAGAAAGAAAGAAAAAGAAAAAGAAAGAAAGAAAGAAAAAACAAAAAACTCTGTCCAAAAAAATGTATAGATTAAAAATGAAACTGTTATAATATCCAAGGCCGCTTTTTGAAAGCATGAGAGGAAGGTACCAGTTTGAGGAAATAACATTTCAGCTAGTTGGGGTTCAAAGTTGAAGTTCCTCACCCTAATTCAACAGGAAATGTCTGTCCATCAAGGCAGATCTAAGACAAATTTATGGCATGTCTACAAATGACTTTTCCCACATATGGATGAGGCAGGCGACACCACTGGGGCTTTGAGAGTGTCACACAGCAGAGCTAAAGGCTAAGGCTAGCTGGTGCTGCAATATAACAGTCAGCCAGGGTGTAAATGAGCAAGCATGTGCTGTTCCAATGAAGTGTTCCAGACACTGGGTTTGACCTTCATGCGATCCTTACACATCATAGAGGGGCTTTGATTTTCCTTTTGGTCATTTAGAAAAGGTAAAAGTCATTCTTGACAGGTGGCCATCCAGATTGACTGATGGGCTCCAATGGAGCCAGACGGTGAAGGTGTCCATCATTAGGGCTGTCAAAGGATCTCTTTGGTGGTGCATAGTTATCCCTAATATCTAACCAGGAGGCAGGCCAAAGAGTTGAGATACAGGGGTACAAAAAGTGGGAGTCACTTATTTCCCCTGGGGAAAGATTCCGGCCTTAGGTCTGGAGTATGGGTCTTTTGGACCACACCTGACTCCCAGGTTAGGTAGATTTGTCCATCAGAGCCCTTCCCAGCTCAAGACTTTTCATGGTAGATCTCATTTATGTCTGAGTGGTCCATCTGGGCCTCCAAACCTGGTTACAAACCCAGGTTCCCAGCAGTCAGAATAGAGCTACCTAGAAAAGGGAGCCTCCCAGGTGGGGAGGGGTGTGCTGACTGCAGCTTGGGGGAGTGGTGGCAGGAGTGGAGTGTGCCCCTGTTTATCAGTAAACTAATGGCACCTGATCTCAGCAGGAGGCAAGGTAGTGAGGCAAGACAGGGCTGGAGACAGCCCAAGGCTTAACCCTTCCTAAGGCTGCAGCAGTGAACATTCGGCACTCTCCTACAAGCAGGGCCCAACCTGGACAAGGCTCTGTATTCAGCTGATTGTGTAATAGAAGAGGGAGAGGTTACTCCAAACCAGACCACCCAGCTATGCAAAATTGGCTTTTCCACTTTTAATAACTCTAAAGCAGCTGATACAAGCAGAGCCATTCACCCCTTTGCAAACACCACTGAGCACAGACCAGACTGGGCACCTTTAGGGACAGAGGATTGAGCACAGGAGGCAGCAGCTGGCGCTGTTCATGCTGAAAGGACTCTTTATCATCCCTGGCCAGGCTCCAGACCAAGGCTGAGAGTATGTTATTGCCTCCTACTTTTGAAATAAAGCTGACAGGTAGAGGGTCACACAGGAAATGAGGGCAGGGGGGTGAGCCATCAGGCCAATCTCTTTCACCTTAGTATAAAACTGTTAAGAACTCTTGATGATTCTCTTATTTTTTCCACTTGTTCTTTTTCTGATCCACTGGTATTTATCCTGTGCCCTGGGATATAAATACAGGGTATGCATTCTGTGGTCCAAGGCATTCACTGGCACCCAGCTTTCCAAACCCATGAAGGAAAGAGGCATTCTGGATGGAGACTAAGATTGTTAAGAGTTGTCCTTCTTGTGTCACCTTGGACAAGACACTGCTCTCTAAGCTCTGTTTTCTCCACTGTTAAGTAGGCATAATGGTACCCCCACTGAAGAGGGGGCTATCTCAATTACTGAATAATGAGACATGGAAGATGCCTGACACAGAGCCTAACATATAGGCAATGCTCAATAAAAAGTGGTTTTCCAGGGAAAAGAAGCCAGAAGGCAGGGGAATCAGAGCTGGGATTGAGTGTGGGTCTGCTGCTAGCTCATCTCAATGTTTTGTCTTTAACATTTTGCACAATTATTAAATGTATGCACGGAGACTGCTAACACCTACGACTAGCTCGGATCCTAAAGAAATAAACAAAGATGTGCTGTTGTTTCCTTCCCATTTTACAGACAATGAAACAGGATCTATGACCAGAAGTTTCTTGCAGTTATAGGATGCAATTACAGGGTGGCTCAAACTGCTTTTCATTCCCCTAAGCCCCCTCCTTAGAAGGAAAGAGGTTGACTGCTATCTTGCTGGGGGGGGGGGGCCAGTAGGAAACCAAGGCTTCAAAGGTGACCTACAGGGCTCAAAGATGGATGGGGAAGCTTTGAGCAGTGTCCCTGTCGGGTTGACTTGCAGGCCAGCAGCTTTCTGGATGGCTCACTGGGGTCCCACCTAGAGGTAGCAGGAGGGACATGGAAAAAACCAGCTTCTACTATCTCTCTCCCCATGTTACAGGATGATTTCATCCAGCCAATGATGACAGTCTAGCCATTGTGCCCCATGTCCCAACTCTCCTCCCCTCATATGTACACTGAGTAACCCTGAATCACTGTAACAGAATTGCCTGGAATCTGCTAAGCCAAGGGAACCCTCAACCAGAAGACCTGAATTAGAGCATCCAGGTCAGTGAGTCAGCCAACGATCAGTCCACAATGCTCCTGAATACAGGAGCCTGGAAAGGCCACCATGCTCTCTTCCTAAGTCTCCTCAGTAAATCACCACAAACTGGGTGTCTCAGAACCTGAAGGATTTCTTCCTTGTCTTTACCAGCAGCCCCAGTGTTCCTTGGCTTGTGGCTGTACAACTTATGTCCCTGCCTCATTTTCACTTGGCTACCACCCCCCCCACACACACACACTTCCTGTGAGGACATCTCTCCCTTTTTGTCTAAATAAAAAAGGGAAGGTTTTAACTCTAACATAGTAAAACTATATATATATATATATATATATATACATATATATATATGTATATATATATATGTACAATAAATACAAGTAAGAATTGCATTACTAATGCTCAGTCCATTTGCAATTGGCAAATTCAGAAAAAAATACTCCATTATGTATCCTATCTTGGTGAGTCCAAAGTGTTGTACCAGCAAGTTTTGAAAACCATTAAGAGTTCATAGTTGATCTCTTCTGATTTGTACTTTCCGTGGTTGATTTTTTTTTTTTTTTTTTTTTGTAAACTTATATCCTAGGTAATTAATAGAATCTCCTTGTTGTACTTTTTCAGGAGTAATTTATTGTTCCCAACAAGGCAAATTTTTCTTTCCTTCTTCAAACATTTTATCTAAGGTATCTGCTATTGGGAATCCTTAATTTCCAAGTAAGGTCATAGTTTTTAGGCTCCAATTATGAGGTGTGGGATACCATTCAGTCCACCATATTGACACAGTGTCTTTTTTCACAACAAACACCAAGCTTGTATTAACTGACCCAAACAAAAAGATGCTATCCCATGAATTAAAAGCCTTTCTAATCTCTCATATAGATCAAACCCTGTGGTCCAACTAACTGCATAGAGGTGATGATTTAGGAAGATAAAAGTCTCTGAAAGGGCTTCTAGATAGTCAGTGTCTGCCATGTAGTGGGCATTCAGTTAGCATTTATGGGTTCAACTAGGCCCTTGAATTACATGATCAAACTTCCTGTCCTAAAGGAGGAAACAGTACTGATGCTGGCTTAAATTTAACCTCAGAATATCTTAAAAGAATATAGCCCAACAGAACAGGGCTTTGTAGAAGGACCACCACTCCTACTTAGAATCCCATGCTCTCCATATACCTTTCCTAATCTTGTTTCTACTCTGGGTCACTTCTATGCCAGGGAAATAAAGGAATAAAATGTTTGTTCCAGTGATGAGGCTTCACCAGACACAGTTTACCCAGAAAACCTGAAGATGCAACTGGGGTGACAAGAGAAGGGTGCTAGCTAAGGGTACCAGGTGCTCTTTAGCAAGGGAGATCAGGGAAAGCTGCAAGATGCTAGGGTTCAGCCAGTGATGAGTTAGAAGAAAAGTCTGAATGTTCACCTCTGCTCACCAGAAGGCAGCCCATTAAAGAGTTCAGTATAGAGGTGTCTCTTTGCAGTTAACTGAAATACGTTTATCTATCTCTATTCTATAGATGGGACTAACAAGGCAGAACCTTTGCTTGCCTGGGGTTCTGTGAACAGAGAGCCTGACATCCTCTAGCTAACTGAGGCTGTCCATTCTGTCTTTCCTGCCTCCCTCATTCCATGGCTCAGGTCCACTTGGCTCATGATTACTGAAGGAGGTAGATGCCAAGCAAGGATGAGGGCAAAGGCAGGTAAAGGGAAGGGAGGCCTACACAAGGTGAGTTCTTCATGACAAGAATCCGATCAGCAGCTGGCCTGGACTCTGAGAAGTCATGGAAAAATATACCCTGTTCCCAGCAGGAGTGCCAAAGACTTGTTCTCTTGGGACATCTCCCTGTGTCACACACTGGCCTCCAGGGCTATCCTGGCAGAGCCAGGGGAACTTTTCCCATGTCCTTGCTCACTGCCAGCTCACACCCTGCTCCTCTTTGAGAAACCTGAATGATGACTACTTATCATTCAAACCCAGTTCAGCCACCTCCTCTGGCAGGAGGGGACCCTCTACTTACCCTGGATAGATGTCTCAACTCTGCTCCTTTTATACCCGGCCTTCCTTCCCTCACTGCCCATGAGAAGCACTGTTTTGTCATCTTGAACTCATTACTTAGTGATCTCATTAAGAGTAAAAACAAAAACCTGTGCTGTTCTCTGCTATGGGAGGCAGCACCCGCCACTGCTGCACACAGGTACCTGTGACATTTAATGAGCAGACAGCAGAAAAGTGAACAAACCAGGTGACACTTTGCACTTTGCAGTATCCATTAAGCCTGTCAACATCTCTGTCCTACACGTATATGTGGCAGCCGGAGTGGGACCCACAGTGGCATAGGAAGGAAGAGATGATGAGATACTCATGATGTAGGGACAGGTTCCAGCTGGAAAGTTGTCCTTTCTGATTACTGACCACCTACTATGCATCAGGCACTTTATAATTCAGTGGATGCTGGGAGAGGACATGGCTTCTGCCTTTGATGGGTCTGCAAATCAGGCAGGACAGAGCAGATGAGTTGATGTTGCCTGGCCAGAGCAGGTAGAGCTGGGAGGAGAAGACAAGCCCAAACCAAACCAAGGTTGGCTTTGGGCAGAAACCATTCCACAGTTCTGAGGCATGAAGAGCTACACACACACACACACACACACACACACACACACACACACACACACACACACACAAGGCTTCTGTGTACAAATCTCAGCATACACTCCTGGGTATTTCCTGCCCTAACACTGCAACATCGAAGTCTGACTCTCCAGCTTTCTGACCTCGTGCAGAACCATGAGTGTTAGAAACTAGCAGCCAGAGTCTCTTGTTTGTGTTTTATAGGCATTAGCTGCAGCAAAAGAACAACAATGAGAGCAAAATCTTTACAGTGGGCCCGAGAAGCTTCTGGTGGGTTGGGGAGATGACCATGGCTCTGTCAGTAAAGTACTCATCTTGCAAGCACAAGGGCCTGAGTTTGATTCCAAAAACTCACCTAAAATAATTATCCAGTGTAATTACCCACTTGTAAATCCAGTGCTGGGAAGGTGACTACAGGCAGATCCCTGGGGGCTTGCTGGTCAACCAGAGACCCTGAGCTGTCTAATTTTATGTCAACTTGGCACAAGCTAGGGTCATCTGAGAGGAGGGAACCTCAACTGAGAAAAACACCTCCAAAAGATGGGACTGTAGGCAGGCCTGCAGGGCATTTCTTTTTAAACAGCTCCTTGTGGATGGGGCCACTCCTGGGCTGGTGGGTCTGGGGTCTATAAGAAAGCAGTCTGAGCAAGTCATGAGAAACAAGACCTCTCCTTGTCTTCTACATAAGCCTCTGACTCCAGCTTTCTGATTCTGAGTCCCTACCTTGGCTTCCTTCAATGGACAGTGACTTGGGATATGCACACCAATTAAACCCTTTCTTCCCCAAGTTGGTTTTGGTCATGGCGTTTCACCACAGCAATAGTAAGCCTGACTAGAACAGACCCTGTTTGTTCTAACAAGATGAAGAGTTTCCCGATATGATGCCTGAGGTTGACCTCATGTCTCCTCACATAGGCATATACATGTACATACATTTTACATGCACCTGCACACATACAACCATGCACACATGAACGCACACACACTAAGTCTCTTTACCTCTTTTTCTTCTCTCCTTCTACCCTTCCCTCCTCTCTTCCTCACCCCACTCCTTCTTGCCTTCCTGCTCTGTCCATCTCTCTGATTGTATTTTCCTGGAGAACCCTGAAGAAGAGTTTTTGGTGTTTGTCTTCTCATTTCCCCCAGAGAATTGTCTAAAGCAATAGTTGGGTTAGTTTCACTTTGGCTTGAACTACCTCTGAATCCCCATGCTCCTAGTATAAAAATCCATACCCATCAATGATGGAGAACTCACTGAAGCTTGAGCCTCAGGTCCCCCAACTCCCTAGCACTTCCCTTCCCCACCTTTGTGATACCTCTTCTTCCATGAGGCTTAGCCGTCAGGAGATAGATGAGTCCCCAAGGACTCAGAGT
Organism: Phodopus roborovskii; assembly: GCF_943737965.1. NCBI lineage: Eukaryota > Metazoa > Chordata > Mammalia > Rodentia > Cricetidae > Phodopus > Phodopus roborovskii. The sequence continues at coordinate 44,204,667 of NW_026126407.1, forward strand.
AGACTTGTTTTTCCATACCCCTACAGTCTTTCTTCCCACAGCCAGAGGACTTCCTAAACCTTGCCCTTTAGGTTGAAAGTATATGCTGTGCTGCATACTGTGCCAGAGCTCAGGGGGAGGGGAGAAGGAGCCTTGTTTTGGCCAATCCATCTCTAGGCAGAGCTGGTGCCAGGCTTGGCAGCACTCCTTGGGTAGCCTTTCTTGGATCCTGCTGGTAGAAGGCCCCCGAGCAATACTGTGGTTCCTTCTGGGTATTGCAGCCAACCAGGAACCCCAGCTATAAGCCCTGTACTGATGGCACCCACTGGCAGTAATTATAGAGGGGGAAGACAGTCACAGTGGAATGCAGCAGTGTTGTTCACTGGTACACCAGACCTTGATAGGCCCGTGCACACTGATGGAGAGGAGGACGGTCCTCACTGGCCCAGAGGCAAGTTCTGACCCACTAGGAAATGAACATCCTCCATGGCCATGGATCTCCAGGCCCCTGGAGATCATTGTTGGGGTTTCCCATAAGTGCACAGGCAGAAGATGCAGGCCAAAATCCTGCCAAACACAGAGCTGGCTGTAAAGTCCCTGCTACTGAAGCAGGCTTGCAAGAAAAGCCTCTCTTTGGATTCCCACAGCCACAAGGATGCTGCACTCTATGGCATTCATTAACAGATCAGGGGATGAATTTAACAGAATGGGATAAAACGCAGTGGATAAGGGCCCAGGCTTGGAAGAAACCAAACTCTGAATGGAAACTCTGCATATGCGCTTGCACCTTTGTGGGTCTCACTGTGCTGAACTATGAGGCAGGGATAATGGTAATGGCAACAGCTGAGCCTCTAGCTCTTGTTGAGGACCAGGTGCTTCTACTTATGTCACACAGCGTTAAGTCAGCTCAGGATGGGTTCAATACCATCTGAGAGGATATGAGTCAGTAATTCCTCTTCTTTTTAATGAGTATATTCAAAGGCAAGCATGTGGTCCTAAGAATGTTAGTATTTTTGAGAGGTATTGGACATCTACCATATCCAGGAAAGAAGAGGCACTTCGTGGAATTTCAGCTAATTCTCCTAACAAAATGATGACTACATTTTACAGATCTACAAAACAGGGATCTGAGGGTGGAAGTGGTTTTCCTCAATGGTGGCAGTGACTGCTAGCTCTTTCTCAACACATCATCTTTCTAGTTACTGAGGTCTAGACTTCCTGGTTTTTGTCTGGAACTATGGCCAGACAGAAGGGTGACCTTCTTCAAGGTTCCTTTATATCCAAATGGGCCAGGTGAGGAAGGCCAACCAATGGGCTCTGGGTAGAGGTACATTGTTAAAATTCTTTCCCTGAAGGAGACATAAACAATGGCTATCCTCCCCACGTAAGGTCCTAACATCAAACAAAGGTTTGATTCTACCAGCATTCACTCTGGGTAACTAGGGAGTTTATGCCCTTAATTGTGCAATGGGTGAGGGGTGAGGGGCAGAAGCTTGGATGACCTCAAAGTCACACTGGGAGGCCTGCACCCCAAACAGGTTGAGCTCCCCATGACTGTGCCAATCCAGCCTCCTCCCCTAGTCCTTCCTTGATTCTGTACTCTAGCAACTTGCTGAAGCTGTATGTACAGCACAGAATTGAATACAGCTGGGCTGGGAGACAGGCTGGGTATTCAAGTGAGGATCTATGATCCTCCCACCCCCTCTCTATGGGAGAACTCAACAGGCAACAAACCCAGCAGGGGTGCTCTTACCCAAGTGGGCACAGCTTAACTCATGAAGATGGTAGCAGTTTGGTTTTAGAGGCTAGTGTGCACAATGGGGTACCATGTATAGATCCGAAAAGCCTTCTTAAAACAAAGGAGAGGGTGTGTTTTTTCTCTTTCTTCCTTGATTTTCTCTATTGAGTAGAACATGGAGCCTCAGCAGATATTTTGTTCTATGAGGTAAACTGTATGTGTGTGTCAGTGTATAGTAGAGTCTGGTCTCTAGCACTAAGCATCGCTATATTTGTCTTGGCTCACTGACTTTCAGACTTTTACTTCTGGCTTATTTAGCTGCTATTATTTTGTGTGTGTATTTGTTTTCACATTAAGTTAATCCCACTTGATATTTCAAAAGCATGGGACAATTAAGGGGCAACATGATGATGTGATACTCAACCCTGGTACCCATGCTGGGCACCTCTACTTTTCCCTAAGTGATCTATATACACATGGTTGGACAATGGGGCTGAACCCTCACGATTTGAGACCAGAGCATTATTTGACACTTACCAGAGCATTATTTGACACTTACTCTGTGGCTTGTTCCCAGAAAAACATAGGGATCCCCTTTGCATGATCCGTGACAGCAGAATCCTAGGCCCCAATGTCCCCTCAGGCCAGAAACTATGTGGATTTTCAGGCTGGACTAGGATAATGAGCAAGGATGCCTGGCCAGCCTCTTGGTCTTAATTTAGTGCTAAGAGAAGTCATATAGTGAGGCATACAGTCAAGTCCTGGCTTTGGTGCTCTCTAGATTATCCCATTCTTATTACTTCTCTTTGTATCTTCAAATTCAACAGCCCACTCCACTGATTGCACCACCCTCCCTAAGTTGAAGATGCAGTGGATAGTCTTCATAGCAGACCTGGCAAGAGAACAGGGGACAGTGGTAGTGAGTCCCATTGGTGTACGACAGACTAGGTTAGCAGTGTGAAGTCTGTTGGATTAATCTACAGAGAGATACCAGTTTGGGGAAATGGTAGCCCACAGTCCCAGGCCCAAGATAATGAGGAAACGCCCTATGCCTATCTTCTCAGCCTATGCTTTGACCCCTCTGGTGCATTCTGCTATGCAGCCATAGTGGGATAGGAGTGGATGGGAAAAGCACACTGCTGCCTAGCATCTTTTTGTCCTAACAGATATCAACATCAGGAAGTGTATGTTTGCTTCCTGAGTCTTCTCCATGACCTCGGGAACCAAGAACTATCATCTCTGCTTAGGGAACAGAAAGAAATTGCATTTCACAAAGGTTAACTACCAGGCCCAAGCTCACAGAGTGAGTAAGCAAAGCCAGGATTTGAGTAGAGGCAATCCTAAGCCGTGACCATCTAGTGTTTGGCTACATAAATGGGGTAAGTGTGGTGGCATCTGTGATACTGACATTACTCACAGAAAGATGCTGCACCCAAAGGGGGATGGGAAGATGAGTGTGTGTGTAAGAGGGGATTCCATCCACTCATTTTGATTCCTCAGCACCTAAAGATAAAGCATATCACCATTCCCTGAATAGGGTAGCAGAGAAAGAAGTTGCTGGTCTATGAGTAGACATGGTACAGGAATTTTCACGGGGATGGTATTAGTTATACTTCTCTTATCACTCCAAATACTTATGAAATGTAGCTATGGAGGAAGGGTTCATTGTGAATTAAAATTTTGGGGATATGGTCCATTATGTTATGGATGACACAGCAGTAGAAACATGATATAGCTACTTACATTGCATCCAATTAGGAAGCCCAGAATGGACAGGAAGTAGGAGGGACTTGCCTATAAAGTCTTAAAGCTCCCTCCTAGTGACTATTCTCCTCCAGTAAAATTCCATCTTCCAAACTAGTGCTCCCAGTGTTCTAACACATAGTCTCTGAGGGAGTAATTGATACCATGTGTTTCCATGTTCAATATCTTGATTAAGAGAGTTGATGAATAGCATAATGTTGAATATGGAAACACAATTTCTAGACTTTACTAATGCTGAACTGACTTTATTTTAACTGCAATGAGCAAAACTCTTGGAAAAAAGGAGATCTACAGGGTACCCACCCCACCTCCATCATCTGTCTTAGTGGAATAGGTCCTGAAAGGGTTGCTGATGGTAGACCAGTGAAGGTCTTAGAACTGGATCTTGGCTCTTCCTTTTGACAGTTTAGTGACCTTGAGCTTAGTAGTTAACCTCTCTGACTCCTAGTTTCCTCATAAAGGAGAGAACATAATCCCCACAGACCTTAAATGAGATAATGCCTGGGCAGCCTCAGCCATGTGTCCAGCATGCAGTCAGCCCTTCAGAAAGAGTAGCAATTATTAGTCATGTTTCCCTCTGGTCCTTCCTTGCCCCAAGTCCTTGGTGCTCACAATCAGCCTACTGTGAGTGCCACATAAAGGTGTGTGTGTGAGAAGGACCAGGGCACAGGGAAGGAGAGGGAGGGACCTGCCCCTGAGGCCTTACAACTGCAATCCTCTTCCTTTCCAGAGGAGCCAAGCTGTTTTCTTACCACCCAGTCCCCTGGGCCACAGGGCTACTGGGAACAAAAGGGCATAATCCGCAAGCATTTAAAGGTCTTATTGAGACCTTTTGTTCCTTCAAGGTTCCTGGACTTCACAAAGCCTAGAGGTAAAATCAGCCTCAAACCCAGAGCCTTCCTATCATATATAGTCTGACTCTCATGAATGGCTTCTGGTACCCAGCTGGGCATCCTGCCCCACCTGCAATCAGGCACCTGCTCCTGATGCAAGCTTTACCTACAGCTCTTGGCCCAGTTTGAAATTGTGTTTTCCCTTACCAGACTGGTAAGCCCTCTGTGTCTCAGACAAGTTTGGCTCCTCACTTCCTTAGGTGATGCCCACACCTTTCATCTCTTCAGATATCAGAATGCTCTGAGATGGAGGTTGGTCTGGAGTTCACAGATGAAGAAGCTGGAGAGCTTATGCCATCAGGTGGCAGAGACACATGTTTGGTCCCTCAGCACCCGAGCCTGGGCCCTAAACCACATGACTGAACTGATGGTTGAAGAGACATTACTAACTGATATTCTGAATACCATGCAAACTCTTTTGAAGTAAAGCGAAAGAATTAAGCTGGGCACCATGGGGCAGCCCTGTAACCCTAGCACTTGAGAAACATAAACAACACTACAGTTTAAGGTTGACCTGGGCTATGTAGTAAAACACTGTCCACCTCCAAACAACAACAACAAAAATCCTCCACTTACTGGCCAATTAAGACACTGCTCTGGAGTTCTCCCATAATCCTAGTTTTCTGAAGTATAGAATAAGACACCATCCTGAACCCCACTCAACCACTTTGAGAAGCATCAGCTCCAAGCAATGCCTGGCTCCACCCTTGGCAACCCGCCTTGCAAGCTGCTAGCTCTTCACAAAGTGATTTTATTTCTTTGTGCTTCAACTTCTTTGTAGCTAAGACAGGAATTCTACTTTGTGTGTGTGTGTGTGTGTGTGTGTGTGTGTGTGTGTGTGTGTGTGTGTGTGTTTGATGAGAAAGAGAACAAGGGAGGCTGGAGAGGTGGCTCAATGGTTAAGAACACTTGCTGCTCTTACAAAGTCCCCACATGGTGGCTTACAATGATCTATTAACTTGAGTTCTAGGGGATTGGGTACCTTCTCTTGACCTCTGGTGACACCAGGCATGCAAATGGTACATTTATATACATGCTGGCAATGTATTCCAACATATGAAATAAAAGCAATTTAATAAAAAGGAAATTAAAACAATTTAAAACATTAGATTGGGGATTGTTTTTCCTGATTTGTAGCCAAATATTCATAGAAATGTCTGCTTTCCCCAGGAGGCAAGCAAAAGGGGTGTGGGAGCAAGCCCAAGGCCCAGAGGGGACAGCCAACCTCAGCAAGGTTCCTGGCCAACTGGGGAGTGGCTGCTGCAAATGCAGAGGACATCCACTTGAAGCAGATCTGCCAGGACAATGAGGGGCCCTCTCTGGGCCAGGTATCTATTTTCATTATCAAGGCTGCATTCCTAGAATTCCTTGGTATCCAGGCACTCATTACCAGAGGATCAAAGTGCCAAAGGAAAACACTCATTTGGGGCTAAGGTTTGGATTTTTCATTTTCGTAATTGGCCATTGAATCTGCACGCTCCAGGGGTACAGATAGAAGGTCACTGTTGGACAAAGTGTCCCTATGGCAGCCCTGTGGCCCATGGGGGAGGGTGGGGTTCAGTGCCTGCAAGACCTAGAAGGTTTCTGAAGGCCACTTTTCCATCCACTGTAGCTGGTCTGACATGTCAGCACCTGCTCCAGAAGGAGAGGCCACTCCTAAGTGCTGAAAACTGTTGGAAGAGCCATGGACATGTCTAGTCTCCTCCAGACCATCCCAACTAATGGCCCAGCTGGCTGGAAGAGCTCACCTGAGAGTGATTTCACCAGGGACATTTGGTAGTATCTGGAGACATTTGTGCTTATCACACTGGCAACTGGGAGAAAGCATGATACTGCAGGCACCACGCCTTCCCCCAGGTGGAATACTTGTGTTCCCTTCTTTCACAGGTTAAAATCCTGCTCCCCAACACGATGGTATTAGAAAGCAGAGCCATTGGGGGTCAAAAGGGTGGAAACCCTAGGAAGGGATCAGTGTTCACATGAAAGGGGCCACAGAGGGCTCCCCTCACAATCCAGTGAGGGGTGTAGGTCTGCGGGCATGTTTCACCCAAACTTCCAGCCCCCACAGCAAAGAACCATTTTCAGAACCAAGGCCAAGGAGCCAATTCTGGCTTTATCTCACATCTTGCAGCTGTTGCTTCTTCTCCCAGTGGAGTCATGGGGGTGACCAGTGGCAGTCAATCACCCAGGTGTGTGTCCTTTAAGAAAAGGAAAACAATGCAAGGTGGAAACACAGGTCAACACCCACCTTCCTTGGCCAGGTGTCAAGTGGAAACAGCCCAGGCTCTGGCATCCAAAAGCCCCTATTTACACATGAGTTCAATTCCTTGGTTGTCAGGCTCTGGGCAAGTTAATCAAGCTCTCATTAGTCTGTGCCTGGCTTTTGAGATAAAAATCCTGCCTAGTGGATGGTATAAGTATGATGGCTAGAAATGCCCACATCTGGGAAATGGCTAGTGTGAGCCTGATCCGTGGATGGTTGTACGCAGGTCCCATACCTCACAAACTCCCCTCAGCATCCTCATTTTCCTTGGCCTGATGCTGTCCCTCCTATGTCATGTAGGCAGGATCTGACTAGCTAGGCTGGTTAGCTAGACTCTCCTGGTTAGGTAGGCTCTATGTAGCTGTACACCAAGTCTCCTCCTCTGCCTCCTAACTCCTGGACTTTTGTCCTTCCAGGGTGTTCCACCCTAGATTCCTAATCCATCTGACCTAATCCATCAGAGATGCCAACCTGAGCCATGTTCTGGCTTGCACAGTGGCTCTTGGCTGCATGGTATCTGAGGACATTAAAGTATGTGCAAGTCTGTGGTACATTTCTACATCATATAAGCATAGATTAAAATGAGTCCTGCACATACTTCTCTGTATTTCTGTGTCTCATGTCATGTACGTAGCCTGAGATTACCTCTGCTCCTTTCATCCCTATAGTCACCTAGGTCAGACTGGCCCAATGCAAACTATAAATGTAGACTCTATGTCCTAAAATTAAAACATACACAGCAAAGTACGAAATAGAGGGCAGGGTTTGGCAGGAACAGGCTGTCCGAAGCAGGCTCCAGGGCCACTGTTCTGAACAGATGTATATTCTCTTTGGGATGTCTGAGTTGATAGTCTGGGTGCATTGGCTAAGGTCATGATCAGGAAACAGGAAATACCTCTGTAAAATTCCTGCCTCCACCCCAACTCCCCCTCCCCCACTCCACCCCTTCACCTCCGCCAAGTCAGTTCTTTGCCTAGGTAAGATATCCTGTTACCACTCCTGTGCTCCGCTTACAGAACGTCATTCATCAGCAGGTTTACGAAGCACTTTTCTCTTTGTGTACAAAAGCCCCAACCTTCTGACCTGGCCACTGTATAAACACTTCAGGCAGGTGCCTGAGCAGACCCAGAACCCTGCATTTGGCAAGCTCTGGCCCAGACTGCTGTCCTGTGGCTAAGTCTCTGATCCCCCAGTGTCCAGCCTGTCCATTCAGAGGGACTTCAGTGACCTCTTGGAAAGAAGCCAAGGCAACACCGCTGTCCCCAGTCACGGTGCTAACTCTACCTGAGGTGAGATAAGCTGCCATCTGGGAGCAGGGATGAGCAGGGGCCTAACTGTGCTTTTGATGCAAATAGAAGCCGAAATCAAAAGGCCTCTTCCTGTGGTTAATAGAATGATTTGGTTAAAAGTTTTGAAGCATTTCACCGCAACCTCTGTCCTGAGCAACCAGCCCTCAGTATTTGCATATGTTTTGAATGAAAATTGTCAGGAACATGCAAACTAGACAGCTAAGTGCCTCTTATCAGATGCTTGTGGGGAATCTTGGAGAGGACCAGACAGGAACAGGTCAGGCCTGAGGCCCTTGGGCTTCAGAGATACTATCTGCATCAGCTGCACTGATAACTAGCCTTCTCAATTTCAACACGCCTCAGCTACTCAAAGAAGCCACCTGCTGCACACTCCATGGGACCCAGAGAAAGATAAAGGAGTCTTTATGTGGCCCTGGTCTGGTTGGGGTCACCTGTAAGAAGCAGGGAGAGGGTGGCCCTCCCTTTACCAGAGGCTGATCCAGTATGCCATTTATATCATGATGTACATGTCGAGAGTCCATTAAGCATGCCTCTTCCTCAGTATTGGGCTCCTCCAGCTGTGCTTACAAATAATGTCATGAGGGAAATGCTATATATGGACATATTCTTTACTTGTTCTCAAACATGTTTGCTTATCACATCATAAAGGTCATGGAAGTTCTTTACAAGGAAAACAATCACCATGCAAATATACAAAGTGAAAAACCAACAAAGGACACGTCCCCACGATTCTACTGCCCAGAGGTTTACCAGTTAACTTGCCTCCATCCTTCCACACTGCCCTTTGTGCTCATGTCCTGGGGATTCTACATATGGACCCAGAGTCCCTTGCTTCCTTTTGTGGCCATCTTCAGTGTTCACTCTCCTTGGGATGAGAAGTATGCCGTCATTTCGGTATGCAGGGCTGCCTTTCATATACCTGGCTTTTGCCCCCAGATTTAATTTCACACTCAATTCTTGCAAGCAGAAGCCCTCCTGACATCTTGTAATGATTTTAACAAGGTATTTCTTTAGTGGATATTGAAAGGCAAGTCCTTGCACAAATATTTCATGTGATGTGGTCAGTGCAGAAGAAAAAGCTTCAAATTACTTACAAACAAAGGTAGTCAATCTTCATTTCAAGACACTTAACATATCCCTGGGGTAACAGAAAAGCCAAGAGAGTATACTTGCTCATGGTTCGGGTCTTGCACCAGGCTTCCTGAAGTAGCTAGGAGCTTGGTTCAGAGACATATATCCCTAGTACCTGGGAGTGTGCAGGTTCATATAATAAACAAGACAATGATGATAACAATAACATTATCAGGCTACTTCTCTTCTTCTTCTTCTCCTCCTCCTCCTCCTTCTTCTGCTTCTTCTTCTGCTTCTCCTTCTTCTCCTTCTCCTCCTCCTTCTTCTTCCTTGAGATAGGGTTTTCTGTGTAGCTTTGGAGCCTGTCCTAGAACTCTCTCTATAGACCAGGCTGGCCTTGAACTTACAGAGATCCCTCTGCCTCTGAAGTGCTGGGATTAAAAGTGTGTGCTAATCATGCTATTTCTTAATGCAGTGTCTCCCAACAGTAGTAAAGATGCTGAGAAGTTCAAGCACTGAGATTAAATGAGGTGACCTATTCCTGAGACACAAAGAATGTCCAGCAGTCTAGAGTTAGTCTTTGCAGTAGGTACTTTATTTTTCTAAACATTTTATCTCTGACAGACCTATGAGAGGCTCAGTGAGAACCAGTATTATATGGGCCACAGCAAATAATGAGTGTAGAATCTAGCATTTAAACTCTGCTCTCTGAGAGCAGAGAAGAAATGGATCATGGCTTTGCTGGATCCTTCACTAAATTGAGGAGTAAATTATCTCAGTTTTTCTTCCCTTTAAAAAACTCATTTTATGTGTATGAATGTTTGCCTCTCTCTCTCTCTCTCTCTCTCTCTCTCTCTCTCTCTCTCTGTGTGTGTGTGTGTGTGTGTGTGTGTGTGTGTGTGTGTATGTATGTGTGTACCACACCCATGCCTGATGCCTGGTGCCCATAAAAGACAGAAAGAGAGCATCAGGTCTCCAGGTTGTGAGCCATCATGTGTGTGCTGTAAACTGAGTTCTGGTCCTCTGGAAGAGCAGCCAGTGCTCTTAATCACTGAGCCAGCTCTTCAGTCCCCCAGTTATTCTTCATAATGGCCATGTTTCTTTGATGGGTTTGTCTCATAAACACTTGCATCTTCAACCTTATGTGTGGTTGGAGGGGACAACACTCAGCACAGGCTCTCTGTGGTTCCACCTTCAACAGAGTGAAGCTATTAATGTATTTTGCTTTTATTCTTCCAAAGAGATGGCCAAGGCCAAAGTCCCATTTGTTACCTAAATATTGAAGTAAATAACTTAGGTTCCTGAAGGTTCTCCATCTGCTTTAACCAAAGTCTTTGACATATATTTGAGAAAAGGAAAAGCTACATTGGCTCAGGAGTGAAGATTCTTCATTTTCTGGGGTCAGTTTCCTCTCTCTCTCTCTCTCTCTCTCTCTCTCTCTCTCTCTCTCTCTCTCTCTCTCAATTAAAACTTGGTTCCCTCTGTTCAGAGAGCACACCAAGAAGGCTCCCAAGGCTGCATTTGACCTGCATGGTCCTTTAAGTATATTGAACAAATCGTCAATCACTCAGAAATCTAGGGATTTCACATAGCACCGAAGATTGCCTGCTTTCACATAGAAAAGATCTGAAAAGATCTGGAAACACTTGGCCTGTGTTTCAGCCATTTGTTAGCAACTGTTTCCAGAGTGAGACACAGGATGATGACCAGACTCCCAACCCCCATAGTTGCCAGAAAGTTCTGTTACCTAACTCTCATTTGACAAGATCTTCTAAGTCACCAAAGCCATAGACTTCTGTAAGGTATTAGAGATGCCCAAGTCATCACATGCCTCCCAGCTGCAGATGTCTATGGTGATTTCCAGTGACACACAGGAAAGGTCTGTATCAGAGGTTCCCATTGGCCAGAATGGAGGGTCCCAGGATTAGAGAGAGAGAGTATAACACTGATCCCTGTGTGTATGGGGGCTGGGGGGTGGGTTGAGCCTCACCTCTTGATTCTAGGCTGCCTATATTCAAGGCATGGGGTGTAACTCAGTGAGAGAATGTCCCTTGTCCTTCTGAGCTCAGGTGAAAGGCTGCCAGGCTGCCTCTTAGGACTATTTAGCACATCACCTGGCTCCATGAAGGCCACCAGCACTTCCTACAAAAGACATTTGGTTTTATTCCTTTTTTCTTTTTAAATAAAGTACGAGAGAAGGAGGAATAAAAAAGGATAGGGGGAAGTAAACATTTTGATTACAATAACAGATTTTGCAACATTAACATAATTTAAATCTTAATAATTCTATATAAAGCTTATCTAGATTCCATTTTAAAAGTACACAAGATTTCTTTAATCTTTGCCCATATGTACATAATAATTTTACTATAAAATCAGCTAACATTTGCTGCAAATCTGCTCAATGAATTGTGGCTTTCATGCTGTTATCTAAGAAGTCATTTGCCAAAATTCCTATCAATTTTCTCTTGCTATCTTATAGAATTTTTTTACATTTTGGTGTTTTATGTCTTCGATCAACTCATTAGCTCTCTCTCTCTCTCTCTCTCTCTCTCTCTCTGTGTGTGTGTGTGTGTGTGTGTGTGTGTGTGTGTGAAGAAATGTAACTTGTTTATCTAGTTTTTGTCATTCATATGAGTATTTAATATCTCCAGCCCTTGTGATGTTTGTACTTCCCTATCAAAGGCCAGCTGATGATGCTATACAGCGGGGAACACCTGCAGTCCCAGTAGTGAGCGACGCAAGAGGATCGTGAATCCCAGACCAGCCTGAGCTACATGGTGAAACCCTGTCTTAACAAAACAAGTGTTTGGGATATAGCTGAGTTACCACAAGTGTTTGGGATATAGCTGAGTGTCTAACATGCACAAAGCCCTGGCTTCTGTCCCTGGCATACAGATAGATACACATGCACATACGCACTCACAAGCACTCGCACACATGGAGTAGCTGACTACATCTGAGTGTGTCTATTCCTGGACTTTCTGTCTTACCCTGTTGTCTACCTTTCACCAGGACCATGATGTCAGGAGTTGAAGTTCAATAAATGTCTCCTGACTTTGTTCTGCAATACAGTGATGGCTCTTCTGGGTCTTTTACTTCTTCCTAGAATCCATAGGTAGAATCCATTTGGTACCTACCAAAAGACTTGCTGGGATTTTGATACAGATTAGCTCAAATCTGCAGATAAAGTTGGAGAACAAAACAAATGGGTATGTCTTGACAATATGGAGTTCGCCCATCCATAAATAGGAACTTCCCAAAGAGAGGGGGAGCGGGAGACTGGGAGGTGGGCAGAGAGACATTTAAGCCCTGAGAGGTCAAAGGCCTGTCAGAGAACTAGTGACTCTGCTTGAAATTTCTTGTTCATCTAGAAGCATATTGTCTTATAAATTCTCCCTAGGGAGTCAGTGGTGATTATAGCTGTTGTAATTGTGATCAGTGTCGTTCTGGAGCATGCGTGCATGCGTGTAGGCAAGGTCTCATGTAGTTCAGCTGCTGAACTACACTTCAGCAGCTGAAACTTACTGCTAAAATGACCTTGAACTTCTGATTCGCCCTGTCTCCTTCTCCCATGTGCTAGGATTACAGCTGTGTATCAACAACATTCCATTGAGAATTCCTGATACAAGCTGAGGACGAGGACTGAAGCCAGGGCATAATGCATGTCAGGCAAGCATCCCCCACCAGACCCCTTTCTGATATTTTAAGCAAAAAAAAAAAAAAAGAAAGAAAGAAAAGAAAAGAAAAAAAAGTACCCCTCAAAAGTCTATGACTCAGCCAAAGTCACACAAATGGGAAAAGGCAAAAATGACACCAAGACACAGAACTTTGTGTAAACACATCATTGTTACCCTTTGAGGCTCTGTACTGCAGAACTGCATCTGGATAGAACATCTGCCTTTTAAACTGTGCTCTTAGTGAGTAATCCAAAACATTATTAATTCTCCTGTCATGACCTTGACTCCCCTGGTTCAAAAAATCCCTCCTCTCTTTCTTCAACTGGACTCCTGGAGCTCGGCCCAGTGCTTGGCTGTGGATCTCTGCATCTGCTTCCATCAGTTACTGGATGAATGCTCTCTAATGATAATTAGGATAGTCACCGATCTGATTACAGAAGAAGGCCAGTTTAGGCACCCTCTCCACTATTGCTAGAAGTCTTAGCTGAAATCATCCTTGTGGATTCCTGGGACTTTCCCTGGCGCCAGGTTTCTCCCCAACCCCAAAATGCCCCCCCCTTTCATTATCCTCCAATGAGAGGAGAGGAAGAAAGCAAGCTGTGGTTGGCATGTAAAATAAATGAAAAAAATTAAAAAGAAACAAAAGATGAAATATGCACTTTTTCAGATAAGGGAAGCTGAAGGAATACATCCACACACACACACCATACAAACTAGGAATGTAATAAGCTATACCATTAAAGTTTATATCATCACACCCCATGACCAAACAAACAAACAAACAAACAAACAAACACACTATTTTCTATTAAGATAAACACTGGCATTGGCATTTTATACACTGGAATAACAATAAGGCCTCAAGACTATAGACTATAGAAGATTAAAAAAAAAAAGTGATTTTTGTTTCTTTTCTTTTTTGGCAGGGGACAGGACACCTGTTAGATTCAGATCACTTCTGGCTTCTCCAGGGGACATCCATCTACTTCTGTTGATCTCTACCATTCTAAGATAGAATATTCCATTGAACAGTGGATGAGGTCACACATCCTATACATGAGACCATTAAGGCTTGGAGGCACACTCCACATACACATTGACTGCAACATTATAGTCATTTGGTTGATACTCTTTTAAAAAGCACACACACCATTTGTGGGGGGACATTATATTACATTTGAATCTTTTTTCTATGTCAACAATTACTTATTGACACAGAAAGATACTGAACAATAGAAAAAAAAACTTCTGAGCTAAACCAGCTGATGTACTTCAAGGTTGTATTGACCTCAGTATGGAAACCAGGATATATGTTACATTGGGGTAGGGGTTTCACCTTTGTATCTACAGGAGAAGAAAAGCTTTGGATACCATCTAAGTTGATCAAGATCCGATTTGAACAAGAGAAAGCTCTTAATGAGGAAAATGATGAGTCATCCACCAAGATATTTCCAAAGTGTTGTATGGAGACCTCTCAAAGGTAGAGAGGAATGCTCTGTTTTGTCTTTACAGGAAAACAAAAGGCACCCATCTTCAAAAAGCCAAAAGATACTGAATGTACATGTAGGTACCTAAAGAAGAAAAGATAGCTATCCAGAAAGAACCATTAAATGAAGAAGAATCTGACATGAAGTGCCAATAACTAATTCGGGTGAACAATTTCTGTACAAAAATCTATTTCTCTTTACTCCTTAGTACTCTTTTAGTCCCAATTCATGTAAACTGATAACTGGCTTTGGAGTTGGATTTGGCTTTCCTCCTCTAAATTCAAGCATGTTGTTAAAATTCAGAGTTTCTGTCTTATATCAAGAAGCCAATTGGTGTAAGACAGTAAAAAACAAAATCTAGGGACTATCATTTGTCTAAACTTGGTTTTCTCTCTGAAATTCTAATTTCCCTCATACTTACTTTCATCCTTACTGTTGCCTTTCCCAGGATGCATACCTATTAAAGTTGAAATTTCTGTGTTGATATTAATATTTAAGTTTTTCACAAGGAACGATAGCAATTCCTAATAGCATCTTTAAACTCTCCAAAAAGAAGATGTGCCCCACCTCATCAATTCCACTTGATTCAACTTGATGCATCTGGTCTACAAGCATCACCCTAAAACCAGTTTGGGACTATGACACTCGAGATAACTCCAGACTAGCTAGCTGAAATGGCACACCTTCTTATTACATCCTGGCCAGAGGCTCAGATAAAAACTTCAGTCAAGCATTTCCTGCCACACAGAGACGAACTACAAATGTTGCCTTAATTTTTTTTCCCCTACAGAATCCTATGGAGCCATCATCATCCCATTGTGACAGGAAGTAATCCTAAGAAAACAACACCCTCTTTCCCCAGTGTTGGCATTAAGGGATAATATACATTTGCATAGGGTTGGTTTTAGTTACTTAGGGTTGGGTATGGAAGGTGATGCTCAGATTCGGGTATCTCTTTTAGATAAGTATAGGGTATGGTTAGGATGAGATATATGTAGATGTACATAATTTCTAGTGTACTAACTTTAGTAACTGTTAGCTATAGACAACTTAAATTGCTAGATCCTTGATAACTTAAATTGCTAGATTCATGTATGTTGACTATTTAGGATCTTCTTTCTGTTTATGGTGTTTTACACACACATATAAAACTATCTGAATGTATATACATTTTGTATATTGATACAACTTAGGATATTTTATCATTTTGCATTTTACAGTTCTATCTCTAGTTAAGACATTTCAGCTCTATCTCTATTTGTGAGAAAGATGTATATGTATACAGTTATATTTTTTTTAAAGCTTCAGCCATTGTACAACTAGGTCCCCAAGAATCAGAGATATTTCCACCCATATTTCTTATACTTACTAGATTAGTCAGACATAGATTTTGATCTTCAAACTTCATAGACCTGCAGAATATGGCCTCCTGGACCCCAGCTCTCTCTCTCTCTCTCTCTTTCTCTCTCTCTCTCTCTCTCTCTCTCTCTCTCTGTCAGTCCCAGTCGGGTCATGGAGAGCAGCCTGGGTGTGGTTCCTTGGAACAGAAGCTTGCAGATCATTGGTTTCTCCCAGAATAAAATATATAACCAATATTTTATCCTCTGTGAATCATTATTGGGGAAATAAAACAATAGCAATAAATATAATAAAGCAGACATTTGTACATTATATATTGTCTTTACTCTCAATGTCAATCTGGGGAGCAGTCACTATACCCATTTTACTAGTGAAGATATGGGAGACTCTATAAGATTACAAGCCTGCCCTCTACCAATACATAGGTTTCAAACTATTCACACTTACTGCTTTAAACCATACAAGATTTGATCCATTCTTTGGGAGAGAGACCAAGGATAGAATCTTCTTAAGGACAGGATCAGTTCTAGCCTTTCGAAGCAAGTAGGGCTTATGTATTTAATTCTGTGAGCCAGAAAAGCTCCAGAGCCAACAGTTGTGCTGGGTCTACAATTTCACACTGATAATTTTATCTGCTGTGGTCTCATTGGTTCTAGGAAACAATACAAGTCTCCTGAGACAGTTATGGAAAACTACTGTTTACAGGACCACAGGCAAGATAGCCCTCATATTTGAGTCACTTTTTCTTGTTCACTCCCACAGGATGGAGTGAAGAGGACCAGATGGCATTTGTATGTGTGGAAGGCACTCCAAATTTAGTGAAAGGAACTCCAGGCTTAGAGAACACAAACATATAAGGACAGACAGTGGGCCAACATGATCTTTTCCTGAGTGAGTGTGGTGGTTTGAAAGAAACTATTAGAAGGGGTGGTCTTGTGAGCGTAGGTGTGGTCTTCTTGGAAAAAGTGTGTCACTGTGGGGTTGGGCTTTGAGATCTCCTATGCTCAAACTATGCCCAGGGTCATAGTTCACGTCATATTGCTTGTAGATCAAGATACAGATCTTTCAACTCCTTCTCTAGCTACCACGTCTGCCATGAAGATAATGGACTAAACCTCTGAAACTATAAGCCACCCTCAATTAAATATTTTCCTTTATGCGAGTTGCTGAGGAATATCTGGTCAGGCACCTGGAGGCAGGAACAGAAGCAGAAGCCATGTAGAGACTGGCTTCTTTTGTATACAACCCAGAACCACCTGCCTAGGAAAAGCACCACCCACAGTGGACTGGGCTCACCCATATCAATCATAAACCAAGAAAATGTCCCACAGACTATAGGCTATCCTGATAGAGGTGATTCCCCAGCTGAAATTCCCTCTTTCAAAATGTCTAGGTTTGTGTCAATTTGACTAAAACCCAATCAATCCATGTGGGAGGCTCAAGGTGGCCTGGCACTGATGATGATGGGGCGTAGAGAGAAGGTTGCGTTTCAGAAAAGATTTCAAAATGAAAATAAAAAGAAAAGATTTCAAAATGCACAAAGCCAAGTGATGTCACTTGAATGTTCCTTAATTGGTTCATTTGCTAATGATAACATTTTCTCCCTAAGGGGAATCGGGGAATCCCACACATCTAGTATAAAATGCAGACAGCTCCTATTATTTCTAGTAACTGAACACTGCAAAGTCCAGTAGCTGTCTGGAAATCTGATGCATGGCCCATGGTTCAATTTAATTAAAATGTGAACCGCCAGAGGGACATTGTAACACTTCACAATATAAAGCAAGGTGTCCTTGCTTCTCGGTGTTGCTGCCATTGTGAAGGTTGTTTTCACTAGCTAATCTCTTTGGTGGGTTTTCAGTGAAGCCTGATTTGCAAAACTGCCTCTGATACCAAATAATGCACAGCTCAACCAGATGCATACAATGTGTCAAGGCAAATACTTGTGGAATACCCATCCTTCCTTAGCATGCTGCATGGTGTGCAGAGGGATCAATCACTGCCAGGGTCCTGAGAATATAAATGCTAACACCCGGTCCTGCCTGTGTGAATTTACTTTCCCATCCTTGGGAATTATCCAGTGGAATAGAATGGAGGAGCCTTCTCCTCCACCTCCCTCCTCCCAGAACCTTCATCCCCTGGCTTCCTGAATCCTCTTCCCTGGCTGTTCCTAGAGGCTGCCTCCACCCCTACGCTGTCACAAGAGACCTTTGATGCTCAGAGGTCTATGGGTCTGAACTGGTAGGAGCCCCATCTTCCTGCCAATACTCATACTTACACTTCAGCAGCCTTCTGTTTTAGTCAGGATTCTTAGTTACAGGGGGGAGATAGCCGCATGTAAACTAGCATCAGAAAGGAAGAAAGGAAGAAGGAAAGAAAGAAAAGAAAAAAGAAAGGAAGAAAAAAAGAAAGAAAAGAAGAAAGACGAAGACATACATATGTACATACACACATACATAGAGAAAGAACCTAACAAAAGGTTACTTTTGTTTGGTTACCAGGAAGGGCCTTCAGATCCAGAGCTTTGGGTATTCAAATGGTCTGGCCAAGGCTTGCTTTCTTTGTCAGTCTTATGTTCTTATGCCCCCACCCCCCAGACTGCTACAGCAAACAGACACACACATAAATAAAAATGAATCAAACATAAAAGCAGTGCCCAGTGCTCATTTCATAATGTACCTGTGCAATACAATATTCCAAGGCCGAGAACATTTAAAAATATTTATTTATTATATTTTTCTCAGGTTCTCTACAAAAGCAGCAAATGCTTGTAACCGCTGAGCTACCTCCTCAGCCCCAAGAGCCTCTTTTGTGTGGGGACCAAGGCTGGTCCCAGAGAAAGCTACGTCTTAGAATGTATGCAACAAGCTACATGGGGGTGGCAGCACACATTCTTAGGGAAAGTCTTCAGCTTCCATCAGATTCTCCACAAAGTTTGCTAACCCTGCAGGAAACAGCCAGAATCTGAAAGCAATGTCCTAATGCAATCACCACATCAGGTCAAGTGACCTCCCACGGTACCAAGCCTATCTCTCGCCTGGTCATCAGGCCCAGCTCAGACATCTCAGCCTTCCCAAGCCCCTTGACCCTGTCTAGGTTCAAATCTGGGCCTTTCTATGAATTGAGCCATCACACTAAGCCCATTTCCTCTTGTGAAAATGACCTGGTGGTGGCTTCATGTAAAGGAAATTCACACCATAACCTAAATGCCTTCACTGAGCCTTCAGCTAGACATTGGCCACTGAGGCTGTGCAGGCTGGAAACCCAAGAGCACTAGGCACACAGCGAGACAGGGATTAGGAGAAGGCCCGTGAGGCACTAATCCCCAATGGTGCTTCCACACTTTCACCCCAAGAGTAGGGCCCCTAATAAGCCTTCCTTCCACCTTCCATGTCTTATATCACTCCCCTCCAACCCCAGCACAGAGCCACATGTGTGTCTCATCACATCCATGTTCTCCCCTCATAGGGATGCTACACTCCCTCAGGAGAATGGCTATGAACGCAGCTACCCCACCACTTGGTGAGAGACAGGCTGATTCCCATGGGGCTAGACCTATTTACCTTCTGTCTCCATTGTTTCCCTTGTCCCTCTTAGCCCCTGTAAACTGATTCTTGAGCCTTCCAGTTCAGAAGGGCCCAGGAGGTTTGCAAACAGTTCAGTCCTTGCTCACTACTAACCCTCCATTTGAGTGGTCACCAGTAGTTAGGGACCAGTAGGGATCCCTCTCTGCCTGGGCCAGGTCTGACATGTGTGTCCCCAGTGAAACCGGTTTACCTGGCTCCAAATAAGACAAGCAGCCCCTTTCAGGAGCTAGCGATTAGGCAACAGTTCAATTTTTTTTTTCTACACATTCTCATTACCTTCCATTTAAAACATTTATTACCTTGCTAGCTTCCGGCAGCAGAGTCCAGGCATAGAGACAAGAACTAGAGCTGCCGAATCTTCAAATTCTTGGCTGGAGTAAACTTCTGCCCTTCCCCAACAGGGGGAGCTGGACCTACCAGCTAGCTCTCCACCCAACTGGCTTGGATGCTGTAGAAGTCTGGTCTCAGTGCACATATATTGGAGATGTAAAAGGCTCTGGCTGGTTCTAAAGGGAGATATAGTCCTTGTTGTCATTTAAGAAAAGTGGCATTCAAGAAAAAGATGCCATGCAACAGGGCTCAAGCAGAGGGGTTTTTTATTAAGGGAAAAGGGGGAAAGCAGAGGGGGAAGACCGGTCTCCAGAGACAGGAGCAGCCGGGGAGAGGAAAAAGGAAAGAGGGGGAGAGAAGGGAATAGACGGGGGGTGGGGGTGGGGGGGGGAGCGCGCGCGAGACAGGAGGAGAGGGAAGGAGAGGAAAGGGGAGGGGAGTGGGGAGAGGAGGGAAGAGGGGAGGGGAGTGGGGAGGGGAGGGGAGAGGAGAGGGGGGAGGGGAGGAGATGGGGGAAGGGAGAAGAGGGGAGAGGAGGGAAGGGAAGGGGAGGGGAGAGGAGAGGAGAGGAGAGAAGAGGGAAGGATGGGAGGTGGGCAGGGCCATTTTAAAAGGGAACCTAGTGAATATGCACAGGTGGTGCTCTTAGTGGCTGCAGCTGGGGGTGTATCCTTGCAGAACTCCAAGGGCAGGCCAGTACAGATACCTGAATACTAACACTCCCATCACCTGGGAGCAGAATGAGAAATGGGAGAGAACTGTGTAGTTTGCTGAAGATGTCCATGAACTAGGTCCCTTGAGAACATTACTTTATCTAAGCTTTACATTATAGCTATTTTGCACATGAGAAAGCCAAGACTGTAAAACCTTTCTCCCAGTCGTGCTGCTAAAGGTAGCAGAAGCAAACTTGACTCAGTGTGCTCGGTGTGACTGGCTGTGAACCTATGGGCCCTATCTTTCCTTCTCTGGGCTTCAGTTTCTCTCTGTGTCCTATGGATTCTGTTGGTATCTACACCACTAAGGACTGTAAATGAGAAACCCATGTATTACCTGTGGTATATCACTAGACACACAGAATGAATGGAAGAATTCATGATTGGGAGGTGACTCAGGTCCAGCCCTTCTAAAAGTCCTGCTATTTGGGGGAATTCTAATTCTCTCTCTGAAACCAAAACATGCAAATCATGTCCATGATATCCTCAGCAAGTTTTTTTTCCACCTTAAGACTATCTGACTCTATTAATAAATTCAATGAAAATATTTTCTGACCAATAGACAGCACACGCAAGAGGATTCCTGAATCCCTTCCAGTTGTCTGTGGGGGCCTTCCTGACCCTCTCATCTCAGAACACTCTGTCTGTCATATGTGCCCATTTCTCAGTGCCTGCAGAGACTGTGACCGGAGGCAAAGTGCCATGCCTCTACCATAAAATCTATAAGATCATTCCCCAAACCACTGAACGTGACTCTCTTTGAAACATGAGGCATCTCATCTCAGTTGTCTTCTGTTTGCTGTGGCAGTGGCTGGCATCTGAGAGATGATCAGAGAGGGCAAGGGGAATAAATGTGGAACAAAAAAGCTGTTGACCACAAATGTGCAAGACTTGTTCTTGGGTGGCTCTCCCATCAGTACCCAACAGAGCCCTAGTTCCCCTAGCATCTGTACCCAAGACTGTGATCTGCTGGCTGGTGGTTTGTTCAAATTTGAGTTCCTTTGACTGGTTTCTATTGGCGATGCTTAAAAAAGAGAATCAGAGAGAGCTATCTAACTTGCTGGACTTTAGCTGGGAACACCCTTTATGAGACCACTGTTTCCCATTTCCTCTTCTGGGTGTTTTGATATGTACTGGCTCACAGCCTTTCTCAGAGAACAGACTGAACCTATATTTTTCTAACCAGAGATCACATTGCTGCAAGAGATCCTATCTAGGTGGGTAGGAGGTGACTCATCGAGGCCTTAGAGCAACCTAGCCATGCCTATTGTGTATTCAGCTTTCATGGGGACAAGCGTTTGGCTGTCATCTCTCAGGATCCCACCAGCTTCAAATTACACAAAGCCTTCTTTCCCTGAAGTTAAGCAAACCCAGGGATGGCTGTATTTCAAGAAATTAGCATTCCAAGGGGATGTCTGAGGTAAAGAAATGAGGCAGTAGGCAGGCTACTGGGTGCCAGGTACATGCAGTTGATGTCGTAGATGAAGTGTAGGTGTTTGAATGGGAATGTCTGCCAAAGGCTTAGATGTTTGAGCACCTGGTCCCCGGTTGGTGGCACTGTTTAGGTAGGTGTAGGAAGTATAGGGAGAAGTATGTCACAGGAGGCAGGCTTTGAGGTTTCAAAGCTACATGCTATTTCCTGTTCTCCCTCTCTGCTTCTTGCCTGTGCTTCAAGATGGGAGCTCTCAGCACCCTGGTCCAGCTGCTATGTTTTAGGGTTAGAAAGTCCAGGGTTCAAAACTTGACTCTACTACAAATCACGTAAGACTTTGGACAAATTACTCTTTCAAAGTTGCAGTCTCTAAACTGCAGAATGAGAATAGCAATCCCTGTCTGGTCTGATCTCAGAAGCTAAGTAGGGCCAGGCCTGGTTAGTACTTGGATAGGAGAATAGCAATACCTCTTCATGGTAAAGCAGAAGCTGAATGACCCAAGGCTTACAAGTGTTGGACCATTTGAAATGCCAATGCAATCCACATGCTAAGGGAGATGGGTGTGCCCCATGTCTACAATCTCTTATAATCTACCTCACCCTGTGGATAGTGAGCTACACTAGCTAAAAATTCTAGTTGACCAAGACAGGTCCACAGTAGGCTATTATTATATGTGTTTATTTGTGGCTTGTTGAATGCATAAGCATATGGCTATTCTATATTGTGGTGTTGGCTTGTTTATTAATAGCATATCTAAACTGAGGTCTGAGAGATCCTCAAGGAGCCTTTTCTTATACATTCTTAGTGCTTTGTATGCCACACCAACTTCTCTGAAACTCAGTTATGTGCTAATACATGTAAAACACATTGCATGATGGCTTCATACTGTAAAAGCCTGGTGACGACAGCTGTGATTGTGAGCAGTGTATGTAAAGGTATCATATCCAGCCTCCAGAGCTGAGCATGGGGAAGGTCAGCCCTGTTACACTCCCAGGGTGTGCCCACCGGCATTGTTTGGTGGGCAATCTTAGAGACCATGTTTCTTTTACTAAATGTTGATGTCCTTTGCATCAGCCATGCACTGGCTGTTTTAATAAGCAGCTTGTCTGTAATCACACAGGTACTAAGTGGCAATGTGAGAGCATAACTGAGCATCTGGCTCCACAGCTGCCATAATCGCACTTCACTAGTCAACTTCCCTGTGGTGAGCTTCTGCAACCTTAGCTGTAGTGACATTATGGCTGGAGGGGCTTCCCTGTGCACTATGGAATATTTAATGTAGTCCTTCCTTGTCTGTATTTAACCTGTGATAATAAAAGATGTCTTTAGGCATTGACAAAGGACCACAGCTATATGGGGACATCTTTTCTTTCTCCAAGTGCACTGCAGCCCTCTGTCCTTAGTGCCTCAAGACCATCATCACCACCTGATCCCTATACCATACAGCTCCTTTAATTTCTGCACCACCCAGAACAACCAGCCAACTTGCTGTCCAGAATCCCCTTTGAATGGGGGATGATGGGCAACACCCACTAAGTTAGTTACCCATCTGAGAAATGTGGGTGTCACTCACTGCCCTCTCTTCCTTCCCACCCCCACCTCACTTCTCACTTAATCCTATTGACACTCCCTTCTGTATCCTTTTCCTTTGCACTCCAGCTTCACCTTGCCTTGTACACCATCCGCAGCTACACCGGATCTCCATGTCTCACCCCTGGATCAGCTCTCAGCCAGGCTCTGCCTCCAATCCTACCCCATCGAGCTCGAGGTGATTTCTCCAAATGTAAATCTGGCCCACTCATTGTTTTTAATGTTTCCTGGGAGAAATCACCTGCTCAAAGAGTAGGGGTAAGTGCAATGCAAAGCTCTGTAGTGAGGCATGGGTAAACCTCTGCCTGCATCCTAGCTCCCAACTCTGTGACAACAGGCTGTCTGTCTCTATTTACCATAAGTTCTATTCAGGTAGTGGGACTCAGTTCCCAGAGCCTGCTGGTCTTGCCCTGGACATGGGTCCCAGAATCTCACAGTCTAGTATCGGCCATACACTCGGCACATGCTAGATGGGCAGGTAAATAAACAAATGGACAGATGGACAGATAGATGGACATTCAGTGCTCTAAGCTACAGAGAATAGCTCAAGTCCATTTCAGGAGCTCTGGTAATATTTGTCAGTTCCTCCCCTAATGTGATTTGCCACGGTTTGGGGAACAGCTTCTTCCTTTATGAACATTTTAGATGTAGAAGAGAGATGCTACTTGGAAAACACAAGATAAAGAGGTCACTGGATCTGTGGTTGAAAACTCACTTTTGAGCCATAATTTTCCCATGTGGGTGAGTTGCAGGAGTGGTCACTTTTCCATGAGCCTGGCCCTAGAGAGATGGGGACATCTGATGGCATTTATTTTGGGGAAAACGTTCAATAATTGTAACTGTGTTTATTTGGCAGGTGCAATATCACTCTGTCCAAAGGTGTTTTCTTTCCAGGATGAGGAACAGGTTTGTTCTAGCCAAGGGGCTGCTGGGACTGGTGTGGCCATGGCCAGCTGAAGTACACACGGCACCCATTCCCGTGTTCACCTGCAGCACCCTCCCCCTCCCGGCCTGGATCTGAACCCCAGGATGGGGCCAGCCAGCCAGAACTTGGGGCTGGGGACAATGACAGCTGCACCTACCCAGAGCCAACAGGATTTGTTCCCCTGGATTTTCCACATCATTGATTCCAAGATCAGGTCTGATTGCCCATGCACCCTCGGAGGCTTGCCAGGGGCAGGGTGGGGGCTCAGGGTAACTTTGAGTCTGAATTGCCCAGAGAAAAGTTATGCCAGGAGAGGGCAGATAGACATGAGTCCTCTAACCCTACTCCCCACCTTCATATACATGCCAAGAAAGTAGCTGATAGAAACGAGACATCTAGGAGTAGGGTCTAAATTAAGAGCCAACTGAGGCAAGGCCGGTTGGGGAAGAGGGAGCAATGTTCCCTTGAGCCAAGGAGATGCTGAAAGAATGAAAATGAGGTTCTAACTCAAACTCTATTATAGCCGGAGCCCAGAATTAATTTTCAAATCATGATAGTTAAATGATAGTCCTTAAAAGGGCAGGTGTTAGAATCCTAGAGAACTGAGTTCAATGCCCACTCTCTTCATTTTCTATGCATGCATCTCTGGGCAAGTCCCTTTGCCTTTCTGAACCATCTGCAACATAGGGGTATTGGGAAGATAAATGAGACAACAGATAAGGGGCTGGTGACTAACCTGGCGATGCTGTGAGGGTCAGGCAGCTTGTTTTTGGTGGTAAGAAACTTGCCTGCTTCTCTTGTCATCCTCATGCCTTGGAAAGACATGGGATAAATTAGCAGTCTTGGAGAAGCAGGAAGCAGGAGCTTGCCTTGGCTAGATTCTCCCAGGTCCCACAGCAAAAACAGCCTCAGAACTGCTCAACAGGAGTGGGCAATTGGCTCTTGCCTATTGTAGAGATGCTTCTCCAGCCAACAGCCTCGCCCCCAAATCTGAAGGGGTTATTCCTAGCAAATAGAGCCCATTACCCATCAGTGGTGTGCTATCTTCCAGGCTTCCTAGACTTGGTCATGTGATCTGTTCATGGAAGAAAGCATCTTTCCTTGGGTGGATGCTGACTTGGGTATCTGTGATGATGGGAACTGCATTCACCATTGCAACCCAACAGAGTGAGCCAAAGTCACATCAATATGAAAAAGATCAAAATCATGAGAAGAACACTCTGGAAACAGCATAAGCAATTTCTATTTGAAGAAAAAAAAAAGTATTCTAAATCAGAAATGGTGAAATGGGTTTAAAAACCCAGAAGTTGGGAGGCCAAGGCAAGAGAACTCTGAGTTTGCAGCCAGCCTAGGCTATATAGCAGGACTGTCTCAACAAACAAACATCATCTGCCCTGTTTGGGGTGGGGTGGGGGTCAAGGAACATCTACTTTATAGTAGATGTTCCCAAAGCCTCTTACTTCCCTCTTCTGGTCAGGATGGGAATTACAGGTCTTAAGTTTTCTATGGTGCCGAGCTCTGAGACCCTGTTACTCCTAGCATCACAGGCCTCCAGAGAGGATTTGAGGAGTCACGAGGTCTCTGGTATGCCTCATGTTCACTTCATCCATCGATCCAAGGATCTGCACAACAGCTGGCCCTGGAGAAGAAGGAGTGGTGGTAGGAGGCCATGCTGAAGCACTTGTCTCTACCCATAAGTGTAATAAACTCCACGATGACACACAAACTTTCAAGATTTAGTTTGTTACAGGTTTTACTTTTCCACTTGCTCTTTACATCCCCCCGAGTCACCCATACTTCACAAGTCCCTAAACGGTCTGTGCCTCAGTTTCCTTCTAGGATAGAAGTTGAGAAATGTCCTCAAGTGGCATCATTGGTTCTGATTTGGGAGCAAAGAGCAGTCAAGGCTTTAAGACCCTCTTCAAAGGCAGACACTTGCTGCTATATATGGAGAAGTTTGATCAGAAGCTGGTCTCTTCACTAAGGTCATCTGATGCAGGTGTGGTAGCATTTGCCTACAATCAGCACTTGAGAGGTGGAGGAAGGAAGATCTCAAGTTTGAGTTTAGCCAGGACTACTTAGTGACACCCTGGCTTGAAAGCCAAGGTATAAAAATCAAATCACATATTATTTGCTCTGGGATGTAGATTATCTGGTTTGAACACTGAACTTGTCAATTGTTTACAGTGTAAGCATGGACAAGTGTTTGTTTGGTTTTGTGTGTTTTTTTGGGGGGGGTTCCCCCTCTCCAGCCACAATACCCACAGCTACCCATGGACACATTATACCCATTTTTGGCTGGGAAAACAAAACACTCTATATGCAATAGCTTTGTTTTTCTTTTTCTGCTGTTGATGTTCTCATCACTGTTAGATCTCTGACATTCTTGAAAGATTTTCTGTTTCCAAAAATGGCTGAAAAAATTCACATGAACACAGGAGTCCTCTTTAGGTAGAGGAAAGACCTTTTGTAAGTAAACAGAGAGTCAGATGGCCAGAACAGAGGATGATGACAGCAGCAACCTGGTCCTTCCCTTCATCCCACAAACAGGGAAATGGAATATTAGGAGGAAGAACTTGGGGAGAGCCCCAGAGTGGGGCCAGAATCACTTATCCTCCCAAAGTAGAAGCACTTGGGGTTAGAAGCAGACAGGGCCTGGCTGTAAAGTACTAGAGAGAGAAACAGGAGTGGGCATTGGAAGGGAATAGAGGGTGAGGAGAAAAAATTCAAACCTTACTGTACTTCATGACATATTATTAAATAGGCACTGGGCATGGAACATGCCAGGCCAGCATTCATACTGCCATAGAGTTCCAGTCCGGCCTCTTGCTCTTTTGGTATCAGTTTGTCCATCCCTCCCCACGACCTGTCCCTCCTCCTTGCTCACTTCCAGTATACATCCTTGAAATGAAATGGACTCAAGCTTCATGGAGCCTGAGCATTTGAATTTGAGTTATTATAAAGGACATGCTTGAATGCAAGACTTTTAGACTTCAGCAAGATAGTCGTCTTTTAATTACTTCAGCAAGTCTACATCTGTGGGCATCTACTGGCACCATGACAAGCAGTGACTAAGGACAATTCAATCAGGACCCTGCCTCAAGACTTAGAGCTAGTGAGAGAGCTCTGGATTCTGATCGTGGAAGTGTGCACAGGGAATGAAAATTCGTTCAGCTAGATACTATTACCTCTGTGAAACTGAGGTAACCATCAATTACACATTTTCACCATGTTAGTTCAAAGCCTGGTGTAGGGCTCTGCTTATTAGACAATAAATGTTAATATGACTAGCAGGGTCCACCGTCATGCCCCCATCAGATGCTTCTGAGTTGTGAGCATGCTAGTCTCCGGGGGTCTGAAAGAGCAGATAAGGATGGGGAACTTGGGGTAATGAGACTAGAGGATCAAGGTCACAGGGCTCAACGGGAGCCTAGTTAGGCAGATCTCAGCAGTGCCTTCTCTTATCACATCATACCCTTCTCCTGCCTGGCTGCCTCTCAGGCCGCTCGTGTCTGCACCTAGCAGGGGCGTGGGCCCATTAATTCTCAGGCAAATGGGTTCTAGGCACGTGTAGGCAGCAAGTCCTAGGACAGCTCAAACAGGCTTAAACTGCCTGGTGCCCCATAGTAGCTGCCCCTCCGGCCTCTAAATGCTTGTGTGGAGCACTTGAGTGTTTTCAGGATAAACAGGAGGGCTGGAGCAACTGGGGAGGCAGGTATGCAACTCTGCTGAGCCTAAACAGAGAAAATGCAGGACTCTCCCTGTGCAATTTGGGGAGCACACCCACTCAGGCCAGCTGGAGGTCAGTTTGGACTTCAGGCTGCTATCAGGGTCAAGAACAGTCATCATGAGATGGGGGTGCACTGTTTTCCACCTACAGTATGCTGGGTAGGCTAATTCTCTCCTCCCTGTTACAGACTGGGAACAAGACTCCTGTGGAGAAAATAGTGCAAATCTTACTCCAGCTTTGTCCTCTGAATACCTAGAATTGCTCTTGATTCCCTAGCTAAGAGTCAGTCTGGACCTCAGTCCCAACTCTCTTTAAATGTTGGCATCAGAAAGTACTATGTGGATTACACTAATAAATCTGAAGGCCTGGGGTGACCGGTAGGCCCAGATTGGGGGAGGCTCAGATAGAATTTTATCTTCAGTTTCTAATGAGAGGACCAAGAGGCTGGGAAGCAGAATATGGTTTGTCTAGCTGTGCACAAACCAACCTTTTGTAAGACATCTGAACAGCCATTGAAATGAGGGCACTATTCCTGCAGCACCTTGTTGGACTTCAGTCTTACCTCATAGGTGTGTGATTCCCTGTGAAGCTCAGAGAGCAGTACTGAAGGTCAACAGACACCAGCTCCCCTGAAATGTCTGCACCATCGAGAAGAAAGTCTGGTTGGTGCTGGGGTGCCCGCTGCCTCTCCAGCATTGGTGATCTCTTCATTCAACTCCCCACCCCGTACCCTGCTCCCCTGGATGCTAAGCAAGCTGTAGAACTTCAGAGAGCACTTTGCATCTGCTTCATCTTCAGGGCATAGTTACCTTCTGTTGTGGCAAGTCCCACTGCTTCTCCATTCTTACCTATGACACAGATTTTCTCTTAGGAACAGGGCTGTTTAAATTTAATTTAAAACAGTAAATAAATAACGTTCCAGGTGATTGGCAGACATAGCAGACAGCATTGGAGCGGGAAGGAAGTGGCTGGACTCTGGCATACACTGTGTTAGGTAAATGAGAATGGCCTTGTTCTTAACACAGCCCTGGAGGAACTTGTCTAACCACCCTGGAGGCAAGCGGCAGCAGGCCAGGCTGTACAGGGCTCGGATTGTGGGTAGTGGGTAGTGGGAAGTCCAAGAGCCTACTGGGACCCAAATGCCCTGAGATGACCCAGAGATGGTCAAAATCTAACCAGGAAGCTCCAGAAAGTCTGTCAAGACAAATCAGGAGAGAGAGAACAAACTGAGTACCCATGCTAGAATACCCACCTAGAGTTGTTAATTCTAGGTAATAATGCCTGTATACCCATATCAGTCTGGTATCATGTAAAGAGCTGAAGGCATGACATTCGGAAGCCCAGATCCTAGTGCTAGAGTGACTGCAATGTGTGGCTGTGAGCTCTAGGCCATGGCAGGGTTCAAATCTCCTTCTTCAGCCTTCTTAATTTGTATCCTTCTACACAGTACCTGCTTCTTAATGGCTCAGTTTCCTTATCTATGAAAGGAAATAGTAATGGTTCCTGCTGTTAGGGCCTTATGGGGTTGAGCTGAAGTCTAACATTTATACTACTCTGCAAAGTGTGAGTAGAGATGCATCCGAGACTCCACAGTGAGTAGTAGCTTCTACTGGAACTCTCAGCATTCAGAGCAGAGGTTTCCTGATGTGAGTGAGGAACTTCAGCACCTCCCTACTGTGACTTGGGGGTAATGGCCTGCATCTGCATCTGCATCATCTGGCTCCACTCAGAGGATGGAACTTTGGGTCAGAAGCTCATTAAGTTATATTAGTACCTTTGTTAATGAAATGGGGGGATGAAGCTCGTGCAGGAATCTTCCTGCATTCATTGAACCCCGGTGTGTGTGGTGTTTACATACCCAGGTGTACTGTGATATATGACCTAACACTTCTCCCCTCAGCACATGTGTACACACACACACACACACACACACACACACACACACACACACACAGGAGGGAGGGAGTGGGGGAGGGAGGGAGAGATCAGGGAGGTAGTAGCTAAACCTTGTTCTGAGGCTGAAAACCTCCTGGCTCAGGATCTTAACAACAGAGACAATACAGGCTCTGTCAGCCCCAGGCAGGCATATTTGCATATTGGTAGAGCATACAGAACATGTAAACATCTCAACCCTAAAGGATGGCTTGGTGGCTTGCAAATAGTAGGATCATCGGCCTTTATTAAGTCTCTCATTACATTCGCTGAAGACTTCTGTGAAGTGGCCTTCTGATAACTTTATTTCATCCCCCCCCCCAAAAGGTTCAGTGTTTAGGAAAAAGCAAACAATTCAGAAAGTAATAAAAATAAATACTTTGCGTGTCCTTTGTCTGTTCCCATCCATGTAAAGGATGTTAGCAGCTGGTGTGGATTATCTCACAGCTCTCTTTGGGGTTGTAGAAACATATTGTCCTTACATAGGAGAAGAGGGGAAATCTCTCTCTCTCTCTCTCTCTCTCTCTCTCTCTCTCTCTCTCTCTCTCACCCTTTCTCTCCCTCTCCCTTTGTCTCTTCTCCTCCCCACTCATGTATGTTATGAGACAAGGTCTTACCATATAGCCCAGGCTGTGGCATCAGGATCCTCCTACCTCTGCTCCTGGATACTGAGATTACAAACATGTATTCTGCACACAACTACACATACCTATCTGTGTGTTGTTGTTGTGGAATATTACTTTAACTAGGTAAAGATGTGTTACATTTGTTTATGCTGCATTTGTTTAGTGATATAAAGATATGTTGCTTTGCCTGTCTAAGGTACCTGATTGGTCTAAAAAAAAAAAAAAAAAAAAAAAAAAAGCTGAATGGCCAATAGCTAGATAATAGAGGAGACGTGCAGGCTGGTGGGAAGAGGGAGGGAGTAAGTAGATGAAGGAATCTAGCTCATGAGAGAAAGGAGAGAGAAAGAGGGAGACACCCACACCCAGGGCCAGCCAGGCAGCTGCCAGCTAACCAGACACAGAGTAGGATATACAGAATGAAAGAAAGCTAAAAAGCATGAGGCAGAATGTAGATGAAGAGAAACAGGTTAAATTAAGTTATAAGATCTAGCAAGAAAGGAGCCTAAGCTAAGGCTGAGCATCCATACTAATAACAAGTCTCCATGTCTTTATTTAGGAGCCAGTCGGTGGCCCAAAAGAAATCCTGCTGCAAATCGCAGTTGTCTCTTAATGGACCACCAAGTCCTCATGATTATTCATAGCTTCTGAACCCACAAGGGTAGAGTCCTAGAGCTGACTGATTTCACTGACCCCTTTCCCTGTGGATTTGTAGGAAATTTCCAGTCTCCTCTTGACAATCACACCATTGCTTGGCATGCTGCCCATGTACATAG
Organism: Phodopus roborovskii; assembly: GCF_943737965.1. Classification (NCBI taxonomy): domain Eukaryota; kingdom Metazoa; phylum Chordata; class Mammalia; order Rodentia; family Cricetidae; genus Phodopus; species Phodopus roborovskii. The sequence goes on from NW_026126407.1 coordinate 44,235,850, forward strand.
ATCCTTACAAGCTTTCATTGCTCCTGGTTGTAGTTTCAGAAATACAATTCCTAGTCGAGGTGAAAACATCACTTGCAACTTTTTTTTCTTAGAGATTTGTTGATCCCTCTGAGCATTGCAGAGAGCCTGAAGATGTGGTGCAAAGGGATAGGGCCATGTTGAAGGTGAAATAGCCATACTACATCTGTGGATGACCTTGTCTACCCTCCCATTTCCCTGACACTAGGAAACAGGGATAGAGAGCAGCTGTTATGTGATATGGACTTGGAAGTTCCCAGAGAGGAAAGTACACACCCAAATTGGGGCATTCTGTGACCCTAGCCCAGTGCATATATTGCTGCAGAGCCAACACTGTCACCAGCTCACAGCAGCTGCTATGGGTCTGTCTAGGTGTGTACAGATGCCTGGTTTGAGGAGACCAGAAAGATTCCAGAAGTGAGAGATGTCTGGCGTGAGGGCAATGGACAGCCCAAGGGGCTGCTTCTATGTAGAACAGCCAGCATCATTAATGTTTCTGCACCTCTTGTTCCTGGCACCATTCCTCCGAAAGAGGTGGTGTGGCCATCCTTCAAAGGCTAGGTGTGGGTGGGTGAGGTGTAGGTGTTTGTGGGTGGGTGGCAGAGCCTGTCAGGACAAACAAACTGGAATCCCAGCTGGCAAAAGCACATCATCAGAGCATAGAGGAATGGTGGCATTCTTCATCCCATAGAAACCTTAGGGGGAGAATTTCCCATAAGTGCTGAGTCATTGCGTCTGGGAAGAAACATATGGCTTGATGCCACTCTAATAACTAATTTGAATAGTAAAGAAGTCGAGATGGACAGATTACAGATGGGATGGAATGGGATGAGATGAGGTGATACAACATAAGGGAAAGTATTTCTGAATCAGTGAAGGTAGAACGAAGATTGGCGCAGTCCTCAGCTGCACTATTCACAAAGAGGACCAGAGTCTCCTACCACTGGAGGGATGTGGCAACAGAGGCAGAGACCACTCAAAACCAAAACCATTCTCTGGAAGCAAGGCTGCAGGCAGCAGCAGTTCTCAGTGGCAACTGGCTTTTTCGCTGCTCAATCACCATCCTGAATCCTTCCTTTCAAGGGATTTCCACAGAGTGGCTGCAATTGACCAGGGCAGACACAGCAGGAGAGCCGCAGCTCCCATAGTGAAATCATGGCCATCACCCAGGCACAAAGGAGCAGAACTGAGGAGCCTGCTATCTAGAGACAGAAAGGGTTCAAAAATAGCATCAACCAAGAGTGTCAATCCTAGACCCTCCTTCTCACTGCCAGCCACCTTCCTGCCCAATGCCCCCTCTCGAAGACCCCAGACATTTGGTATGATCAGGAGCACTGAGCTGTTTTAGGCAGAGACCATAGCCAAGAGTGCATACTTGGTGCTTCCAGATGTTGAACAATAAAATGTATTTCAGTCTCTTATATAGAGGAAGGAACCCAAGACAGAAGCCAGTCCTGAAAACAAGGGACATCCTAAGCATGGGCCAGACACTGGGCCAGATGCCTTTTTCATCCCCAGGCTAGTCTCTTGGAAAGTGAAAGCTCTCAGGCTACTACCCCAAGTACTGGCTACTCTATGTCCTTGGGTATCTGAGAGTGATCTAGTCCCTTGCCATAAAGAACACGTAAGGAATAGCGTGGAGATGCAATACATAGGGTAGCATTTATGAGGCTCTAATCTTGGGGCTAGACAGGGAATGATCAGTAAATGCCCATGTTCTCCCCTTTCCCAGACTTCAGGGTTTTCTGTCACCAGCTGAGCCTTTCAAAATTCCTCTGGACCATTAACCAAAATGACATAGTTTCTGATTCAGAGATCTGGGGAGGGACCAGGAGCTTGGCTATCAGTGTACCCAGAACCACACAGTGAATAGAGATCAAAAGGGCTGAGCACAGTAAGAAATGTCCTGGAGACCACTGAGTTCTGAGTAGTCCTAGAAAAGCAGTCTTGGCGAGAGGTCACTCAATATACCACCACTGTCCTCCAGCCCTAAGCTATACTGCCCCCTATTGCTATAGGGAGCCCTAATATTAGTTGACCCAGTTCATCCCATGTATTGGACAAAGTGAGGATAGTGGGGAGAAGGTCATCAGGACAGATCACATGTTGTAATCCAATGTGTCTTCTGTCCCTCTACCTTTGAATCCTAGTTAGACCCCAACCTGGCAGGCCAGCTGCCTCTGGCTTGACCTGGCAGCTAGTTCAATCCAGTCCTTGAGGTCTGTCTAGGTTTGTCAAGCCTGTGCTGCCCCCTTGAGGTCATCTGCTGCAGTTCTAAACCCCAACACAGCTTTTCAGAAGCTGGGAAGGTATGGACTGGAATTCAGGGGACTGGCCAGAGTTTGAGAACTGGTGAGTGCTGAGAGCTCATCCATGGATGGCAGCAGGGTGCAGAAGGGAGTTATGACACACTGAGATGGCCCAGCATTTCTTCCCAATTTCTCTGCCTATAAATAGTAATGGTGCTTCCCACACTTGGCCTTTAGAGAAGCGGATGGTTACTTGACCAACAGCAGACAACAACAGGCATCGTGATCACAGATACATTTTATTGAGCACTTGTGAGCAAGGCAGTGTGTTTTAATGTGGCACCTTGTCACATATCTCTAAATGCAAACTTCTGCTGGAGGAGCTAGTAGTGTCTTCATTTTTACAAATAGGAAAGCCAAACCTCAATGCCCCAAATCACACACTCATGAGGATGAGAGCCATTCTAACCCTGTCCTTTACCCACCACCATGCATGCCCTGCCTCTCTGATCTCAGTATGCCTTCGGGTATCACCTCCACAACTTTCCATTCTTGGTTCTCCTTTGTCTTCATTTTATTTGCATATCAGTTTCTCCAAGCCAATGCCAGCATCACTGTCCTGACGTGGGAAAGCTGCAATCTATACAAGGCAGAGGGGGACTGCAAAGCGGAGAGTCATAATCCACAGGGGTCTACTGAGTGCAAAATATCCCCCAAGCCACAGCCCATTCTCAGGCTGGCACAGATTCTGGGATGCTGAGCCAGGCAATTTTGGGCTTGTGGTCAAGGAGGCAGCTGGGTACCATTGTCTGTGGGTTGCAAGGACAGAAGCTCTCTATTAGTGAATACTGCTGGCTTCAGGCATTGGGCACATTGCAGGAAAAGAACACACATTGTCCTATTTGAAGAGCTCAATGAAGAAGACATGTTTCCCACTGACTGTTTCCAGAGATCCAGTCTCCTTACTGGAAACCCTGAGCATTGGAGAAAATGATTTGGAAATAACTTTGTTGCTTGTTTCTGACAAGAGTTGCCACTCTCTCCTTGAATATGATTCAGAGTGAAAAATCTCAGATCTCAGAATCCAGGGGTGTAGGGAACAGTTCCAGTTGCCATCTGGCCTGGTCACAAAGTCTGAAGAATTAAACATAGTAATAAATTTCTGGCATTTTGACATTCTCATATTTCAACCAGAAGCCATTGCACTCTCCTCCTGGCCACACAGAATCCTAACCCTCTGCCCAGCCAGAGTAAGTAACATGGAGGAAGCCCTTTTCCCCATCTACAGATGAGGACTGCTACTTCTAGCAGTTGACAGTGATGATGCATCTTATGTACTTGTCACATAATAGGCAGCCATGAATCCTGTTGCTAGATGATGAGGACAGCGCCTATCTGGAGATGGTTTTAACTGAACTACTGGATTACAAATGGAACAGTGTCCCTGCCTCTCAGTTACCTTGTGACTCATTTATCCCCATCAAAGATAAGTTCCCAGCAAAAGACATGATTCATAACAGCAGTGGTCACATGTGGAAATTGGGAGCTCTATTACATTCCCTAATGGGCTTCAAAATAGCTAAGCTATCAGCCCAGTGATTAAACAAAACCAAAACAAAAAACCAACCAAACAGACCACAGACCTGTTCTAGAAACCAAAGTGGACTTTATTCAGAAAAAGAATTGTCAGAGAAACTGGCCATTGTGTAAACTCTTATCCCAATTTTTCCTGTTCTGGAAAACTATAGCCATTTCCCAGTCCATCAAGGTCCAAGAGGGAAGGCACCTTGGAGAACTCTAGTTCAGTCATTATCTGACAGAGAAAGAAACTGAAGATCCAGAGAGAAAAGGCAACAGAGAATACAGAGCTTCACACACCTGGGTTCACTTTATGACCCTGTAAAGACAACATTGTCTCCATCCCACAAACAAGGACTAAAAGGATTTGCCTGTCATCACCAGCCATACCATTTCATCGCCAAGGCTGGTCCAGAACTTCTGTGTATTTCCAGGAGGCATCATAGATTCTAGAAGGAGCTAGACATGAGCAGATTTTGCCGGCCAAAGCATGACCTGACAAAGAATGGGAAAGCATACTTTCTATGTGTACAAGTCACTCAGAGCAGCTACTCATATCTGTGAGGATGGGCCATATTACTTCCAAAGGCCAATGCTGTGAAATATCAGGAAATAGATTTCCTGCCCTAAAGAAGCTGAAGGCTGCCTAAGGAACCAAGGGCAACTCCCAGGAGCCAATGAGAACAGAGTTGCTCTGCATCTAAAGGATTGGACTCATGTGCACCACACGAATGACTGGGGTGGGGCACTGAACTTTTGGGGAGATGGCATGTTCCACATTTGATTATGGTGATAGTTACACAACTTAGAAGCTCTATAAAGATTTGTTAGTACTCATTGAAACAATGCTGTTTCATATGTATAAATTATATTTCAATAGGTTTGATTATTAAAAGTGATGATATGGGTATACTACAGACATTGCATAAATAAACACAAAGTAATTTATAAGAGCTAAGGGATAAGAGCTATGAGGGATGTTAGGGAGTGTGACACTACCAAAGACTTGGTCTAGTAAGACAGATTGAGAAAGCCTTCCCATGGGAGTAATGTTAATCTGAGGTTAGAGTGCAGGTAGCATAGACTAAGGGCATGGGCCGAGAAGACAGCAGTACATGCTAAGCTCCTGCCTGTGCCCAAAAGGGCTCTGGCGGAGAGTGTTGAAAGTAAAGCACAGTGGCTAGAGAAGGGGGTACGGGGGGAGGGGCGTTGAAGTCTGGGCTGTAATCAGAGGCAGTCTTACTGTAATAAGAGCCACCACTTTTCCTGGGAGAATCCCAAGCCCACCAAGTACTGCAAGGAGATATAGTGAAAGCCCAGTAAACACAGTGGAATCGGTCTATGTGTACCTCTTCCTCCCCCTGGGTGGAGAGTTCCTGAAATTCGAGAAAGGCCTCGATAACCTGTGCAGCCTCCAAAGAAATATCAGCAGCACTGATCAGAAAAGGATACATTGAACTATTCTGAATGAATAAATGAGTGAGTGCATGAGTGAATGAGTCTCTTTAGGATCCAGTGTGCCTTTCCAAAGTTGTATGAAACAAAGAAATAAACCGTATAGACTAATGTAATTCTTCTCTCCCAACCAAAGACATAGGATCAATGATGAAGAGTAGTCTCTGCTCCTGAGTGTAAAAGGAGCATGCAACAGTGTGTGTGGGGCCTAGACCCTTTGTCAGACTCTGTGACCTCCCTGGGGCCATCCCACTGCACAGTCACCTTCCTGACTCAGCACTCTTGAACTCACTTATGATATAGCACAGGTTCTCATGTGTCATTGCCATAATCCTAAAGCAGCTTGGAGCTACCACTGGGTCACAATTTGCACTGCCCTGGAAGACCCAACTCAACTTGCTGCTCTCCTGGACAGCATTTAATCTTGTCTGCCCATCTGGCCTCATTAGACACTACTCGGTTCTCACCTCTCTGAAGTACAGTCTTGGTTCCTGCCCCTCCATGGCTTCCTTATTCAAAAACGGACCCTGCACTCTTCCCTTTTCCCTCTGATATCTAGCATGAGGCAGGGTGAGGTGGGACAGGATGGGTTGTAAGAGAGTTGAGGTAGATCTCTAAAAAGGACAGACACAAATCATTAATACTGATATGGAATCATGTGGACATCTATAAACACATTTTCCACTCTGATTTGATTTCTGAATCCCTTTCCCGCTTGCTAGATGTTTTCCTGGACTCCCAAGTCCACCCCAGGAACCTTTGCTTTGCTACAGGTCTCTGTGTCTGTTCCCAATGTACAGCCCCTTCCCGATCCTTCTGTCTGATCTCCATCAAGACCTTCTGCACTGCAGTATCTCCACCTCTGTCACATCCACAGTGAGAAGCCAAGCCACACGAGGCTGTGTTGTGTCCATGGGCTTCAGAAGGACAATTCTGTACCAAGAAACATGGCAGCAGTATAGATGATGTCACAACATCCCGAATAAAGAGGAAGGTCTGTCTTCCTCTCACGTTCTTTGGAGTAGATTAAAGTATCTTGTGATCTTTGAATGAAAAATTGGCCGTTCTTTCTGCACCACCATCTGGTAAGGTTTAGAACACATTTCAGCCAAGCACAGAAGGTAAATAAACTGCCTGCTAGGAACAGAATTACCAGCCTTCAATGAATAAGTTACCAGCTCTGCATATCTGGGCCCTGGCGTGTTGAGGGTTGGTCATAGATACCTTCAACACGATGCTGACCATGTGATTCATACTGGGGATGGATTTGCTCAATCTTTTACAGACAGTTACCATTTAACCCTCACAATGACAATAAGAAATACCTGAAGGGAACAGGAAAGGAAGGGATCCTCTCTGTCAATGGGGTGACTTTGAAGCCACAGACTTTGCTATTATTTCTCTTGAGAACCTTTAGGATGACACCTGTAACTTGTATGGTTAAGGTTTGTCTACACAAGCAGACCAAAGCTGACTCCACTCATGGGCTGGCATTGTGTCTGCCTTAGTGTTTCTCACCACCACCCTGCTTTCCAGGACTAGATGGCTGACATATTTAAGAACCTTGTGAGATGTTCCTTAGCCCAACCGATTGCCAGGAATGGGTCAAGGTGAACCTGAAACACTGGCTGCTTAGCAATGTATCTCTTTCCCTCTCCACCTGTATTTTTCAAAGCTATCTTAAATATGAATGTCCCGGCCTAAAAAGGAACATAGTGCTTAAAAATTCAGAAACTGTGAAGTCAAGAGGAAGCCAGGCATGGCAGCAAACACTTGTAATTCCATCATTCCAGAGGATAAGGCCAAAAGACCACTGTGAGTCTGAGCCTTGCCAGAGCTACATAGTCAGTTCAAGATGAACATGTGATACATACTAATATTCTGTTCCTAGAAAAAATAAATTAATACATAAAAATAAATTATGGCCAGGTGGTATGGGCACATGCCTTTAACACCAGCACTTGGGAGATAGAGGTAGGCAATCTCTGTGAGTCTGAGGCCAGCCTGATCTACAGAGTGAGTTCCAGGAGAGTCAGGAACATTATACACAGAAACCCTGTCTCGAAAAGCCAAAATAATAAATAAATGTGAGCCTATCACCCAAATATATCATTTTGTTTTTATTCCTCCACACAGGTTTATATTACTGCTTTTGATTGAAGAGATCATTATTTATGAAATGTTTACAGTAAAAATGGCATTTTTGGTACAATAGAAATGGGAAAAATGTTGAAAAATAATGCTAGCTCTGTAGCCTTAAGTGCTAATATTTTGTCACATTCCGGCCTAACTTTGGGGGCCACACTCCCCCTGAGGATCCTTGACTTCAGGGTTTTCTTGGTTGTTTTGCCATTAAGTTGGAACTGGAAAGGTAGGGTTGGTGATTTGTTCTTAATGCATGATATTCCATCATGAGCCAAACCAAAGCCCATACCCATTAACCACTTCTAAGCTGTTAAGTGTGTAGGTTGTTTAAAATCTGTCATATTTGCAAACAGCAGGAAAGAAAACATCTCCACTCTAGGCCACCACTAAGGGAGTCTGTGACCACCAGTTCTGGGCAGAAGTCACTACGACAGCTCCTGTGTGGCTCCCAGATGTCACAGTCTGAGTTTCAGACACTTTGTACTGCTGTTCTTTGCAGTATATTTCTGAGCTGCCCAAGTACCTGAGAGCATTAGAAGGCAAGGAAAATGACTGTGGCTTCCTCAAAATAGCTCCTGCACCCTCCCTACAGTGTGGACCTGCTCCCTATAGATACTGAAACTGTGCTCACACCCACAGCATTGCATCAGATGGAAATAAAGAGTAATGTACGTGATGGTCTTTCTTCTGATTACACACAACACACATACACACATATATACACATATGCCCACAAGTGTGGGTGCGTGCACACACACACACACACACACACACACACACACCAGCCTCCCATTCTCACTCCAGACACCCTGCAGTTTCCAGTGTACTCTTATACATTTCCTTCTCTATCCACTTACCCAGTCTTTTTTTTTTAGCAAGTCTCTCCTCTCCTCTTCCCTCCCCTCGTCTTCTTCGACCTACATCTCTCTTACCATCTCCATCTCCCCCTCCACTACATCCTCCTTCTCTCCTTTCTTTCCTCATGTTTGCCTGTTTATTTGTTTGAAACAGCATCATTAGATGTAGTCCAGACTGGCCTGAATCTCACCACTGTCCTGCCTCAGCTTCCTGAGCTTTGGAATTACAGGCACGTACCACCGTATACCAGACCAGCTTTCTTTTTATTGTCTGCCCATGTAGCTATTCATCTGTCAGTCTGTCTTAAACACCCTGCCTTCTTTAATTGAATGTTTAGCACAGAACAGCTCAGAGGAGACTCAGGGGATCAGACCCACCTCCTCAGCCAGGCTATAACTGACTTTACAACTTTAAGGAAAATGCTCTTCTACTCTCTGCCTCAATTTCCTCCTGAAGAAAACTGCCCACTCTATACACAAGATTGTCTTGAACTATGGCAACTTAGGGACACTGGGCAGGTCTATAGAGCCTTACTTTTTCCAGATCTGCTGTAGGAACGATATAGATGGTGGTTTTCCACCCTAATGGGGGCGGGGCGGGTTAGAGCAGGGTGGCCCAGCCACCACCAGCCTTGTTTGGTCATGCCAGCACCCCACAGCCTGGTGAAGGGGTCATGGTAATATTTCATAAACATTACCTCACATGTTTTGTGGGAGATAAGCTGTTTGCTAAACTTTGTCAGAGGATCGGGCTTGGGAGAGCCTTCCACGTGACCATCTCCAGGACAGCTGATGCCTGCTTGGACCGGCTGTGGGGACCTCCAGCTTGGTTTGCCCAAAATACAGGAACTCAAAAGTAGAGCTGTATTTATTTAGTGTAAATAGAGGCAAATGATCTTGAAGGACTAAGGGGTCACACTAAGAAAGGGATTGCCACCTCTTCTGGTCAGGAGCTAGGGTCTGTAAGCACCTGAAAGCCAACCACACACCTCAGAGAGCTTCCACCTCCCATGAGGCACTAACTCACCTGCAGTTGCTCTCCATGATGGGTTTGCACAGGTCAGGACTTCCATATGGGCAGCTTGGTGCAGAGATGGGAGTGGGCATCACTCTGTAGGGGGAGCCTGGGAAACAAAGGTTATCCCCTCACTCCCCTGACTGCCACATTTGTGCTTCCCCCAAGAACAAAAGGCTTGTGGCTGACTGGTAGTGGTATCTTGGCGGACAAACACCCCCCCCCCCCAGTTAGGCCCATGCTTCTAATCAAGATGGCCTCTCCCAGAGAGCAGAAAAGCACAAAGGACCCAGTCAGATCTCAATAGGGGTGGCCAGGCCTGCACAGATCAATGGTTCCTGCTCATTAACAAGTGTGGAAATGCTAAAGCAGCCTTGACTAAACTGTTCAAGACCTTAGTATTTAACACTTTGAATGTAGTTGACCCAAACAACATTAGCAAGTGTCTGATGTATATGTGTGGTTTAATGGTGATATTGAAAGTTTGAGTGGGATGGCTTCATGAAGACTAGGCCCCAGCTGAATTTCTACTCAGTTCTGTCTTGATGGGCAAACATGAAAACTGAGACCAGAGAGTTCTGAGGCCTCTAAGCATGGAGGGAAGTTGCTGTGTGGACTTCAGGCTGTTTGGGAAATGTGAGCCGCCAAGATGTTGGCTGTGCCTTGGTGTTGATGCTGCCATGGGTAGAGGCGGTCCAAAAGGCCCCAGCTCAGCCTGTTTCTCTGGAAGATGCTGTCTCTTGGAGTGAACTGAATACCCAACTGGGGCCAAATGGCATATTTCACTGTGGCCAATGAGCTGATTGCACTGTGCCTCTCCGAGCTTCAATTTCCTCATCTGCAAAACACAGATGATGATCCCAATTCTTGAAGCTTGGATGCAGAACTAAAGAGACACTGTATGTGCAAAGCCTTAACTTAGTACCAGGTATGATGTCGGCACCTGAACAAAGGAGGAGACATTTCTGAAGTCATGGGGGCATAAAAGGGAAGCAGGTGATGAAGGCTATGGCTGTCAACATCCCCTTACCAATTCTGAGAATAACCCCAAGAACACTGAGCAAAGCAAATGAAATGGAAGGGAAGTTGGGAGAGAGTTCTCTCTCTCTCTCTCTCTCTCTCTCTCTCTCTCTCTCTCTCTCTCTCTCTCTCTCTCTCTGCCTCTGCCTCTCGGCTTTCCCTTACCCCCCAACTCCACAGCTCTGGGATAAGCAAGCAAGTCTCATTCTCTGACAGAATTAGATGCACCAGCTTGGACCTGAAGCTCGGACATGGGAGAGTAACCTCCCTTGGGAGACATGTGCTTTTAGAACCAAGCTCCTCACTGGGCTGTGCTGACTCTGATCAGTGGGCAAGGTGGATACACAGATACCATCTTTATAATAACTATCATATGTGTGGCTCTTACTATGTGTTCGATTCCTGTGGGGTGTTATGCTTCCTGTGTAAATTCCTTATCCTCTTCGAGTCCACAGTTATCTATGTATAAATTTGATAAAATGATGTATCCTTAATATGATAACTACAGCCAATAGCAGTCTCATGCATATAAACAAGAATGCTGCCTTATGCAACACACATATATTAAAACTATGTAAGATTTGCTGTTATTTGTAGGTACTATTGAGGACACTATGCTATATAACCACTGTATGTTTATCAGGAAAACCTTAAGACATTGCCTACTTTAATTCTCACAGTGTGGCTCAAGAAACTGATTGGGAACCACCACCATAGACCATTGCTGGCACTTAGCACATCTGACTTGCAAAACTGATCATTTTGTTCCCAAACTGACCCTTTTATTCCTAAACTATGTTCCTATTCTTTAGTGGCTTATTAATGATGTCAGAGTAGGAGACTGTCATCAACTTCCACTTCACTTTCCTCCTTTTGAGACCTTAAAGTCAAGCACTGTGACTGTGACACCAGCAACCAGAAACACATGGATGGCACTGACTTTGGCTGTGCTGATCTGAGCTCTCTGGACAGGAGCTCCATAGGAAGCAAGGCTCCTAAGTTAAAGGTAGTTTGGGAAACATTGCCTTCATCCCCAAATTCACAGCTGAGGGTTCAGAATCCAGAGTCAGGTCTGTAAGCACCACTCACCAAGTGAGAACATGGCCTGGGTCCTCAGAGTGGCCCTCCCTGTTGCCCATCCCACTACCTGAGCCCCTGGGGTCTTCTTTCTTCAAGTCCTCTTTCTGATGTGCATACCATCCCCATGGCTACCTAAGTCCTCACCAGAACTGGCTGATCCTTGTTTACTTGAAAAATTTGTTAACTGTCACTCCCCCCACCGACACCAGGCTCTTGTGTTTGGCTTTCACATTCTGTGCTTCCTAATTCCATTCCTGGGGCTTAATTATGATTACACAGCTTTATTACATAGAGTTGATTTTAAGTAATGGCCCTAATTAAGAGTGAATTTTAATTAACCATAATTCAGAGCCTGCCTCCAATTGCCAAAGATTTGCAGCCTGGGCCGAGTAACTGCTGTAAGGCAGAACTCACACGTGACTTTGTCTCCGTGCTGCGGCTGCTGCTATTGCTGCCTTCATGGCCTCATCTGCACCTGCTTCATCCATTCCTGACCCCTGGAGCACAGGTCTTCAGCAGGCTTCCAGCCGCAAACCTAAATCCAGAAGAAAAAAAAAAAAGTAAACAGGAGTCACTTGGCCTGGAAATGGGGAACCCAGACCTTGAGACACATCACCCACCCCACTAAGGCTACCCCAACTGCTCATAAGACACACTGTAAGATGAACAGACCCAGGAGGCCACAAGGAGTGAGGACAGGGAAAGATTATGCCAGCCCTATTCTCCGTGCCCATGGTCCTGTTTTAGTGAGACCACTGAAAAGACAACATTGATCAGAGTGTAGCAAGGGCAGCCTCGCTCTCTGCCTTTGACATTGCACCAAATCTTGGAGGATCACAGTGCTATTCTAGTACATTCTAGCACAGCCGTAGGCACTATAGAGTCTGGAGGAAATAAGCCCCTTCATTTTTAAATGAAATTCTATCTTACCTTAAAACTGCCATAAAGCGATATTATTAGGGGGTGGCATTCTTACAAAACAATGAAAGCCTAATACCTCCAAATCAGAAACTGTTACCTTCAAAATGTCCAAGACCAAGGTCTGCCTTTTTTTTTTTTTTTTCAGATACAAGTTTACAAAGCTGAGATTTTGACCTTCGTATGTTCAGAAGGACTGAGAAATTGGGAAGACAGCTTGTGATGTCACTTCAGGATACAGTGTGAAGTAAAGTCCTGTCCTAATGCCACCTAAGATTAGCTCTCATCTGCTCAGTGCTGGAGATCATGACAATGGCAAGGTAGCCCAAGGATCCCCACTTTCCCCAAAGACCACCCTGAACTGCCATATGGATGATACAACTCAACACAAAAAATTCCAGGCCCCTGAGTCTTGCCAAGTTCAAGGGCACGTGTGATCATTCTTTGGGTGTTTTAAGTGAGAACACAGTGAAATCAAAGCATTCTCTATAGCTTGCTGGTGAAGTTTGCCTGCAGGTAGAGGCTAGTGCCATCTATCCATGCTGAATGTCATTGCCATGCTCACATGTTGGCTAATGAAGTACCCACCTTGGAAAATCATCCACACTGAAGCCAAGTTCTTAAAAAAAAAAAATAGACTTTTCTGGAGAAAATGGAAAATGGAAAATAGGATTCAATTACCTTGAAAGTAACAGGGGTGATTTCACTCACAAATGCTATACTTAAAAGCTCAATTTGAAAACAACCATTCAATTCTTTTCCAGGCTAAGTTAAAGGGAGAAGGGGTAGGGATACAAAAAAAAAAAGAAAAAGAAAAAAAAAAAAAAAAAAGAAGAGAAATCATGTCTCAACTCCCTTCTATCAAGTCCTCCTATGTATTGAGTGACTCTTTTTAGGCTAGGGGGTGGGGGAAAGCCAAGAGGGCTTGAAACACAATAGACAAGCATCCTGTGACAATACTGATCTAGTCACAGAAATTTTCACTTAAACCTGGGTATCAAGAAGACATTTTTGTTTACCCTAACCTACTGGCACAGACACCACCAGGTATGGGACTTCCTCCAGCAGCACAGAGATCAAACAGCAAAATGGGGTCTGTTCTTTTTTTCCAAGGGTTTGGGAGTAAAGTTTCCATCAAATTCTTCAGCCTAGCCCAAGGTGCTTATATGTTCCTGTTCAATGTCTTCCACCTTCTCCATCAATGAAATTCCACAGGATGAGCAGAGGAGACACAGCTTTGGTCTAAATACAAAGAAGTTCCAGAGACTCTCCTGTACCAAATAATGCAACCCATCAAACCACCCCACTGCAGACAAGAACTCATTCATTCTGGGTATTTTCATCCTGCTAGCTCAAGGCAAGGTGTAGCAATGAGTGGTTTTGGGATCACTGTGGATGGCTTCCCAAGACAACGACTTTCTTCTGTCACCAGTAACTGCATCCAGACTTGCCTGGAGGTTGAATTCCTATGCTGCAAGTTATCCACAGTGGAATGTCAGGCTATGGTCCCCTTATCTGTAAAATGGGGACAACAGCAGCACCTACCTTGCAGGATTGTGGTGAGGGTTTAATGAGATAATGCTTAGCACACAGCAAGTGCTCAGTGGGTGGTCAACGGTTAACATTAACTCTGGTTCAAGCTCCTGGTATGGTTTGTCAGCAGCTCCTGGGTTGGTTGATGCAAGAGAGAGGGTCCTATGCTCAGAAAGGCCCACAGGAAGTGATGAGAGCTCAGTTCCTCCATGAACCTCACAAAGGCAAAGGCGTTGTGTTCTTGCTTGCTTTCTGGAGGACCTCAGCAGGGTAGGGGAGATGTAGCTCAGACATACTCTCTCTGTAGATCAGGTAGACAGTGGATTCCCGAAGAATCCTTGCAGGTGCCACGTGCACCTACCGAAACCTGTATATACATGCTCATTCTTCCTTTCTGTGCATTGCCAATTCACATTTGGGCACAGTCAGATCCCTGCAGATAGAACAGCTCTCCAGGCCTGAGACCAAACCCATTGCTGATCTCTGAGTGAGGCCCAGCTCTCAACATTTATATCAAGCAGAAAAATCCACAGAATAGAAAAATGCAAATCAATTGTAGAATAGAATATTGTCATTGTCAACATAAAAGACTTTATTTACTACCCCTTAAAAGAAAATACACCATAGTGCCATTTGTTTCAGGGAATGCAAAAAAGGTTTCAACAACTAACAGGGCATGTTTCTGAGCAAAATATGCCCCATATGTGATGTTGGAACACATATTGTCAGTGGCCACTTGTGTGTCTGTGTTCTTGCAAACAAACCCATGACCTGGAGTTGCAGAAGGTCACTTCCAGCCTGCCTCTCTGAGCCATAGCCTATCTATTTGTCACTGTTCACAAATGAACCAGGCAACACTCTGAGACATGTCATGGGGCATGCACATCTCAGGATAAGATATCTAAGCAGCTTGCTGGCTTTGATTCCAGAGGAATAATGATAGAGCTCAAATACATGAGTGACTCTGGGCAAAGGGATGCTATAGAGCAAGGCACAGGGGTGGTAACTCCTCTTATTTCTCTAGGGCAGTGATTCTCAACCTGTGGGTTGTGACCTTTTAGGGGTCACATATCAGCTATCCTGCATATTATACATTTATATTACAAGTTGTAATAGTAGCAGAATTATAATTATGAGGTATCAATGGAATAAGTTTATGCTTAGGGGTCACCACAGTGTAAGGAACTGTATTAAAGGGTACAGCATTAGAAATGTTGAGAGCTACTGCTCTAGGGTATGTTCTTACAACAGTATATTCCCTCAAGTTCAAAAATATCATTCCCCATTTACTCTCTTGCACTGGGTACAGACCATGGGAATTGTGGACTTGCTTGAATAATACACTTTCTCTTTTGTTTATGAGTTTGGGTGTCTAACATGACATCAACCATTTTATTTTTGAGTGGGTTGAGTCTAAATTTACAAGGCTCTAAACAACAGTAATTAATGACATTTTATGTAAAATAATATATATTCTAAATGCTTCTCTCAATAGCCTCTGGAAATATAGTAGTACAAGAGACCTAGACCATTGGTATCTGTAAGGATTAGCTCTAGAAATCCCTGCAGATACCAAAATTCAGGGCTTTCCAGTCCCTAGGAAGAGATGGCATAAGATTTACAGGTGTCTTATGGATACCATCTCATACATTTCAATAATCCCTAATACCCAACACTGTAAAGTACTAGATTATGTTGCTAATGATGATAAGAAAATGCCTACATATGTTTGATACAAGTTTTCTCAGATATTTTTGATTCACTCTTGGTTGAGTTGACAGATGTGAAGCCTAAAGAAACAAAGGACAAAATGCATTATGACAGCCATTCACCCATGAGCAAACAGAGGCTTGAGGAAGGTGAGGTGTAACCCAGCCTGTGTGAAGGAGAGCCTAGATGCATGCCCATGTCTCCCCTGCTCCAGAAGTATCCATGCCAATCACCTCCTGCCCCTGCCCTGTAGGCAGCAACTGGTGGGCATCACACTCTGAACACACAGGGGAGAGGACTCACCATCACCATGCTTTCTTTACAGTTGAGAAACTGATGCTCAAGAGAGGAAAAACATTAACCCATGCCATTTAGATGGGATGAAGCTTGTCAAGGACCTGAAGCTCAAGCTCTGCTTCTAGATACTGGGATAGCTCAGGGGCATTACAGTGCCAGACCTCATGTCCCCGTGATACATGAGCATCATGACTTTAAACAACCAAATCAGTAACCTTGTTTTCTGCCCTTACATCCCTTTTCCTGTTTTCACTTGAAGCTTTCATGGATAGAGAATGTCTCCATATGTGAGAAGGCAGCCCAGAACGGACCTCTTGGCAGCCTCCAGCAAATGTGCTCACACACCCATGGTGAACTGGAGGGACCGTGACAATCAGGAGCAATTGAAGAAGGGAAGAAAGAAACCCTTTCCCACAGAGGCAGCTGCCTCCCCTGCCCCTCCTGTGTGTGTCTATATATGTCTATTTGTCTGTGTATCTCTCTCTCTCTCTCTCTCTCTCTCTCTCTCTCTCTCTCTGTGTGTGTGTGTGTGTGTGTGTGTGTGTGTGCAATGCAATGTCTTTCTGACTCAGTCCCAACTCATCCACAACTGACACCCTCTTAGCTTCCCCAAAGTGTCCTCAAAGCCAGGAAGGGGTCTAAAGCATGGTATATTCATCAGTTTGCTCTTGCTAAAAGGGAGCAAGCAGAAGAGTCACTCACAAAAGCAAAGGCAACAAACACCAATGGCCAGTGAATATGGTGAGCACTGTGTCCTGGGCCAGGTAGTTAGAGGAAGGGAAGACAGACGGTCCCCAACATTGGTGGAGAACAGATAGTGGAACCCTGTGAAGAGGTCAGCCAAGCCCCCAGAAGACTGACTAAGGTAAGAAAATGGACCCCAAAGGGCAACCAACATTATGTGCAGAGTTCCTTGGAAGGTTTCCCTGTGGAGGTGACATTGAGCTGAGATCTGGCCCTGGGAAGACCTGGTGACAAATTCCAGAATGGATAGTGCCAAGCCTTGCCATGCTTTGGATGGCTACTCATACCAGAGTTTCCACGATGATACCAAGGTCACACAGTCCAGACTCAAATTTCAATCAACAATGAATCACAGCCACCCCAGCAGTCCCACATCCCAAACCTTCACCAAACCCACCACACCCACAATGACAGCTTGTTTGAGCAACAGAGAGGAGATTATTGCAAAATACACCAGGTAAAAAAATCCCCAGGGAGGGTGAGGTTTTCCAGTTTCTTCTTTAAACAGCTACCATCATTTGTATTTAGGACTTGCACCTGCTGGAATGATTTGTCCCCAGAGTTAATGCCTATAAACTATTATTTGTCTGATTCTGCATGAACATGGAGGAGGGGCAGTTACTAAGAGGTTAGGTGGGAGATAAGTATACTGGATGGGTGCACACCTCACACACCAGCACTTTGCCTGTGAAATTTCCTTCATCCCCAGAAGGAAGAGACTGAAAGCCCCATCTTAATAACCAAGGACACTAGGTCACTAAGAAGCAAAACCACTTCCTTAAGACCACAAAGCAGTAAGTGGCAGAAGCAAAGCTAGCCATAACTCACCACTCTCTTACCTATTGTTAATTAACCTAGTGTTTTGATCACTGCAAAGGTTCTAGGTGCCTGGATGGGGGTTAGGGCAGCATGATTTTGTTGGATTATCAACACACTTCATTCTTGTTCTCATCTGTCTCCTTGCTATCTTGCCTCAATTTATTGTGTTGCTACCTCATTTAGCAGATGAGAAGACCAAGCCTAGGAGGTGAAGCAGTTATCTTTGTCAATCAGCTCTTACTCTTACATGGTAAAATGAGGGTTCAAGCTGAGGTAAGCCCAATCATTTTCAGAAAGTGACTCAGGTCAAGAGAGGGAAAGATGGAGGCATTCCACATTCAAAGAGATCAGGAAATACGATTCCAAAATGCAAAGCCTGACTCTGGACTGGATACTGGACTGCAGGGAAACTCACCATAAAGATCAGTGCTCAGTGAATGTGAACAGCAGATTCTATTTTTTAAAGTTGTAACAGTTTTCAAACTTACATGGTGGTTCTGTAAAGGAATGTTTTCATACCTCCAGGGAAGCATCCGTGGATACAGGGCTATGCTAACTGTAGCTCTCATATTGCTCAGGAAGAGTGTCTGCTATGCATGCACACGCGTGCGTGCGTGCGTGCGTGCGTGCGTGCGTGTGTGTGTGTGTGTGTGTGTGTGTGTGTGTGTGTCTGTGTGTGTGTAGAAAAGAGAAAGCAGATGATATGAAATGTTCACAGTGGATGGATCTAAGGAGCACACTTGTGCTTCTGAAGTTATGGCCTAAACACACGAGACAGGAAACGGGCAGGTTGGTAATGAGCTCACAGGAACTCCCTGAATCTTACGCCATGGAGGGTCCAGCTGGTTCCTGTGTCTTTAGGCCTCTTCTTGCTTCTCTCTTTGTAGTCCCTCCTGACTACTTCATCCCTTCAGCTTTGCGTGTCCTCAGGAAGCGAGTGCTGGAGTGTGGGATGCCTATATTCACTGCTGGATGAGAGCCTGTTTCTGGGTGAGTTCGTCCCATGAGGGAAGAAGAGCCTTGTGGAGTGTAGTGGCAGGTGAAGATTACCAGAGGGGAAGGAAGGCTGCTCTCCAGCCAAGGCTGGCCTGGGACCCTGAGATGAGAACACATCACATGTTAAAAAAAATATCCTCTGCCAGTTATCTTTTCCTCTTTAGAGTAAATAAACTTTCCAAGATGATGATGATGATGATGATGATGATGATAATAATAATAGTGGAGTCTGAAGGCATGCCTCAATGGTTAGGAGCCCTTACTGTTCATGCAAACAGCCCAAGTTCAGGTCCCAGGGTTTACCTCAGGTAACTTACAGCCGCCCACAAAAGGAGCTCTAGGGGCTCCAAAGTACTCTGCACTCACACACACGTAAATACAAACATATAATTAAATAAATAAAAATAATCTCTAAACATTTTCTAATGAGTGGTGGTTGCTAAAGCCATTATCATCTATGACTTACCTTTTGGGTTAGGGTTGCCACTGAGAGAAAAATAGAATAAACAAAACTGAAAAATAGTGTATGTCTATCTATAACAAGCACCAAATGCTAAAGGAAATATCTTAATTGATGGAGATATTTTTTTCTGTGTAAAGAAGCACATGAAAATTTTACTCTCTCTCATTGTCAGAGGTAGGAAGAACAAAATGAATAATTTTGTGTAAGTTAGTTAACAAAAGTTAACAATAATGATAATTTATAACATTTTAGAAAGTGTTGCTTTTAGGGATGCCACCTCTAGAAGCTTGTCATGATGGTGCACACCTGTATAATCAAACACTCAGAAGGCCAAACGGGAAGTTAAGAGTTCAAAGCTAGCCAGGATGTTCAGGAAAATAACCTGAACATCCAAAATGAAGGAAAAGACCAAGCAATGATAGTATCCATATTGATGGAATATTAAAATAACAATTAGGAAGAATATGGACTGAACTATGCCCATAGTGTACTCATTGAACCCTAACCCAGCCTTTCGGGTGACAGTATCAGGCATGAGGAAGTTAGTCAAGGAGAAATGGGGTTGTGAAGGAGGCGCCCTGGTCTGACACTCCGCCACACAGGCCAGAAGGCGAGCCATTTGCAAGCCCCATCAGATGCCCAACTGACCAGCACATTGAATGTGGGCTTCCTAGCCTCCAGAGCTGGAAAAAAAAATAAACAAGATTCTGTGGTTATTTGTCCGGCAGTCCAAACAAACTAACAGTTCTCTCACCCAAAAGCAATACATCAAAAACAATCTCAAAACGAAAGTACATTTGTGGTATCTTACAGCAATAGGAGATACAAATTCAGATTCTTTACTCAAATCTCATGCTGGGCCCTCAGTATTTTTGTCAGGGTCACTGACCTCCTTAGTCATGTTCAGAGTGACACTATTCACCATCATCTCACCTGATGTCCCCAAACGGGTGGCTATACTCACTATCATTTCAGACATATTAAAACCAGAGACAGAGACCCAAGTCCCACAACAAATAAGTGGCAAAGCCCCGGGCTGAACTGAAGACTTGTCTGAATCCCCATCACACTCTTCAGGTCTATAGATACACAATATGCCAACGCAGTCCACAGCTTGCCTCTACAACTGAGGAATGAATCAGTTGCCCATGGATACGACTGTAGGCATGCCCCAAGCTGAGTGTGATGATTCCAGCTCTATCCTCCCTGCCCCTGGAGCTGCTCTCCTGTGCTGGGATAGTAACTTATTTCTTGAGGAATGTCTTTAGAAAGAACTCATATTGTTTCCTGCCTTGGGACTTCAACCACCTTCTGAGAAGCCACAGGGAGCTTAGCCATGGTTGCAATAGGACAGATGCTGTCATTATCATCATCAGACATTCTGACTTTCCAGGGTGGTGTCCTTGTCAAGGGCCCACTCCCCTTCTTGGACAATAACTCCTCACACATGGGGGATGAGAAAGGCTGCAGCAGACAGCTCGAGAGAGTCCTCATCTAGAAGCTTCTTTGGAAGGCCCCACCACTATCTCCTATTGAGGTCATACTATTTGTCTGGTAACTCTCTGAAATCATCTTATTTTGACCCACCCTTAAGTGTATCATCACTTTGATGTTCAGAAAGCCCCTCAATTTACCTCCAGCTTTTCCTGTTATTTATTTATTTATTATTTTTTGCTGTATCCCCATAACAGTCTTTGCTAGACCCTCTGTGACAGCTACAGCACTAAAGGTATCACTGGGTCCTGACTATGAGTCCATCTTACTCTCCTTGGAAAGACCCCTTCTCTCCCATGATAGGTTCTCTGTGGTTTCATGACATACTGGGTCCTGCTCCCTCCCCTAATGTCCATGACCTAGCACCATCATAACTTGGGAAATATTTATGAATGAATAAATACAGAAAGGAGTAATTTTAAACTGAATTTCTCTGCCTACTGATGACAGCTTTGCCTTAATCTCCTGCCCCTGAAATGTAAGAGGCCGTTCAGAAAAGATAATTCATGTCCTGGTTATTAGACCAACTTCTAACTCCTCATCAGTGATTCACTCTGGTATAAGAACCTTGCCTACCCTCCTTTGACTTTGATTTCATCTGAAATATACATTATTCACGTCTCAGTCTTATAGTGATATTGGGAAGCTCAAACAGCACAGAAACTATCAATACTCTTTGACTTCAGAGAGCACCAAATAGATACTAGCTCTAAGATTAGGATTCTCTTCACGGAGTCTGCTGTTACTGCCTGAACATGAGCTGAACAGGGACAATAGCCATGGTAACACGGACATGAACAAAGAGGGGGGTGGCTCACCAAGCTTCAAACTTAGACAAAAACTATAGGCAATTAAAGAATAATAAGAACAAAACAAACAGTCTTCCCTAGAGGAAGTTAATACCAAATGGTCAGACCTGAAAATACACATACAAGTAATAGTATACCATGTATACACTATTTGTTAACATATGTATCAACAAATAATAAAATATATGTGACATATCCCAACAAATGATAAACAAGTAAATAATAAAAAAGAGTTCATGAATGAAAGGGAGGAAAGGAAAAGGAAAATGATGCAATTATATTATAATCTCAATAAAATTAAATAGTTTTTAAAAATTAAAGGGTACAATTCCTTGATATTTTATAACATTGGGTCTATTTAATTTTGACATGTGATACTATTTATTTGCAAGATGTATGATAGTAAAGTTAATAAAATTAAAAACAAAGATTAGAATCTGATGCTACAATCATGTTCACAGTCAGTCCTTAAAGCATAGACTCAAGCACTGAATCTCAGGAGCTGATGCCATGGAAATCTGACTAAACACCTAAAATGAAACTGCCTCTTCAACAAAATGTTGGCTGTACTATAGTGTATGGGAATCCCCAAGCAACGTCTATCTCTAAAATAAGATTTCTGTTTCTTTTGTCAAGATGAAATCTGATTAGGAAAAAATAAAACACATCATTTAAAAATTTTGGTCATCCAGAAGACAGATATGAATTGGTGATGGTGAATTTGATTTAAAATCTGGAGTCAGGTGAGATCATAACAGGGTCTAGAAAGTGTTGGTTTGGTTTTTTTTGTTTGTTTGTTTTTTTGGTTTTTATTTGTTTTTGTTTTGTTTTTCAATCTTGGCAAGTTTACCAACAGAAAGAAGCTAGATCCCAAACAGCCAGTTCTGTAGAATTGAATATCACAGCTGCAGAGCCTCAGGTGGAGAGGCAGTGTGCAGTTCTCAGACACATCACCTTCCACCCAGCCCCACAGCTCACCAGCTGTACCACTTTGAGAGAATGACCTGACCTCGGTTCCTCAATCTCTTCATTTGTGATACACAATAGTGATTATACTCACCTCACAAGGGCATCATAGGAGGAAGTTAATGCTTGGAAATGCTCGGAAGAGTGCCTTATTCAAAGTGTTAAGTGAAGTAAATAATATGAAAGTAACTCAAAAGAGAGAGAAAGTGATAGGTTGTAACCTCAGGGCCTCCAGGACTATTCTGCACTTTTGTTGCAAAGTTTTATTTCAATATTGGTTCAGAAGGTTGGGAAGGAGGCCCAAAAGAAAATCCTTTTGGTTCTGGCTGCATCACTGGCAATTCCTGTGGGGGAGAAATCAATGAAAATTTGATAAACAGTTTGCAGTCCTCCCTGGAATATCCCTAAAATTGATTCCACTAAGATCCTTGACTTTCTAGTCTTCTACAAAGCAGACAAAAATAAACGCAGCTTCTCTGCAAAGTAGTAGAAAGTGAAATTTCATTATTTTCAGTAATAATACTTTTTAATGTTACATAGGAATCTTTTAAACATAAAATATAATAGTGGTATTCCTTATAATAACCAGAAGCACCATAGAATGAAATGGCACCTGAAGAGTCAGAACGTGTCTGACTACCTCACCCTCCTTCCAGGATGGCCCAGCCCTGTTGTGCTGATGAGTCCGGAGCACCTGACTAGAACTAGGTGACATAGGTGACACACATCATTCTGTGTGAACTGAATTCATAAGTAGGTGATTCCATTGACTCTGAACCTCAGTTTCTGAGGTTTGTCACGCCATCACTGAGATGGGGACATTAATGTCAAGGTTTTGGCATGTTGTATTAATGAGTGAGTGAAAGGGATGAAGTCCTAGTATGACACATGTGTGGTGCATTCTTGCCTCTTATGACTAATTTTGAAGGCAGGAGACGTTAACAGGGAGTGCATTGAACTTCCATATTGTGGGTATTATGTTCAACAGCATGCCTCTGTGAAGAGTTACAAAATCACAGGACTTGATTGACTGATTTGTTGGTTTGTTGATTTTTGAGGCTACAGTGTTGGGGATGGAACCTAGGGCTTCGTGCATGCTAAGCAAACACTACCAGTTGAATCACACCATCAGAAGGATTTTCTATCCAATCAAGCCTTCCAGATGGATACTGCTAAATGCAAGGGAAGATGGCTAGCTCCAGATCTGAGGGAAGAAATTACATTATCACATGAGACAGCCAGGAAGTCATCCAGAACTACTAGGGATTGGACAAAATGAATCTGAAGATATTTGAAAGAGCTCCAACTACCCAAAAGTATTGAGTATCAATGTAGATAATAATACAAATCATTAGAAAATATTAATAATGCTCCAATCCTTGTGTTTATAGAAGAAACTAAAAGGATCAACTTTGGCAAGATTTTAGGAATCAAGCTATTTTTTAAAAACTTGCAAAGCAGAGAAAAGCAAATATTATGTCAACAAATTCTACATAATGTTAAATGCAATGTTTCAGGTCAGGTGGGTTGTTGCATGCCTACAATGCCAGTACTCAGAAGGTAAGGTAGGGAGATTCTCAATTCAATGTCAGCCTGGGCTGCATAACAGCACTCTATCTGAAAGCCAGGACATTTCTCTGGATGAGGAAATTAAAGCTAATCAAAGCAGAAGGAAGTAGAATATGACACTTTCATATATTCCTAGCAAAATTAGTGACATGATGGTTCTAGCTGATGATCATCCATAGATTCTCATGTCACTAAAGAGAGAATTTTAGACATTATTGACCCATGAGGAAGACATGCTATCAAAAGACAAAATACTGGATCTAATGTTCAAATTACAGACAGTGCAAGAACAAAGGGGTATGACAAACAACCTCACAGAGATACATTGAGCAAAAATGAGAACCCATAAAGCAAGAAGTCTCAATTTAAAAAGTGACAGAGATAGACAGATCAATCTATAGAGTACAGGGCTCCATTTGTATGCCTGCCTGCCTGCCTGCCTGTCTGTCTGTCTGTCCATCTATCTATGCTATAT
Organism: Phodopus roborovskii; assembly: GCF_943737965.1. NCBI lineage: Eukaryota > Metazoa > Chordata > Mammalia > Rodentia > Cricetidae > Phodopus > Phodopus roborovskii. Next base: position 44,260,060 of record NW_026126407.1, read on the forward strand.
AGAATGTATGAATCTTTTTAAATCCAAACTGAAACAATCTGGTGTGTGTGTGTGTATATGTGTGTGTTTTAAAGATGAGAAAAAGTTAAACCAACTGGATATTTGACATTAAAAAAATATGTTACACTTTGGGGATGAAGATGATATTTGAGTTATTTTATTTGAACTGAAATCAACTTCACATAGCATAAAATAAGCCATTTAAAGACAAACAAATTGACAGTATTCAGTGCATTCAAGATGTTGTACATTTGTTCCCATCTAGTTCCAGAACATTTGTTTATTTTAAAATGCAACTCCATTCCAATAAGCAGTTGATTCCCACTTTCCCCTGACACCACCCCGATATATTGTTCTCTGTGACTGCCATATCCTAGACGTTTCTTATAAATGGATACTATAAAACATTTCCTTTATGTCTTATACTTTTCACTTAACATTTTTTTGAGATGCATTCATTGTATAGCATGTATGTGTTCTTGTTTTTTATGACTGAATGGTAATCCATCATATGGTTATATTACAATATGTCCATTGATTTTTTAATAGACCTTTACTCCATTCTCATAGTTTAGCTATTGCATGGCATGTTGATATAAACAGGTGTGTATATGGGCATGTTTGAACACCTGTTTTGAATTGTTTTGGATACATGCCTACTAGTGGAACTTCTAGATCATTCTATGTTTAACTGTTTGAGGCTCAGCCAAACTATTCTTCATAGAAGCTGTACATCCCCATAGGCAGTGGACAAGGATCTCTACATCCTTGTCATTTCCCTCAGTATTTTTCAGGGTCTTAGCATAACCACCCTATTGTGTATAAATCAGCTTGAACTTACATGGCCCTTACATGGCCAATGTTAAATCTATACTCTCTGCTTGGTCATTTTTATTCCCTCCTGGACAAGCTGTTATCCAAGACTCTTAGAAATTAGTTGTTTCTTTTTATTTATTTATTTATTTATTTATTTATTTATTTATTTATTTATTCTGAAGATTAGACCCTTATTAGATTAGAATTTGCAAATAGCCTCTCTTATTTAAATTGTCCTTTTAACTTTTTAAAATAGTATTGTTTGGTATATAAAGCTTTTTACTCATCTACTTATCAACATTTGCTATTTTCTGATCTTTGGCACAATATCTAATAATTTGTTGACTAACTGAAGGTCCTGGAAAATTTCTTCTGTGCTTTCTTCTAAGAGCTACAAACTGTTATCTCCCACATATAAGCTTTGATCCAGTCTGGATTTGTGTGGTAGGAGGGAAAGTCGTGTTGTTTTCCATATAGGCTGTTTCAGGTTTCAGGGTAAGAGTTCTCATTTAGAGAAACACAAAATTCTTGCAGATGAATGGAAATATTTACTTATGAAAATCATTTTGGAAGGGGAGATACAGGTAAAATGAGATTGCTCACAAATCTGTCACCACTGAGTTAGATAATGAATTCATAGGATTCATGATGCCAGCCTGTCCATCTCTGTAAATATTCTTAAAAAATGGTCCATGCCAAAATGAGAGCATCATTTATTAGAGTGCATCCAGAAATAGTTTCAGATGAAAATGCCTGATGTCTGAAATTCATTTCAAAGTAGTTTTGATGAGGGAATGAGGTCTGATCCAAATGAAATGGACTGCCCGTAAGCAGATGGTTATTGAGACTGTGTGATAACAGTCGCAGGCTCATTCTTTTGATCTTTCTTCTTCTTTGTATATTTGGAAACAAATCACAGTTTTCAAAATGCAATGTGTAATTCATTGCCTAACAGCAAGGACCTTTCCAAAGAAGATGAGAGGAGCCAGGCAGGGGGCAGTGTTGGTGGCTCATATTTATTGTTCTGAAAAGCCAGTAAAATCCAGAAGGTTTCCTGGTAGATGGGCACAGTTCAGGACTCTTAGGCCAATGTCCTGAAATGTACCTATTATTAAATTCCTCTAAAGTAGTCTAACTTTTCTTTTCACCTTCTAGGGTCTTCTATGTGGGCCACCCTTTCATCTTCTTTCTGCTTGAGGAAATTAATACTCAGTAATCAAGTCTCAGTCATATGTTACACACACACACACACACACACACACACACACACACACACACACACCTTCTTAAAAATCTGAATTTTCTAATTTATTGAAAATTTAGGTGATGTGGCAACACAAAGGTAAGTTCCCCCATGCAACAGCTGCCCATTGCTGATGGTGGCTGCTCCCTCTAGACAGACCAGACTGTCCTAGTTAATTTATTATTCCCTGCCTCTGTCATCTGCATACAAGAGAAAGGTCAAGGCCTTTCACCATAATTATCACCATAATTTAAGCAAAAAAAAAGGGGTTTCCCCTTTTTTAATAAAATAATATTTTTCTGCAACTCATTTTGTGCCTACTAAAAGGGAAATAAATGAAATATGTGCACAGAAGTTTAAGTACCTCCGTAAAAACATCCATGAAGCCGTGTTTCTTTGTTTCAGGGAAGACAACTTTAGTTTGATCTGTTTAACATGCAGGGATAACTGTGGGTAAAAATGCCACTTTGGATACAAGCCAATAATGATGCCCACGTGTACAGGATGCTCCTTCTGCTGTTTCTTGTGTATTTCAAAATGTCCTCCTTCCTAAGATCTTCCAACCCCATGGTACCAGGGAGCTAACTGATTGAGGACTGTCCTGTTCCATCCCTAGGCCAGAGGTTATGACTCTAGGCAGTCAGACCCCAGAGTTGCAAACTACCAGGCCACACAGTGGCCACAAAGTCATGACTGAGACTGGCAAGGTTTGTTCCGGAGTGTTAGAAGGAATCAGTCTCCCCACATACTCCTTGCTCCCCTCCCCAGCCTGGACACACTGGCTGGACCTGCCTAGCATCAGAGACTGCAGGCCTTTTCTGAGTTTCAAAGGGGTTTGAGTATTGGAGAAATGAAATAACAGAAGAGGGCCAGGAAGTAGCCTGGCAGCCGGGAGAGCACGTAGTGCAGAATCCCACACCCCAGAAGCCCTCTCCCGCTCTTCCCCAGGCAGTTCTTCAGTGTAACTACAATGCACAAGTCCTGACCAGCTGTGCCACCAGCCCCCTGCTTGCTTCACTGAGGGCTGTGATGCTGCCTATATTGCAGATCCAGCATGACGCCCTGTACACATTAGGCATCAAAGAAATCTTTGTTCAAACAATTAATACACCAAGTTGTCATCAGATCCCCTTGGAGTTTTCCTTTGGTGGGGAGGGGACACCAAACAAATATAATATTCAATGTCCTTCACTTCTCAGAGTGCATTTAGGCATTGAGCGTCAGGCCCAGAGCAGGTTAGAGAACCCCAGGCTGTGGCCCAAAGAAGCCACAGCTCTCAGGTGTCTATGTCCCCTCACTATGTGCAAGTGTGGCCTTCCCTGTGCTCCATGCCCTATGCCCCTCTCTTGTCTCATCTTAATCTCTGTTCAGCAAAGCATTTTTCTCTTTAGAACACTGGATTCCAGATGTGAACATCTGAAACCACCCATGGAAAACACTGTCCCTGACCACGTTCCTCAAAGTTTCACTCTTCATCCTCTTTAGGATGCCACCTCTGAGTATCCCACCTTCTTTCTGCACCTTGGGCCTGCCTTTACCCTAGGTATGTGTTCTCTAGGCTTGTCTGTGAAGCTAGCATTAGCCCGTCCCATCCTTCTGCGTCAAGCTCTTATAGGACCAACATTTTACATCTGATCAAATAATTGTGATTCTTTTTTCTTTCCTTTTACATGATATCACAATGGGGTTTCATTGCTTTTTAGGACCTCGTGTTTTCATTCAGAACGTTAGCTAAGACAGGCATGTAGACACTTACACGGTAGCATCTGAGAGCTGCAGTAAGGATAATGACAGTCCTAAAAGCTCAGATGAACACCCAAACTAGAGTAGGTGGCCTGGAAAGGCTTATGAAGAAGTGGGGATTTTGAGACCAGGGAGAGATGGCCAAATATTGCACATGCCTGGATCTGATAAGCGGGTCTTCTATGTCTTTCTTCAAGAATAGGACCATAGCTGAATCTTGTGGCAACTCAGAAACCATTCCCATCTGAAAATGCCATCCTGATGAATATGGGTAAGAGGCTGAAAAATCGCAGCAGCTCACTTTGTCCCTTTCAAAATGAAAGCAAAAGGACAAACAAGTCAAAACAAAACAGAGAGACACGCCCTCTTCAAATTTTTATATTTATGTGCATTCATTTATTTACTCATTTTTTTTTGCGTGTACTTGTGCCCCAGTTAATGGGTGGAGGTTGGAGGACAAACTCCTTCCACTGTGTGGGTTCTGAGAATCAAACTCGGGTCCTCAAGTTTGATGGCAAGCATTATACCTGCTGAGCCATCTTACCAAGCCAAGCACACACTTCTACCCAGAGGAATTAAAACAGACCTTCCTCAAAGAGCTACAGTACCCCTTTCTCCTCCTCCTCTTTTTCCTCTTCTTTTTCCTCCTCCTCCGTCTCCTTCTCCTCCCCCTTCTTTTTCTCTTCCCACCCGGTGCACCTAACTACAGAGAGAGAGGCCCTTTCAGCTTAAGGTATAATTTTGTAGCTTCTTTACCTTTAACAACAATCAGTAAAGCGAAAGAGAGGTGGGGAGGGCTAGAAAGATAGCTGGGTAGCAGGGCTCTTGCCTAGCATGCGCAAGGCTCTGGGCTTCAACCCCCAGTTTCAAAATTAACTTTAGGACAAAGCAGAGAGGAGAGCGGGAAAAACAAGACATAGCTAAACACAAAATGAGCCTGCTATTCAGGGCTCTCTTGGCCTGCTAGTGGCTCCAAGTGCCAATATGTTTTTGGTAAGAATCTCATTCTAGCCTCAAGGAGCTTGCTGCTGATCATCAAGCTTCCAAGCTCAAGGGCTCAGCCACCGGGAGTCTTCTTGGCTCTTTATTAAGGAAACAGCGCCCCCTGCTGTAACAAGCAGCCACATCCAAATTGTGTAGGCATGAACTTGAATTGCTAGCCTTCTGTTGTTTTTCTGTGCCCCAGAGATTTGGCAACCACTTTTTTTTTTTTTTTAAGATTTTTAAAAATTCATTATGTATACAGTGTTCTGCTTGCATGTATACCTGCACACCAGAAGAAACCACCAGCTCTCATTATAGATGTTTGTGAGCCACCATGTAATCTCTGGGAATTGAACTCAGGACCTCTGGAAGAGCAACCAGTGCTCTTAACCTCTGAGCCATCTCTCCTCCCCCATTGGGGACCACTTTTTACAGGCATTTTGTTTTATTTTTAATTATCTTGATCCTGAAAATTTTAGATATAGTGAAAGGGAATTGTTTATCATAAGAATAATTAATGCCAATAATTCTAATACTTATCAAACATGTGAGCCAAGTGTTGGGTTTTTATGTTATTTTATTCAAAGATCTCAGAGTAAATAAAACATATTATACATGCCCTGTGGGTTAGGAAACTAAAAGTTGCTCGCTTGGTATAATTCCTTAGGCAGAGTCCACAAGGTTTTAAATGGTCTCTCACTGGCCTGGAGCTGGCCTGGTGGGGTATTCTGGCTGGTCATAAGCCCCTGTCTCCATCCCCAGAATTTGGATTACATGCATGAGCCACACTTTTTATTTTAAATGGGTTCTAGGGATTGAACTCGGGACCTTATGCTTACTCAGTAAGGACTTTACCTCTCCCTAACTGTGCCCAGTGTTTTTAATTGGATTACTTCAGTCCCCAGGAATTCAGTCCCCAGGAATTCAGTAAAATGGGCATTTATATAGCAGGTGGAAAAACAGCTTCTGAGAATTCAACCGACTTGCAGCTGGCTGGTGGGAAAGTGTAGGCTTCAGGCTCATTTCTCCCTGATGGCAAAGCCATACTTTCAAAAAGCAGATATTTGATGAAACACTTTTTTATATCATACATTAGGACCCCAGAGAATTTAGATGGTGGGATATAGGTAACCATGCCCAGGAGCAATCAGATAATCTACTAGTTTGAGTTTTACCATTTACTTGCTCATCCCATGACCCAAATGTATGTTTATTGAGCATCTGCACTGGCCTAGTCTTTTTTGTTGAAAACCAGGAGAGTGACAAGGAGCCAGTGTGATGAAATCTGCCTTTGCAGAGCTTATAGCTGGGAGTGGAGAGGTCAGATGGTCCTGTATTTAGTGATGGAAGGGGACACAATGGAGGAACACTACATCCTGGTGGCTCTCCACAGCCTATTCAGTTTATTTTCACATATAACCCAAGACTATCTGTCCAGGCTTGACACTGCTCACAGTGGGCTGGATTCTCCCACATCAACCATTAATCAAGAAAACACTCTACTGACCGGCCAATATGGTGGAAGTTCCCTATTCCCAAGTTGATAGACAAACAGACAAAACAAAACAAAGAAACAGTACATCTCCAGCACACCAGGGGTACAGAAAGTTAACAACACTGTACAGAAACAGTTGTGTGGGAGGGACTGACAAACAAAGCAAATCCCCAGGAGACCATTAGTTGGGATCAAGTGCAGGGAAGACAGTCTCATCTTGCAACCTAGCAATGTTGCAGCACTCAAAGAACCTTGAGTGACATGAGAGTGTGTTTGGAAGGCCTGGCTGGGGAAGTGACTTTTTGCAGTGCCCTAGAAGGCTGGGGAGTAGAGAGATCCAGATGCAGACAGGGTAGACCCCACCCAGAAGAAGGCACAGCATGCATGAACAGACAAGAGGAGGAACAGTTGGAGCGAAGGACAGGTGGGTTGGGAGGTGAGTCCATCAAAGAAAGGTTAAGGGCTTGAAACTTAAGACCGTGTTTTTCTCATGGCTATGGGGAGGTGTGAGCTTTGCTTTTTTTTTTTTTTTTTTTTCTCAGTCCCCCTCAGGCAACTGCTTCTGCACAGTGTTGTTAACTTTCTGTATCCCCGGTGTGCTGGAGTTTCGTTTGTTTGTTTGTTTGTCAAGTTGGAGAAAGGGAACTTCAATTGAAAGGGGGCCTCCCCGTATTGGCCTGTCTGTTGTGTTTTCTTGATTAATGGTTGATGAGGGAGAATCCAGCCCACTGTGAGCCTGGGCAGATAGTCTTGGGTTATATGTGAAAGCAAACTGAGTAGGCTGTGGAGAGCCTCCAGAATGCAGTGTTCCTCCATGGTCTGCTCTGGTTCTTGCTTTGATATCCCTTAATGAACTGTGATTGAAGACACATAAACCTAACTAACCCTTTCCTCCCCAAGGGTTGCTTTTGGTCCCGGTCTTTATCACAGCAATAGGAAGCAGACTAAAACACCTGGCCTCCATATCCACAGACTCAACCAATCATGGATTGAAAGTACTCAGAAAAACAACCATGTCTGCCCTGAGCATATAGACATTTTCTTGGCCATTGTTCTCTAGATAATACAATCCAGCAGCATTCACATAGCATTTTACTTTGTGTTAGATATTACAGTTCATTAGGGATAAAAGAAATGTCACACACACACACACACACACACACTGGGGGGGTCATATATATATATATATACATATATATGTATATATATATATATATATATATATATCTCATACAAATTCCACAGCATTTTATTATATAAGAAACTTCAGCATCTGCAGCCTTCAGTGTATGTGGATGGAGGTTCAGGAACCAATCAAGGGACAGCAGTGCAATAAAAATGAATTAGTAGAAAAATAAAATGAAAAATGTGAGACATAAGACACAAGCTTATGATTACCAGATTCAATAGCCATAAAATTACTTAGTCAAAATGCTCTATTATGTGTCTCTCTCTGGGGAGACAACCTGCAAACCGACCATACTCTAAGCACTGATTTAATATCCCAGTGAGCACCCATGTCTGGAAGTATGTGAGGCATTCAGCAAGAGGACAAGGAGAAAAGACAAGGTAAGCAGGACAACAGGGCAAAGGCAGAGCTGTGTGACACAAACTGGGGATGCATGTCTGAATAATGACAGATTAGTGGCTAGGTATGCTAGAGAGACAAGAGGTGAGCCTGACAGCCCGGCTCAGGCTCAGAGAGCTTTATCTTGCACAGAGAAGAGCTGACCAGTGAGAACTACACTGAGCAGTTCGAAACAAACAAACAAACAAACAAGCAAATAAATAAAGCACCAGCCAGGGCCATTGGTTCAGTGGTCCCTTCTTAGTGCTGAAAAAGCAGCCAAGTGCTGCTCCATCTGCACAAATAGCCCACCCATCTGATGCCAACTTGAGCTCAGCTATTGCTGAAATAAAAAGGGAAGGAAGGAAGGAAGGAAGGAAGGAAGGAAGGAAGGAAGGAAGGAGGAAGGAACAAAACCAAGATGCTGTTTCTGATCACATCTTGACTCATGAGCTATACAGATCTGGGTGGGTCACATAGCCTAAGTACATGCAGGTTTCTTTCAAAACGTACTACAAATTGAAAAACTCCTATGGCAAAGAAGTAAATGAGCTGCGAAGCCCAGGGATATTTAAAAAATGGTTAAGTAAAACTTTTGTGTGCCATGAATCCATAAAGTATGACGATCATGGACTTCATTTAGAACCACTACTATAAATATGCACAGATCTATTATTAAATTTTAGCATTCATCGAAATGTTTGCCCACCACATGAGGCACCCTTCATCATGGAGAGAAAGATGTAAAGACATCTGGTACTTTTGTAACTTTGTAGCCTCCTCTCCTGTACCAGCTGTGAGCTCAAGTGTGTCTGTTGGGATGCTCATCATCCCAACCTGAACAGTTCATCATTCCAGGAAGCTGTGTATCTCACTAAAAAAGGCTTCTCTCATGATTCTAGACAATTTCTTGTCATATGTTATACATATCTGAATATGCATTAATCGAGTGTTTGTATTACCTGTGAGGTTCCTGGTCAACAGCAGGGGGAGGAATGGCTTGGGGTCATCTAAGTACTTGAATTAAAGGTCAGCATCTATAACAGCATTAACAAGCTCAGCAGTGCAATGCCTAAAGACAGTGACCACTGAACCCAGTCACTGGCACTGTCTTGACACATATTCATCCCAAGTGCTTTAGGAACTCCCCAAGGGTAAAAATAAAACCAAAAGTATAGTAGAAAAAGCTTTACCTTCCAAGCCCTGCACCCAAATGATTGTCACACTTCAGTCACATATGAACACCAAAGGCTCCCAGGACACTCAACTTCACCCAACTAAGCAAATGGCTGATGGGGTTTCCAGCACAATTTTGTGAACATGGACCTGTACTTGCCTCTGGTTTGCATGGTTCCTCTTCAGCTTTGCTACAGTGCCGGTGAGGTGGGAGACCACGGACCTGAGGGAGGGAGGGGGTTGCAAGAGCATCAAGGTTAAATGACATGGGAACTATGTGAAATCACTAACATGTTTTCATTGGCTGGACCACCAAGGGAGGAAAACCCCATACCCACCAAGCGTATAAAATGTTGGACTACTGCCAAAAGACATTTGCCACCAAGCCAAATGACTTGGACCCATAAGGTAAAAGGAGACAAGTCGTACAAGTTGTCCTCTGACATCTACACATACACTTAGACACAAGTGAACCCATATGCATACACATATACACATAAACATAAACTATCAAAATAAATTAAATACTGTTTACTTTTAAAGGGAGACACCAGGTTGTTTTAAAGAACCCAACAGGCCTGACTGGTGGGAAATCTAACCTATCCTTACATCACACTGTCTTGATCCTGACTAATCTTTACAAGAACCTAAGAAGCAGGTCTGGGTTCCTATTTTGCAGAAGAAAACACTGAGGTCCAGAAGAATTAAATTAGTTCTTCCAAGTTCCAAATATAGTAAGAGAAGCCAGAATTGGCATTGAAGTTTACTAGCATCCAGAGCCTGAACTCTCAGGGTTGTTGTAATTTCTCTCTTGAGTAAATGAATGAAGGAGTTGATGAGATACGATTGCCCTTGAAAGCAACCAGGGCCTCTAGCACTGGTGATGTTTGGCATGCTAGTCCCTGAAATGTTCTTGGTCTTCCTTCAGGCACTAAATACATAAATGGCCAACAAAGCACCTCCCGAATACCCTTTGCCAAATCATCTGGGTGGACAATGATGGGCTTTGTCGGGCAAGTGTGTGCCCTCCTGGTTCCTTATGTGCTCTGCGGGAAAGGAAACTCCACTGGAAGTTGGATGGGCCACAGCCCCCAAGCTATCCAGCCCATAGACAAGAAGACACAACTGCCTCTTCAATGAATGTGATTCCTGCAGGATGGCTGTGTTTCTGACAGTCTGCCACTGGGGGGTGGAGTGGGGCATCAGGACAAACCCAAGAAAGGAAAAATTAACCTATGTTAGAAGGAGAAATGGGATACAACCTTTGCTTCCATCCTGAAACAAAAGTCTTTGAATAATTCCACTGAAGAAGGCACCTGTGTTCCCCTCCATAACAAGTCAGGGTCTGTGGTCTCACGGCAAGCAGCTGCAGCCAGGCTTTGAAGATGGACATCCTGGCTGTAGGGGAAACATTTGGTAATGCACCAGAAAGCCCATTCCTCTCCCATCTCATTCTAGAGCAAGAAGACAAATACATGATAAATGAAGCAATCACTGGCTGAGGTGACTATTGTGGAGGAAATAAGGGCGGTGATGAGTCATAGAGGAAGTGGGCGAGTGAATCAATCCGTCTCAACAGGAAACAGTGGGCACAGGCAAACTGGGTAATTTATCAGTGACACCTCCACGTGGTGTGGGTTAAGTTTGGGTAGAGCAGAGTTATGAGGGTGCATCTCTAGCTAAAACCTAGACAGTAAAGGCAAAGGAAATAGAGTCTAGAACAAGAGGTAATTGACAAGCTCTGAATGATGGAGCAAAGACCTTCAGAAGAGACACTGCCATCTAGGGTGACCCAGCAGGAAGGATCAAGAAAACAAACACAACTCAATATCCATGCATCTGTTTTGTTGTTGTTATTGTTGCTGTGAAAAAAGGAGGCAAAGCAACTTAAGGTTGGAAAGACTCATGGTCCAAGGATACAACTCATTATATGTGGATACATGGTGGCATAATCTTGGAGCAGCTGGCCATATTACATCCCCATCAGGAAACAGAGTAAAGCAATGCATGTGGCTGCTCAGGCCTCTTTCTCCTTTTTATTCAGTCGAGGCTGGAGCCCATGGAACGGTGTTGCCCACATTTAAAGTGGGTCTTCCTAGCCCAGTTAACCTTATGTAGAAAATCTCAGAGATTTGTTTCTGATGATTCAAAAATCCCATCATGCTATCAATCAAGTCAGGCATATCATTCATTCACTCCCTGGGCCCACCCCCGGGATGCAAGGCTCTCATTAGCTGGGAGGCTTTTAGGTTAGGAAGATGAGGTTAGACTAGCCACTAGGAATGCTCTATGTGGCATTGTCATCCCACATTAAACACATATTCTTCGGGTGCATTTATATTTCAGTCTCCTTGGGGACTCGGCCTGAGCAAATAGGAGGGGGCTATCTGCAAATAAAGACTCTGCTATGGTTTAAAAAGAAATTGTCACCCACTGGCTCATGTTTTAAATCTTTGTTCCCCAGATGGTGGTACTATTTGGGAAGGCTGTGGACGCTTCAAAAAATAAGGCCTCACCAGAGGAAGCAGATCACTGATGAGTAAGCCTATGTGCGTTCTTATCCCTGGGCTCCTTCCTGTGACACATGTGGGCTGTGCTGGCTGGTTTTCTGACAGCTTTACACAAGCCAGAGTTTTCAGAAAGGAGAGAACCTCAACTGAGAAAATGTCTCCATAAGATCGATCTACAGGCAAGCCTGTGGGGCATTTTCTTAATTAGTAATCGATGGGGTAAGGTCCGGCCCATTGTGGGTGGGGCCTGTGGCTTGTGGTCCTGTGTTTTATAAGAGAACTGGCTGAGCAAGCCATGAGGAGCAAGCCAGTAAACAGTACCCCTCTGTGACCTCTGCATCAGCCCCTGCCTCCAGGTTCCTGCCCTGTTTGAGTTCCTGTCCTGGTTTCCTTCCATGATGAACAGTGATGTGGAGGAATAAGCCAGTTAAACCCTTTCCCTTCTACATGCTTTGGGTCCTAGTGTTTCATCGCAGCAATAGGAACCCTAAGACACAGGCCAGACAACCACAGACCCGACCCTCTGAAAGTGTGAACCAAAATAAATCTTGTTTCATTTATGTTTTCTTTTTTGTTTTTTTTTTTGTTTGTTTGTTTGTATTTTGGGGGTTTGTTGTTGTTGTTGTTGTTGTTGTTTTCCAAGTATTTGGTCACAGAGATGGGAAAATTAACACAGAAGATTAATCTTCCTGTAAAGCTGGGAGAAGATTCTCTAGCCCCTAAGAAGTGACTTTGATCAAGTCACTTAGTATTTCTTAGTCTGTTTCCTCCCTTGCCTAAAGAAGAACTTTGGGCTTAATGATCTCCAGATATCAGGAAGTGCTGTGTAGAGACTTTATAGAGGCTTGTCATGGTAAACCCAAGCTCTTGTTTGACCAGTCACCTGGCAGTGGGTGCTGTGCATCTGTGGGGCTGAGCTTTGCCATCTGCCGGTGGTTGCAACAGTGACAGCGTCTTCTAACTAAAAAGTTCTGGCGTTCTGTGTGCAGAGTAGAGGCACCACAGGTGTCTATTCCAGTCCTTCAGGGGAACTTAAGCAGCAAGCAGGCAACTCTGAGACAGAGGGCAAGAGTTTGAAATCAACCAGCGCTGCCACCCTCTGCCCAGGGATCTTGGGCAAATTGCTCAATCTGTCTAAACCTTTTTTTCTCTTATGTAAAATGTTGTTCTTACCAAAATCGAGTGAAATCATATGTATTAAGCATGTGGAGCATCTTCCTTAAGTGAGACTATGCCACAGCTGCCAATAACATCCAAAGAGCACTTGAGAATGGTCTCAGATTTGTCTGTGCTTTTAATCCAGCAGTTTTCTGGCTTTAGTGAATTCAGTACCACCATGGTTTTTATCAGGACAGGACCATCACTCCGCCACTAATATCATTTTTGCCTTGCCCTGGGTTATGAGCATCTAAGATGGTAGAGGAGAAGGACATTGTTTACCTCAGATACCCTGAACACCAAAACTTGCTAGCTCCCACCCTCAGGACCTCAATATCTTGCTCTAACTACTGTTAGAGACCCCGATAGGATATGGTATCCAGCAGAAGAAACTCAAAGAACTGATCTGGGAACTGCTAATTTAAAAGAGTAGCTTTGGCAAAGTGAGCCCTCCTCTAGGATATGAGGGAGATAATAGCCACGTATGTTTGGAGGCTGGAATCAGGATGGCTGTATATTGCCTCTAGGGCCAAGCATTGCTATAGCAACAAATGACTTAGCAACAGCTCTGAACAGACTGCTTCCTTGAAAGAGTTTACATAATAGAGATTATGGTTGGGTTCTCTCTGGAAGGAACAACAGGACTTTTCTTGTCCTCTTAAACATTAAGGACATTTGAAGGACCAATTCTTTCTCAAAAGCTATATAATAAGGGAGGATGGGTGGCTAGAAGGCTGTGCATTACAGTAGTGACAGTTTCTTAAGAGACTGGAGGTGACTGTTTTTGTTCTTTGGGGCACATGTGATAATTGGAAGCTTTTTTCACTTTTCTTTTTATTTAAAGTAGTATTTCTATTTTATTTACGAATATGACATTTTATTCATCATTCTTATATTCTTCCTTAGCATCAAATATAATTATGAATAGAATATATTTAGAATTCTTTTTAATTAGTTTTATTAGTTTTTTTTTTTACTAGTACATAGTTGCACACAATAATGGAGTGCTCTGTTGTATTTTTGATACGCATATACACTGTGTAATGTTTATAACAGGTTAAATACACCTGTCTCCACAAATGTCATTTATTCATGGTGAAAAGTCCAGTTCTTTTAATCAAAAAATTACCTTAAAATAATAAATTGGCTATAGTATGCAAGCCTAGCAATGTGGAGAAAATGTTTGTGGCCCAGATGAGGACTGGGCCTGACATTGGTGGAGAAATGACCCCTATGGGCTTCACAACACCCGTCTCCCGGGCATCCACTGGCATCAACTAAGGAAACACCCCAAAGTGATGTGAAATGTTATCCATCATCTTACTGAGGGGAAGAGTTTGGATCCTGCTGTCTTTGGGATAGAGACAAAAAAGCCCAGTGAGGACTATTCCCAGTTATCATTTCTTGACTCAAGTACATGGCATCATCTCCCAAGACCAAAATGTGGGTATGGTGTAATGGGTCAAATATGTCTACTTTTAAGGCAGGAGTGAAGGTTTTACCACAGCTCTCATGACTCTGGAGAAAAATGAAATTTGAGAGGACACAATGTGAGTATCTGTATGTCTGCTGTAGCTATTCCAATGTGCCATTATGACAAAACGCTTAAACTGCATGGCTTGAAAGAAATGCTTATTGGACTCTTAGTTTCAGAGTTCAGTGCACAGTCTCTTGATCTTGCTTGGGGTCTATGGGTAAGACTGTGTTGCTTACTTCATGACATCTGGGAAGGGACCGGGGTTCTGATATTCCTTTTCAAGGGCATACCACCCACCAATGATCTAAATTTCTTTGACTATGCACCAGACATAGTTCCGACACTTACCAGTACTGTTAACAACCAAGCCTTCTAATATGTGGGCCTAAGATCCTAACACTGAATCTGGTGAACTGGAAAATCATATTTTTCCCTGATACTTTTTTTTCAGTTGCAAATATGGTATTATTGGGGAATAAGGGAAGAGGGGAAATTTCGTGGGACAAGTACTTGAAGACAGTATTATTGCATTAGTTCACATGTTCATTAAGCTCCTCTTGTATACTGGGTATTCATTCACTTGGGTGAACTCATAGTTGCACAACAATATTTAAGCAACTATAATAAACCATGTCCATGACCAATATATGGTAAAGGTTAAAGCCATAGGCTTTGGTTCAGACTCAGATGTGTATACAGCTTTACACATAGCCATTATGTGACCTTCAGTCCCTTGCTCAGCTGTACAGGGGGAGGTAGTGCAAGCCTACTGTTCTCACACTTTTGTGTGTGATTCCAGAGGTCTGGAATCCTAAAGTAAAATGGGTTTGGATTGGAAGATTTGTGGCTTTCTTGGGAGTCCTCTAGCTCCCTTGATGTATTAGACCACCTGTCTTGCTGTAGCTGCAGCTCTGGCTGCATTGTGCTCCAGTTCATACTCCCGTACCTGCCTAGGAATCCAGCTTGAAGTACTTCATTTGCTTAGTCTTCCCACCCACCTCCATTTTTAATTTTGTCAGTGCCATGAATTAAGAAGGAAACAGATCAGATTTATTCATTCCAGCCTGCTCCATGATTGTGCCCAGAGGCTTAGAGACACATTGTAAATCACAAAGAATAATAATTATAATAAAGAATAGTTCTCTGTTGAAAGCTGCCTTAGGGGACATCTGTCAACTTGTTGAGGACCTCCAGAGAGCCAGCTTCCTCTTTCTTCATTCCAGAATAAACCACAGGGAAAGAAACCTGTAAGTGACAGAAACTTCAGGGCCAACAGGAGAGAAATTCCCACTCTAACCCTTCTTGGCTAATCATGCAATTTCTTATCCTTAAAAAAAGGGGGTGGGGACATTAGCATATGTTAGCAGAGAAAAGCAATACAATGCTCACAACAGCCCTACTGAGTCAATTCCTTTTTAAAAATTAATTTTTATTTCAATTAAAAACAATCTTATTTTACATACCAATCCCAGTTCCCTTTCCCTCTCATCCTCCCATTTCCCCCTACCATCTCCCCATCCTACCCTCTATCCACTACTCAGGGAGGGTGAGGCTTCCCATGGAGGATCATCAAAGTCTGTCACACCATTTGGGGCAGGGCTGAGAGAGTATTGCTCCAAGGGAATGGGCTCCCAAAGCCCATCAGTGCACTAGGGATAAATACTGGTTCCACTGCTAGCAGCACCATAGACTACCCAAGCTGTCCAACTGACACCCACGTTCAGGGGCTGTAGATTGTAGGCTGGTGATCCTTTGCTCTATGTCTAATATCCACATATAAGTAAGTGCATGCCATGATTGTCTTTCTGTGTCTGGGTTACTACACTCAGGATGGTTTCTTCTAGTTCCACACATTTGCCTGCAAATTTCAAGGTGTCATTTTTTTTCCTTTGAGTAGTGTTCCATGTAAATGTACCACATTTTCTTTATTCATTCTTTGGTTGAGGGACATCTGGGTTGCTTCCAGGTTCTGAGTCAATTCTTAAATGTGCCTCATTTTGTACAGGAGGAAGCCAAAGCCTTGGAGCTCATAAGTACCATTAGAGTGCACATTGTAGTCCTGGGTTTATACCCAGAGCCACACCAGGGTAGGGTGTTAGAAACTTCTGGTTTCTTCTTAACAGTCGTTTCTGAGCATTGTATTCCGATCCCCCAAATGTGGCCTTGGTGCAAGGATTAGACCACTGAAAATATTTTAAGAGCACACTGCCCTCTAAACTGGCTTCCTTCTGGAGAAACTAGGGCACATTTCTTATTCTCTGATGCCTGGATTAATCTGGGTCATGTACAGAGCTAAATTCAGAAGTCCCTCCTTCAGCAATTTCTTTTTTCATGGTTTCAGTTACTTGAAGTCAACCATGTTACTACTGCCTTAATAGTATACGACATATATACCATTAAATACTATATTAAGATAATTAGTAGAAAAATTCTAAAATAAAGTAGTTTATAAGTTGTAAATAACTTTTGTATGTGTGTGTATGTTTTTGTGTATGTGTGTATAAATAACTTTTATTATAATACTGTGGTGGCTGGTTTTAGTGTCAGCTAACCATCAGAATCACCTAAGTAGGGAGCCTCAACTGAAAGCTGTCTTGATTCCCTTAATTAACATTAGAGGGGCCAGCCCAAAGTAATTGATTGGTGCTATTCCCGGGCAGGTGGTCCTTGCTTGGATAAAAAAGCAAGATGAGCAAAGCCATGGGGAGAAGCTACCCAGTAAATTCCTCCATGATCTCTGCCTTAGTTCCTGCCAATAGGTTCCTGCTTGCTTTCCTTCTTTGACTTCCTTCAGTGATAGACTGCTAAGGAAGTATAAACCAAATAAACCCTTTCCTTCCCAAACTGCTTTTGGTCACGGTGTTTTATCACAGCAACAGAAAACACACCAGTACAAAAAATATATTCTAATTGTCTTATTTTGTTGTTGCATTTGTTAATCTCTCACTTTGCCTGAATTTTAAAGTTAATTTTATCTGATAAACTACTTTATCAGAGTCAGTGAAGTGGATGAATATATCTTTTGATGTTAATCTCCCTTTCCATATTGAACTAATAAATGTATGTCTATGTATCTGTCCTTTCTTCATTCCTTCACCTTTGTCTTTAACCAGGGTTCCGGGACATAAGCCATATAGGGCATAGCATATATATATGTGTGTGTGTGTGTGTGTGTGTGTGTGTGTGTGTGTGTGTGTGTGAAAATTCAGGATTTGTAAAGAGTTTTCTATTATCCTAGGTTCAAGCATTCCCAAAGAGTCTTAGAACATACCCGTCTACAAGGAAAAAAGGGCTTGAGTCTCTTGGCAAAACAGAAAATAAGACCTAACTTTGGCAACAACCAGCCTAGCCTAGTCAGGGAGAAACAATGGCAAATAAATATTCAGTGTATTCTATGTCTTATACATTCCCATCATTTTCTCTAGCTAGGTCATTTTTACTACACAAGACTTCCTAATGGTTTCTGTCAAGAATCAAGAGAAAGACAGAGAGAGAGAGAGAGAGAGAGAGAGAGAGAGAGAGAGAGAGAGAGAGAGCACCTGTTCCTTGATGGTCCTGCCTCCTTTGGCCCTATACCACTTGTTCTACACTACTACACACTTGCTGATGTGGTTTCAGTCTCTCTCATCTGTGGGCTGCTTCCTGATGTGGTACTCTTGAACACAATACTCCCTCTGCCTGAAGAAAGAGTTCTGTTCTTCTCACCTTAGTTTGAGAGTCCCTTTCTCATAAAAACCATTCATGGAAGCCACTAGATCCATGTCACATCCCTCAACAATGAACAATGTCTATTAAATGCAAACGTAATATACACATTATTACCTTCATAATGATGCTTCTGTCAGCAAAGGATAGCTTGTAAAATGGTGGTCCCATTATGTCTCATCTTGGTTTGTATAAGCAACTGCATGCTACAAAGTTTACATATAATCAGTTCTCCTAATGATCCCATTAGTCCTTAGCATCACAAAGCTGTGTTAGTGTGACCTGGCAACTCCAGCATGTCTCCTTCACATCATGGCTTCCCAAAAAGCTAAAGACCTGACCATTTGAATTCAGTGCTAGGTATATGAAATGTAACATGGTGATTAACAGTGAAGAGAGACTCAAGGAAGACTAGTTGTATGAATAAATGACAGCACACAGTACATTTGCAAAAAAAAAAAAAAAAAAAAAAAAGTGGAAGTCCCATTTCACTATCTAGTGCTTCTTACAGTTTAAAGTTCAATTATTTTTTTTTTTTGCTTTTTTGTATCTGTTTTAATAAAATATGACTTGTCAGTCGCTAACAGTACCAGTCCTAAGACATCCTCCTGTACAAGAGATGGTCAGCAGAGGGCCCCCCAGGAGCAATAATTGAAGTCAAGTTTGGGAAGGCTGTTGGGAGACCTAAGGTCTCTTCAAATCTTGCTGAGCAGCACAGAGAGCATGCCACCAGTAGGCTGCAGGACACTGTGGCACTCCAGCCTAGCACATCCCGACCTGGCTTCAAGAAATGTGTTCATAAACAGGCAAGCACAGGCCCCATGGATTATTTTGATGCAAATATACCACTCGAACCTGGAATTGTCATTTTCAGGCTAGAAGAATTTGTAATCAAGAGCTTATCATTTGGAAGGGTCCTGCAGGAGTGTTAGGGGAGATCTGCTTTTTGCTTGCCAGTCAGTAGTTTTATTTCCATTTTAATTTTCGGAGCATCTGCCCCCCAGCAACAGCCTGTGGTTTGGAATTCATGGCTCTGTTGTGTGTTTACCCATGGTGCTTGCTTGTAATTGACAAATTTAAATTCTGGTCATATTTCATTTATTACCCAGACCCAGGGAAAAATCCTGGGCGGAAACCTAATTACAGCGGAAGTGCCACAAGGTAATTGCTGAGAAAGAAGTCGTGCAGTGCAGGGCTAAATATTTCATCTACCCATAAAATGATTACCCTGACAAGATTCTGAAAAATAATAAAATCTGTTTAATAAAACAGAAGCAAAATACCAGTGTTTTAACACACAAAGTATTAAAACATCCTTCATTTTGGACAGATCCCAAGTCATCTGATTTATATTCAAATGATGATACGCAGCTGAGACAGTCCCAAGGTCCTTCCTACACATGGCTCTCTTGAAGACTGCGGGTTTGGCATAGCTTCTAGAATAGTTTAGTCTGCTTTCTATTGCTCGGTGAACACTTTGGTAGAATGATGGGGATACCCTCAATTTGGGGTTGCTGTGTGTGGATGGCTATAATTCATGACTGATGCCCAGCCACCCCTTTCCTTAGAGGTCTCAGTAGAAGTGCAGCTTCTACTGCCAAAGCCCAGCCTAACATCCTGAAGAGTACCAAGAGGCAACACTCCTTTAAATTCCTCTGACCTCCTAGGGTACTGCTATGGCCAGGGCCTGTCTGCTTATCTGGCTGCTAAACAGAGACATTGAGCACTTACTGTGAGCCAGGAATTGTGGTAGGCAAAAGGCAGAGGATGTCAGGAAGAAAGAACTCTCCTTTAATAGAAGTGCTGCAAGGAAAGAAGACAAGCTCAAACCCCAACAACAAGCACACAGACATAGAGATGGAATCATTCTCTAAATACTAGCAAGTGTTGCCTGGAAGCAAATAAGGGGCTCAGTGCAGGGTGTGAGAAGATGGCTGGCATGCTCCCTAAAGTACAATAAAGAGCCCGCCTGTGAGGCACAGAAGGAAACAAGTGTCACACAATTGTTGGCAGCATGTATTTGGACTGAGGGAGGAGAGGGGAAAAGGGAGAATGGAACTCGATCAGGACGAGGAACAAAATGTTTGTGCCAAAAGCTAGAGAGAATCTCCTGTGTGCTCAGAGGAGGGGAAGGGGATGATCCAATTTACTTATCCACTGTCCTCGGAGAGTGGATTACAGCAGGCAAGAGTAGCTACAGGATGCCAGTAGGGACACTCTTGCAAGGATCAGGGGTCTTAAGGACATTCTTGCAAGGATTATGGGTAGGAAAGAAGTTGTCTTACACCAGGGCATAACAGCCAAGATGGAAGTAGGGAGTTTTGTGTACAAAAGGACACATCTAAAAGCATGTATTTTATAAACTGTATCTTAGACATTAGCTCTAGGCTTCCCATTATGACGGTAAACAAAACTAGAAAGCAGTAACAAAAAGGTCAGGAAACAGAAGGAATGAGCTAAATCGAAAAGATCTTGAGAGTCTGCTCTCATTTCCTCTTCCCACTTCAGTGATCAAAGCAGACAGCATGAGTCTGTTTCCACTAAGCTGGGGCAGGCATTCCACCCAAACTCTTCCCTACATATATGGATCTTATTTAGATCTCAAATTATATAAATGTCTAAAGGGGAAAAGTTCCTGAATGTAATAAGTTAAGTTGTGGCCATGCTTTTGAGTCTTACAGAAGATACCAGTGAAGCTATAAGCCATCATTCCTTCAGGTATGGTAGGCACATGGACCACCTGGGTTACAGGAGAGATGGGAGGTGGGGTGGGAGGGAATTGGACTTGGAGATTCAGAGGGCCACTCCTTAGATTTGCCAAGTCAGTCTTTGAGGGAGGTCCCTGAATCTGCCTTTGAGCCATTGAGCCGCTGTGGTACTATGTAAGGACTGAGGGTCTCTGCTTGAATGTGGATGATTTACCATGCTGAGCAATGATCAGAATAATTTAAAATAGGGAGAAGGGAGAAGGGGTCACCAGTTAAATTACAGCCAAATAAATATAACGAAGTCAGCCTTAAGTCCCATAATGATGAAATGATGAGTGCTAGTAATCCTTGCCCATATGCTCCTGGAGATATATATATATATATATATATATATATATATATATATATATATATAATTTTTATAACAAAAGATGAGCACACTTACATTCTGGTGTAATTGACTTCATTCACCTAATAAATCCTTTGATAAAGATGCTCATTCCTCACTCCATGGACAGCTGATGAGAATTCAAGGGGGTGGGGGGAGCACAATGCCCAGAGGGAGGTGACATTAGATCAGGATCTATGCCTTTAATAAACAGAGGAAGTATTGTTATGGGATGGATAGCTGACATAATAGAATTAGAAACATATTTTATTTTGGGACAGAGACAGGTATCCTCTGATTGGTGGATTTCTGGAAATAAACACAACTTGTGTCATGAATATGCCTTGCTAGATAAAGGGATATCTGAGAAGCCAAGCACAAAGAATTTTCAAACAAAAAGGCATCGCAAGAAACTGTTAAAAACGGTGCCTTGCTGAATAGCATCAGCTTTCTCAGACAACTAGCCCCTTCCTTACATGCTTCACAGGGAAACCGAAGGAAGAGGAGAGCCAAGTTCTGACACAGTAAGTGTATCCGTGTTAATATTTTGAACACCACATTGGAAGGCTCCAGCTTTCTCTTGGCTTCTGCAGCCACTGATGCTACAAGGCTCCCCACTGTTGTGTTCACAGTTGAAATGTTTAGGATAGAGATGTGGCAGCTTCGGCAAACAGAAGTGCAGGAGTCCCAGTTACATTTGAATCTCAGATAAATCACAAATTTTATTCTAAGTGTATCCTATAAGACCCTCAGGGCCTTCATACTATTTTTCTTATAAAATTCCAATTAGCTGAATAACCTGTATTTTGTCTGGCAGCCTTATCTGATTAGCTCCCTGTCTCAAAGGGAGAGAGACATTGGATACAACTGCAGTTGCATACTTGGAGGTAAGTGAGGAGCAATGTAGATTATCATTACTAACATCGTTCTGCATTTCAGAAGGTATTTTCCTGGGAGAAAAACCACATGGCTGCTCCTGGAAGATGGCATTGGGAAGGTGACTCTGTCACTTTCCATCACAGCAGCCAAGGTCTTCTGATTGCTTCTTGCTTCCATTGTGTAGTTGGCCATGGGAAAGCTCTGGTCATGTGGACGCAAAGGAAATCTCCCAGATCTTTTTGGCTCTGGTCATGCCTTTCAGATGATGATGCTAGTGTGAGTTCAGGGCTGCTGCCTCCTAAATTCAAGTTCACGAGATGGAATATAGCCCTGTTTCAAAGGGAGTTAGGAATCCTGTGTCCTTAGACACAGTGACGAGTACTTCCAATTGATAAGGAGCTGCCAGAGGAGAGAAACAGAAGCTCTGAGATCCAGCAAGAGTAAGGTAATTTACCCCATTTGTTTTTCCTAGAAACTAAGCCTTTATGTCAGGATTTTGCAATAAAATTAACTGAGGGACTCACTCTCAGCTTCATAAATGGCTTAATCACCTTGTTCTGCAATAGCTTTCCTCTTCATGGTGAATTCACCAGCCTTTTAATCTCCTTTAATTGATTAACATTAGAATCAATAACTCAACTATGTTGGGTTCTGGTAAAGTGCTACTACCAAGTTAATAAGGACAATAGACTTGTTTGTTTGTTTTTTGGGGGGGTCTCCACTATAAGAGTTCCAAGCTGTATGTAGTAGATCATGCATTTATGGTTTTATTTTCTTAGAAAAATATCCAGGGTGTATAGCTGTATACCTATTTAAGGAGGGAACACACTACAACTACAATAAGTTGTCATTGTCACCTAAGGCAGTGGCTTGCCATAGTTGACCTTTCAGAGTTCTTCATCTGTCTATTCTCCTATGATGATTATTTAAAAGAAATATGAAGTCAGTTCTCTGTGAATAACAAATGACATGCCTTTGCAAATGACAGTCAATCCAATCTATCTACAAGAGGAATTCAGAGCCACTGTGTAGGTGGCTAGCTTACAGAGGTTACCAAAAATTCTGTTAGTCCGGTAAGAGGCATTTTAAGCACAGGAAGTGAGGCAACGGCAGTTACTGAAAACACTAGGTGGATTCTGAAATAGATTCAATGTGCTCAGACCCTCACATCCCACACAGTCTCAGCCTTCATCACCACTTCATTTGTGGGATTCTCCAGTTACAAGGCTATCTTTGCACACCTACTTAAACAATAGTTTTTCTTAAGTGCCCCCCCTTTTTCTTGCTATTTCTGCAGGGAATTTCCAACATATCTAAAGGGGAGGGGGAGGGAAGGAGACAGATGGTAAGCTCTTCTTGTAAGTCGGTTTTATTCTGAAACTCTATTCTCCCTGTTGTTTTGCTGTTAGGTTAGTCTTACTTTTGTAACATGTTGGTGCTGGTTCTATTTATTTTTGTATTGTTGATGTCCTTGATTCATAAAACGAATGTCACTCACTCTGTGCTGGCCACTCCACATT
Organism: Phodopus roborovskii; assembly: GCF_943737965.1. Classification (NCBI taxonomy): domain Eukaryota; kingdom Metazoa; phylum Chordata; class Mammalia; order Rodentia; family Cricetidae; genus Phodopus; species Phodopus roborovskii. The sequence goes on from NW_026126407.1 coordinate 44,283,429, forward strand.
TGTGTGCCTGTGGGTCATTATTATGTGTGTATTTAAGTTCAGTGGTCAATTAAAACTAAAAGTCCTGGGAGGCAGGCTGGGCTCATTTACCTACACAAGATGATCTATCGGTGTACCAGGCAGTGTAGGAGCATCTTGCCTTGCCAGTGTAAGTCAGTCCTAATAAGACACCACTGATACAGCATCACCACCAGCAGAAACAGCCTCTCATAGTTCTGGAGGCTGGAAGGTCAAGGCCAGAGAGACACAAAGCTCAGGTTCCTTCTTAGGCTTCTGGGCTTGCAGGTGGCCTCCTTCCTGCTGTGTCCCCAATGATCTTCACTCTCTGTGTGAACATCGATGGCTCTTTTTGCCTGTTACAGTCCCTCCACATAAGGTACTGTTAAGATGTGATGGGGTCCAATCTTAACACCTGGGTTTCAAGGCACAGTCACATCTTTAAAGGTGCTCCAAATAGAGTCACATTCTGAAGTTCTGAGGGCTAGCATTCCATCACAAGAATTTGAGAGGGATAAAAATCTAGTCCAGCAGATGGTAATATGGCTTCGGAGGCAACCATAATGGTGCAGGGAGAATAGCAGAAGGACTGAACCACAGATATGCAATGAATTCTGTGTTTCTGCTGTTGCCGGGCTGTGGATCCTTGAGCAGGGCAGGAACTAAGCTGTTTGAGAATAAAGATGCTTTTTCTATGTAACTGGGATAATAGCTGCTTCAGAGCTGTCAGACTCAAACTCCTAACATAACACAAGACATAGTGAACTCAGAGAACACCCATTGTCAGTCCTTTGTGTCTAGTTATATATAGTCTTTTAACTCAGAGTTCCAAACAGAAATAAGACATCGAGTGGTTATGTTAAAAATATTAACTGAGGGGAGTATTGGCCCAGGAAACTCTATGAAACCACACGAAGGCTGTCTCTAAGAATTTGAAAATTTATATCTAGTACACGGAGGATTAGGAAACTGTAGAAAAGGAAGGATTGTCAGAGAGCATCTAATCCAGGATCCCCTAATGCATGGACAAATACCACTAGTGGTATGAAGGATGCTTATATGGGGCACATAGGCATCAAACATCATATGTACTCACAGATAGTTACTCCTCTTCCAATTCTTTCAATCTTTCTGATCCCATTCAGATTCAAGTCTCAGTTTGTGACACTTTCCTGGCCAATAAGAACCCATTTAAACAAAGACCAGCCTCTGAAGGAAGACGAAGCATAAGAAGCAATCTCATGTAATGTAAAATAGTCACATTTTCATTACCTTTGTCTTCTCCTGTTACCTTCTAGTCACATTTTTATTTTACCTATACTGATGACATATAATTTCTAAAGTAAATTTAAAGGAAGGGAAGTTTAAGATAGCAAATAATAACAGCATGGGTACCACAATAATGTAATCTGCAATAGACTATTATATGAGTGAAATTTACCCTGTGCCTCTCACAAGGAGACCAAATGAGGAAATGAAGGAAGGCTCAGAAGAGAAAGGTAGTCTTTTAGAACCACAGAGCTAGCTATCCTCGGGACTGAAGCTTTGTTCTCCTACCCTATTGAACTTAGCATAAGGCAAGTTCTACATTGTTAAATTGAAGGTAAGCTAATTTTAAAATGACCAACAGACTGTGTTACGACTTGTCAGGGAGGCACTGATTCAATAAGGCTTGCCTGTATTGTACCAGATGCCTGGGGAAAACAGAATACTCTAGCACCTGGTGTTGGAGACCTAAGATCTCAAAAGGTTAAAGGTACTAACCCAGAGCACCAGGTAAAATGCCTGGGCCAGTTACTAAGCTTGTAGTGGCAGGGATTCCTCCTGGAAGCAAACAAAGATGGCCTGAATCCCAGCCTCTCCACTTGACAAGAAACCACCATATCTGTCAGCTCATATGTTCATATGAAAAAAAATTTTAAGAATGACACCAGCAAGCCATACGGTAGTAGCGAACACTTTTAATCCAAGCAGAAGCAGAAGAATTTCTGAGGCCAGACTGGTCTACAAAGTGAGTTCCAGGATAGCCAGGGCTACATAGAAAAACCATTTCTCAAAGAAACAAAAACAAAACAAAACAAACAAAAAAAAGCAAACCATTAGGATGCAACAGTTACCACCCACCAAACATCTCTGATGAATTATCTCACTTAGCTCTCAAAATATTCTGAGATTATTTTATTGCTCCATAAGATGGAGGAGGGGATTTGGTCTCAGAATGGTTACATGTTTATCTGTATCTCTGCAACTGGAGGAATTGTAAAGTCGGCTTCAAACCAAAACAGAGTCAATCTAGAATCTGTCCCTAGATCCAGCACTGCAGTATGGAAAGAGAATACAGGTAAGCCAGCACCCAGGAAGCAGAAATGCCAAGGCCTTGTTGGTACTCTCAGGAAGAGTCACTTGCATCTAGAATCCAGAAACTTCGAGTGTGTTACTCATTTAAGACTACAATTCCCAGAGTGCACAGGTGAAGAAACTATCCAATCAGAAAGAAGTATGCAGAGACACCTGACCAATCATCATGCAGGCAGAGACGCTGGCCAATCAGGAAGCCTATCCAGTTTTCCCCGCCATCTCACCACCACACCTAGCGTCAAGTTGGCTGACTATAGAGCGTCTGACAGCACACAGTCTGTTGAAGGTGACAAGGCTTTTATTTGTGGTGACCAGTTGGAAAGGTGAGCGTTATTTGAAGCCATTCAGTCACCAGACTAACTTCCTGGCTGCAAGATGGATGGAGAGTGGGCACCCGGAGAGTGGAAACTTCCAGGCTGCCTTAGGCCTGTTCCGAGCTTCTGAGCAGGGAGGGGTTGGGCCGTGGGGACTCGGTGAGCCCCAGAGAGCACAGGTCCTCGGGGTGCTGGTGGGGCTCAGGAGGAAGTCTTCTGAACAGAATCTGCCCTGGAAACCCTTCGTCGGGGTTGAGGGCTCGGGCTGGGCCCTGTGGGCAAGTGCGTTAGTGACGTCATGCCCTCGTGTGCCAGTGTTGGTGCTGACTCGGTCTAGTCCTCGGGGCCGAGTGGATCTTCTGGGCACAGTTGAGCATCATTTGAATAACGGTAAAGCTGAGCTGTCTGTCACCAGCCCTGTGGAATTTGGGCACCCTAAGCTCTCTGATGCCCACACCCCGGTCCTTTGAGAGGGGCTCAGGACATTCCCATAAGTTTCGGGTTCATGTTTTATCATCATTTATGAAGTTCTACACTTACTGTTTAAAATCATGTTTTTTTTTTTTTTTTTTTTTTCCCTCCTCAGGGAAAATGCTGGGTTTTGCATTCTTGTTTTAATATTCAGGGTCTTAGAGGTGGATGTTGAATGTGTTTTTTATTCATTAATGTCTGGAAAATAAAACATTTTTTTAATAGCTGCTGTAAAGGGAGTGAGCACTAAATAGGATAAATGACTGGAATTCAGGAAGGTACAATGGCAAGGTCTAACTTAGTGGTTAGTTTGCTTTCATTATCCTACACCAACAATCCTGACATGTAACTACCCACCCAGCTTTCATATGGCAGGAGTTGTCTGGGGTAATTGTGGTTTATTTTTCAAGTCACTTTGCTATGTTTGACTAAAAGGTTAATATCTACTGTGGGCAGTCTTGATTGGATATATTTACTGTATAGATATATTTACTGTACTATATATAGCACAATGTGGTGATTTATACATTTCAAATAGTCAAGTGCTTATCCTTGTCAATAAATTAAAAATAATCACATTTTAGTTTTAAAGAAATTACAAGTAGGCACTGCTATTCAAGAGTAAGAGACACTGAATAAACATAAAATTAGGGAAGCTCCTACACAATTGCTAAATTGTAAGGTAGTTTATAAATGAGGATTTCAGTAAAGGGAACTTTGTTTTTATTGTAAGGGCCCCATTTTGTGAATGTGGTTTGATAAGAAGAAACCACCCTAAGAATCCTTTTTGCAATTGTTTTCAAATGCAATTCCATTTGACACCTGAAAAAAACAAAACAAGTTGATGCGTCCCTAGGTTATAACTGGCCTAACCATTTAGAAAAGACAATGATTTTAGTTCTAAAATAACTTTTTCTTTTATTAATTACCTACATTATTTTAAAATACACACAATTATTATTTTTACAAATAATTTTTAAAATTTTATTTTCAACTGTGTGTGTTTGTGCCATTTGTACACGGGTGTCTGAAGAGACCAGAAGAGGAATCTGGATCTCCTGGAGCTATATTTATAGGCAGTTGTGGGAGACTGGGAACCGAGTTTAGGTTGAAGGAACTCTCTGTACTCTTGACTGCTGGGTCATCTCTCCAACCCCCCCCCCACACTACATTTCTATTTCTCTTTTATATTCAGATGTTTAAGAATAATCATCATGACCACAAGCAAAAAGTGGAAGCCATGATTAAGAATATTAATACAATTTCTTTGGAGATGAAGAAGATGAAAGGTAAGGAGGGAGTCAATCAGCATATTTGCATGCCACTGCTATAAAAGATACTGTAGAGCTAATTTGTGCTTTAGCTAGGGTAGTGTTCCTACTAATTATAACTGTCCTGTTAAGAAGTATTTACAGTGGGGCTGGAGAGATGTTTCAGCGGTTAAGAGCACTGGTGTTCAAGTCACACCACCCAAATGGCTGTAACTCCAGTTCCAGGGGATCTGACACCCTCATGCAGACACACATGCAGGCAAGACACCAATGCACATAAAAATAAAATCTAAAAAAGGAGGAATTTATGGTATATTCTCAACTGTATTTTTTGAAAATGCTAGGACTGAATCCCTATTTCTGACACTAAGAACTTATCTAACCTTTCTAAATTTACCTTCCTTCCTTTCCTTCAACAATTACATGACTATCACGTTCCAAAAAATTCATCCATGAATTGTGACTAAACCCCTGAAGTTATGCCAGATTGAGTTAAGTTTGATTCTGTACATGAAGTGGTTTTCATTTTAAATATATTCTTAGTGTAATAATAAATCTTAAAGGTCATGGTATTTAGTTAGTTATAGATATGTTCTCTTATTTTCTGCTAGCCATGTAAAATTTCTGTGATTGAGTATTTCTAGGGATAAGCTCTCCCTGAGGCAGCATGCTGGAGAACTCTGTCATCAGTTAACCCATTTCATTTTAGGTAGTTCCTTAGGGATTAGCTGGAATCTGTACCCCTACTCTCTTCATCTATAGGCCCCATTAACTATCCATAAAAGCGATTTTGGGTGTAAAATTATTTTTACAGCTCTAAGATTTTTGTAGATATGGTCTATCATTTCTGAGACCTGCAGCTGCAAAAAACAAATACCGAGCTAAAGTGATGCCCACCACGAGGAGAGACAATCCAAAGTAAGGGCAGCCCTGAAATTGATTCATCAAGGAGGGGCCAGGTTTCCCATCTTTCTGCTCTTCCATGTATACTCATCATTACTCCTGAGGTGACCACACACAGATGCTATTTCTGCCTGTGATACCTTTTTATAAGCCTTTGTCCAGATAGCTCCAGCGATTCTCCTTTCCTTATAAAGATGTGAGGGCTTAGATAGAGGGCTTGCCCAGCATGCACAAGGCCCTGAGTCCAGTCTCTGGTACTGAAAAATAAATACCTTGGGAGAGAAGAGACTTGTAATAAGGGAATGGTCAAGTTCTGAATAGGGAGAGAAACAATTTACTAACTAGGGGACATTTGAGGTGTCATGTTCCTCATTTTAAAAATGAAAAAACAAAAAACAAGTATAGTTAGGAGCAAGCCTGCACCTCCCCCCAAAAGTGGGATGATGTGTACTTACAAAATCCAACTCTTAAAGAGGGTCTATGTAAGTAAAATTGAAAGCTAAATATGGAGTTAGTAAAAGCTTTCCCCTTCCAGTATAGTTGGAGGAGTGGGGAGTCAGTGAAAGTGAAAGAATGTTGTCTTTGGTCAGGACCAAATGCCAGGAATTGAAAGGAAACAAACAAATAAACAAAAACCTCTTTTGAGATATAGAGAGAAATACTAACATACTCATAACTACCCTGTCTTCATCTGCTTTCTGTTCCTGTAATTAAACTTCATGACCAAAAGCAAATTGGAGAGGAAAGGGTTTATCCCACATTATAGCTGGCAGTCAATCATGAAGGGAAGTCAAGCAGAGACCACAGAGAAATGTGGCTCACTGGCTTGCTTCTCTTGGCTTACTCCGTATGCTTTCTTACACACCAAGACACCTGCCCAGGGATGGCACTGCCTACATCCACATCACCTGTCAGTCAAGAAAATAACCCCACAGGCTCATGTCCAGGCCAGTCTGAGGTAGGCAATTCCTCAATTGAAATCCCCTCTTCCTAGATATGGCTGGGTTTGTGTCAAGTTAACAAAGCTTAATAGGCACACTACCAAAGGAGGGCAACCCCTCCCCCACACACACCCAAAGAAAACAAAAGTCAAGAAAAGTTGAAAGCAAACGCTTGTCTTTGTAATGTCTTAGGGGTGGCTCCTGTTCTTTGCACTGTGTGCATATGTAAGTTAGCTAAGTTTAAGACTTATTTACACAGTGTTGTAGTGTGGAAGGCCTTTCTTGTATACCCATGGTTTTCGGTCAAAATGGGTCATACCTCAGTAGTAGCTTCATCAGTAAATATTTAACAAACATCTTTAGAAATTAGGAAATAGTAGTTACTATGACTCCAGTGATACTCTGTCTTCTCTTTTACACAGAACTCTCCCATATCCTGCTGTGTGACCTCAATCTCCATTTTGGTCAGCCCAAGAAGACTGAGGACCCCAAAGAAGCAGAAACAAGCCACCAATTTGAAGAGCCTGAGATACCAGATGTAGCTCTTGCTTCTATCAGTTTATCTGACTAAATTTTTTTTGTATTTTTTTTAATTTCTGGTTTATTGACTTAAATCTGTAATAACTAAGTTTACTATTATAATTTAAAACAATATAAAATTATAAATATGGAAATTATCTTCTTGAAAGATGCTCTTTTTTTGTTTGTTTTTGTTTTGTTTTTGATGTCTCAAGGGAAACTGATTCCACTAATGCTGGAAGTCTGACTTTGGAAACTGACCTGTGTGTGGTATGTTGGCCTCATTCTCCCTGCTATAGACAAGCTTCCTTCCTGGGATGGGTAAAAGGAGGCAGTAAGTAGCACAGCAGCAGACAGCTTTGCCTTTGGGGCCTAAAAGAGACTTCTGTTTCAGAGAGGGACCTGGATTGGCCTGACTTTTGCTAAGATGTTAATCCATGAGCAAAGAGATGAGCAGTGGTGATAGGTCCAGTTGATATTATAAGGCCTATGGTTCAGATAGGCAAGACTGGCGGAAGGATTAGAATTGAAAGTACCCAAAGAAGCAGGAGACTCCCATGATTGTAGTCATAGGGGTAAGAGAACACGTTATCCACAGGTTCACTTTTGCCCCTTTGCCCTAAGAGACTCAAATACATTTGTCTCATTTATGCACTGCTACTTTTCTTGTTTCAGTGAGCAAACACTAAAGAGAAGAAGGGTAGTTTGGACTTCTACTTGGAGAGGATTTGGTTGATGATGGCAGGGAGGGGAAGGTGGTGGGCTCTGAGGCAGCTGGTCTCATTGTGTCCACCATTATGAAGCGGAAAGAGTACTCGGCACTCAACCCACATTAGAGTGGATCCTCACACACACCCTCAAGGGATTCTAAAATTCAGTTAAGTTGACAGATCTAACCACCTGAAATGCCAGTAGATACTTTGAGATCTACCATGTCCTTCTATTTCTTCACCTTTAGATATAAAAATGCCTGCAGTGTCCTGCTGCCCTCTCCCCAGGACCTAGTTCAGTGCTTTACACAGTACAGATGCTGTGTAATTAATATAGTGTTTAAGCTTTAGCATTTCCAAGTTCTGCATCCTAAATTGAGAACTCTGAGTTTATAAGGATGCAGTTTTGTAGAACATTGTCATTTGTTAAGCATCAACCTGGTGATTTCTAAGGTCCCTTCCAAAACTGTATTTTTCTTTTGTTTATTTTCAACTTATGAAAATAAAAGTGTATTCTTTCTCACTTGAAATTGTGTAGATCAGAGAAATAAAAACATTTGTCTACTGAAAATCTCAAAAGAATGAGATTGGAAGGACAAGGCATGTCAGTGTTTGGTGAATTCTAGGCTATGGCTTGCTGAACATGTAACAGTACTGCAAAATTTTCTCAGCCTACACTGATATCTTTATAGTGACAAGGGGAAATACTGTGAACTGAAAATTCATTTACTGACAATACTTAGTGAACATCAGAGCTCAGCATAGCCTGCCTTAATGCTCAGGTCACACACCAGTCTGCAGCTGGGCAAAGTCACCTAATACAAACTCTGTTTTGTCTTAAAATGCTGACTATATTATTTAATTTATTGAATTTCCATATGTCCCCTGGAAAAGGAAAAAAAAAAACCCACCTGCAACATATTACACTGAACATACTGGTGTGTACCCTGCAGTCATAAATGGTAAAGCAACATAAACATAAACCCAACTGTACGTTTTAAAAGGGTGATTTATAGATTGAAAGACAGTTGAGGTGCTTTTAAAAGTTCATAAGTCCATCTGAGAAGGATGAGACAGACGGGAGTCACAGCACACTTGTAAGCAGAACTGAGGTTTGGGTAGGTAATCTCCAAAGGCTCCTGTGTTAGAGGCTTGACAGCCCCCTGCCCTGCACAGGGCAATAGTGGTCAGTGGCAAGACATAGAAGGCAGAGCCTAGTGGGATGGAGCTGGGTCAGTAGGTGCATACCCTTGAAGGGGAGTACTCAATCTTCTTTCCCTTTTGCTTCCCAGCCACAGTGAGGTGAATGAATGTCCTCCACACATTCTCACTTCAATACCCTGTATGAACCATCATAGTCCAAAAGGAACAGGAACAAACAACCATACTGAGCAAAAACTTTCCACTGAAAACCAGCTAATACAAGTGGTGGGCTAGAAATGAGTGTGTGCGCGTATGTATGTGCATGTATGTGTACAAAGCATTGCTTCATCTTCCCAGGAGATCTTTTCAAGACTGGCATGGACAGTTACACTGTGGATGTAGATATGGGAGGATGGATAAAGAAGCAATAGAAATGGCGTGTTTGACAGCAAAGCTGCAGCACTGAATCTAAAACCATTTTCTTCTTACAGAATTTGTAGCTTACATTTACTTTAAAACCAAAATATAACAGTGTGGAGTAAACAATAAAGTTGTTTTAAGGGTCTAGAAGAGTAAAGAGAAAGATTTAATTCCAGGAAGTTGTCCCAACATGCATTTATCTCAAATATGGAAATTACATAAAAAGTACTTTCCACAAAACCAAATAAGAAAGAATGAAGTTATGTTTTTAGAGCCTCAAGTTAATTGTTTTAAGTTGTGTAAAAAACAAATTGCCTCAGATTGGCAAAATTTCATTATAAAATGTGTGCTATCAAAAGTGATCAGTTCTAGTACTTCTTGAACTTGCCCACATTATTTCTACAAAATGTAAAGTGCTGGATTTTGAGATGGATTGTTCAAAATCTCAGGTCTTGAGATGAAGTACTGCAATGCACTCAAACTTCATATGTGGACGTGATTACTTCTGCACTTTGCAGACATCGAAGAACATAAATAAGTTATGGGGTATTTAGCAATCTTCAAACACTTTTTAAAGGAAAGGGCAAAACTCTGTGCCTGAATGGCGGGGCTTGCTTTAGTCCTAAGTGTCCATCCATGTCCTAAGGTCGCTTGATCTTCCCTCGTTGATGACAGGGTCAGGAACGTTGATTTGCTTGACTGACTTGCTATGGACACCCTGCAGCGTGTGTCAGTGTGCACTGGTATCTAGAGCCTCTGTTTTTCCCATCAATGAGCAACAGTGGCATTTTCCTGAAGTAGTCAATAATATCTGATACAGACAGAAAGTCCTGGAAAATTCAAATGGGAAGATGAGTTAAGCTTGGAGTGGTGGAATGGACAATACACATTTTATAAATGCAGTTTTGTTTGTTTGTTTCTCATTTTGCATCAGCTTGGGGAAGTTGTGGGAAAAATAAAATTTGTCAGTATTTTATAGATATCCTCATCAATAGTCAACAAATTTTAAGTAAGTGATAACAATGTTAGGTTGGGACAGCAAGATAACTCAAGTTAGAGGCCCGATGACCTGAAGTCAATCCTCAGGTCCCACACAAAGGGAAGAGAGAACTTATATTATACAAGTTGTTCTCTAATCTCCATACATGTGCCATGGTTCACACAAAAAAAAAAGGTTTTTTTTTTTTTTTAAAATAAAAAAATTTTAACCTCTGTAGTAGCTCATAAACTAAACATTTCCATCATGATACCTGTGGCTTGGTATTAGTCTTTGGGTTTTCTTTTTTGTTTTGTTTTGTTTTCTGTTTTTTTTTTTTTTTTTAATTTTTATTTATTATGTGTACAGTGTTGTCTGCATGTACACCTGCAGGCCAGAAGAGGGCATCAGATCTTTACAGATGGTTGTGAGCCACTGTGGTTACTGGAATTTGAGTTCAGGACCCCTAGAAGAGCAGCCAAAGCTCTTAACCGCTGAGCCATCTCTTCAGCTCTGGTTTCTGGCTTTCATTTCTGTTTGGGCTTGTCTATCCCCATATTGCCACAATTCAGACTATCAGGAGGTCTAAGGTACCAGGAGGTCAGATTGGTGTCATTTCTGGAAGGAAAGCTTTAGCGTGGTGTAACCATTCCTTCCCTTTGACCTCCACACTGATGATGAGGGCTCAGTAGTCAAGCCTTTGCATCCATAACCTGGATCATTCAGTACAGGCACACTGGTCCCACTCATGCCTGGACCAGAATTCAAGTTGCACCTAAACTGAATTATGTGGTTGTTCCAAGACAAACTGTCCAGATACCTCCCTCTGAGGAAACATGTTTTCATGTTAGACCCAGAAAAGCCTTGGGAGGTGACACTTTGCCTCTACAGAGACTATGCAGCTCTGTTGACAGGGAGCAAATGTTTGACAGAAATTGTGTTGTTTCTGCTCAGCATTGTCACTGATTTAAAGTATTTGGAGTAAAATTATTAGTGGATTGTTTTCATTCTGTTACTGCTTTGTTCAGCTTATTTGGTGTTTTGTTTTTTATTTTGTGTAACATTAAAAAGATGTCTTAGGGTGTTACATTTGTTTGTTTCCTGCACAAAAGCAGACTGATGGTTATCTTCACACCAAAAAGTGACTTGACCAAAATGTGACTTGACCAAACAGGAGAATTTCTTTAGTAATATGACCATCTTCACAGAGTCAAATGTTTCAATTTAGCAAGAAATCCCCCTCCCAACTATCTCAATAATTACTGTAGCAGTAATTCTAGGTTTCTAGGGATTCAAAATTAAAATTTTTATTTGTTATTGATGTGTACATGTGTGTATGTGCTTGTCTGTATGATTCATGTGAATGCAGTTCCCATGGAGGCCAGAAGAGGGCGTCAGAGCCCTGGGACTGGAGTTACAGGAGGTTGTGAGTCACCCAATGTGAATTCTGGGACTAGAACCCAAGTCCTCTGCAAGAGTAGTAAATACTCGATTTTTGAGCCATTTCTCCAGTCCCTCTTATTTTTATTTATTAAATCTTATTTTAATAAAGTTTTATAGGCATACCATAACCTGACATTGATTATGTCAAAAAGAAGTCAAAATAGATGATACTGCCTTCTACACTTCCTAAATGTATTTTTCATTTTTTTTTTTTTTTAATTTTAAAAGTTACACTTTAGGACTAGAGGTAGAGCTTGGGGTTAGCACCTGACTGGTATGCACAAGGCCCCAGGTTCAGTCCCAAGCACCACAAGCAGGTTATGTCTATAATGTTGGGCTATTTAGAATGAAAACACAAAAAACACCCCTCTAGTGGAATAAGTCACTTGTACTGTTTGTCATCTTTCCTTCAGAAAATGGGGGGGGGGGGCTTCACTACAGTTGTTTAACAGCATTGTTGCTATATACCATGTGACTTAACTGCATAGTTGCTATACAGCATGCATTTAACTGCATGGTTGCTAAGTAGCATGTGATTTAACTGCATAGTTGCTATGTAGCATGGGTTGGGGTAAAGAATGAAGCATGAAGTCCTTACCTCTTTTCCTCGAAGTCCAGTCCCCAACAAGTATACTTGACTTTCCTCCTGGTAACGGATCTGAATGTTGTAAACTTTGTCTTTGTACAACACCATGAGGACATATGGATTGCTTACTGTTTTCTTAGAACTATCTCTTACCAGGAAAGTACCATCCTAGAAGAATAGATGCTTGATGTTAATGGGAGCAATCAAAGTCAATCCTTTTGTTGCTGTTAAAAGACAAGCCAGGCAGGCAAAGCTGTCACTTGTTAATTGACACTGAGTTCTCACAGCTGGGGACAGCAGGTACCCTGGGTCTTTTGATTTTTAAGGAAAACAACTGGGATTGTATCTGAAGTTTGCAAGTTAACATCTTTGAAGCTTTTTATTGTTTTTGTTTCTGTTTTTAGCAACAAGGCTTCTCTTTGTAACCTTGGCTGTCCTGGACCTCACTCTGTAGACCAGGTTGGCTTTGAACTCATAGAGATTCACTTGCCTCTGACTCCTGAACGCTGGGATTAAAGGCATGTGCCTCCACCACCCTGTTGTTGTAGTTTCTCAGTATAAATATTTTTCAGTAATAAAAACAATCCATAGGTGAGTAAGAAATAAGCGATAAGGTGGATCACCTCCTATATACCTGCTTACTTCTGATTGTTTTCTAAACTTGCCTTTTTACACCCTTACTATTTGCCTGTGAAATGCACAGCTCTTTTCCCCACACATTTGCTGTATTTAGCTTTTACCCATCTGACACCTGAACAAAAGTGAATGAGGACTTTGTATATTCTTGTCACCTCTCTCCCCATTACTTTATAAAATGTGATTTGTTCTGTACTTTAAATTTTCATACAAGAATTATTTCAATGTAATAAAACATGACAAAGATCTAATATTAAAATAGAGCTAATTAGTAAGACCAATGTAAATCACTCCCTCCTCTATGTACTTAATTAGAATGGGTTTTAAATGGCCATCAATATGCAGTAACGTCGTTCCTTTGTTCCTTTTGCTCTGAGTTAATTGAGTGAGTCAGAACATAGCTGGTAAAGGAACTTCCCCCAGACCAATGAGCCACAGGTTTGGCTTGAATTCAGGGTCACCTGGGGAGTCTAAAGACTCCCTCAGTCCACCCTGCACTCCCACTTATTAACACAATCTCCTCAAAACTCAGGAACCTAAATAAATAAATAAATAAATAAATAAACAAATAAATAAATAAATAAACCATCCCCAGATGATCAAATCAGCTGCTGAAACTGAAAATGGTTGCTATAGCCTTACCAGTGTGAAGGCTGAAGGGTTGTTGTTCTCCCATGTCTGATCCAGGGACTCAGGGTTATGAGTCAGTACTGGACTTGAGTAAGACTTTATAACATTCAGACTAACTAGAAATGTCTAGAAGACTCTGCAGTTGTGCTTTTAACATGGGTCTTTCTCGGGATCTTGAATGGCAACCAATCATTAAGAGGAAGATAAACTAGTAAGATGTCTGAAATGATGCACGATTCCTTTGACCAAAAAAGAGACACACTCATTAATGAAACTGCCTAAGATCTGCCAACTGAGGATAGTGATGGCTTGGAGGAAACATTCCAGGGATGCTAGCAGGTAGGATGGTAGCACTAATGGCTATTAAAGGAACCGCATCAAGCAGCAGGAAAAGCGGCTAGCTCATACTTGAGTGCCAGTGCATATCAATACCATTCTCTTTCTCCACTCCCATTTATAACTGCATAAACATAAACTGTAGAATGATACCTGGTTTATCTTCCTAAGAGCAGCTTCTGCCTCTGGTCGGGTGATATAAGAGACATACCACTCTTCATCTAATGCAGTCTGCAAACAAGAAATTTTAAAAGCACGGTGAGTTCTGTAGTTACATAAGCAAAGTGAAAAGAAACAAAGGAGGAAGGTTAGTATTTTCCATAATTCTCTGGGCTTTGAAACATTTGTTTTCTTGACTTGAATCCCTTAGATAGGGTTGCATGGAAAACATGTTGTGCAAGCTGCTTCCTTAGCTTGCCACTGACTGCAAAAGCAGCTATGAAGGGAGGAGCTTCCCTTATATAATGGAAACTTTGATCTGGAAAGACAGAGACGAACTTCTCCAGCTTATTATATAGTAGTAACGTAGTTAATGTAAAATCCATTTTAATGGAGCAACTACAAGACTTACTCATTCAAGGCTATAAGCCAGGAAACATGAAAAAAAAAAAAAGGGGGGGATTATTTTCCTCATTTCTTAATGCCCCTGGAAGACGGTGAGGGAACACTAAAGAAAACATTATTTTTCATCTTCATCTTCCCCTCAAGTTTTGGTTTATTGTGTGTGGTGCTGTGGACCCAGGGCAGGGCTTCACCCAATGCAAGGCAAGGGTTTGACCACTGAGTTATACATCTGCCCTCTTAATTAAATGGCGATAAACAAAACTCTAATGGAAGACGCAAATACAGCAGAGCAGCTTAGGAGAGTTTCTTATGGTCCCTTTGCTAGGGAGAAAGGCAAACAAAATTAGAAACAGCTGTATTACCTCTTCTTCCTCAGGAGATGGAGGCTGTGGCCTATTTGGAACTGGCAAGGGTAAGTTTCTGCCTTCATTTCTGAAAGGTGGTCTGTTGCTGGGACCTTTCAAAGCAAAATATTTTAAAAAGTAATTTACTGTCAGCCAGTGTTTTCTCATCTCATAGTACATCCATTAAAGATACCCCCATGACAGTAGGGGTATTCATTTTTCAAGATTAAGAGGTTGGAGGGAGCCTGCATGGGACTGACCTAAGTCCTCTACACATGTTACAGTTGTGTAGGTTGGCCCTCTTGTGGGACTCCTAAGAGCAGGAGCAGGGCTTATCTCTGAGTCTTTTACCAGCTTTTAGAAACCTATTTCCTCATACTAGGTTTTCTTGCCCAGCTTTAATACATGGGGAGATGCTTAATCTTACTGCAACTTGACATGCCATGTTTTGTTGATATCCACGAGAGACCTGTCCTTTCCTAAACAGAAATGGATGAGGACTGGATTAGGGGTGGGAGTGGGAACAGAAGGAGAGGGTGGGGGAGGGACCGGGAAGGGAGGAGGGATGGGAAACTGCCCCCAGGATGTAAAATCAATCAATCAATCAAAAAGAATGTGAGGTTGGAAAAATAATTTCTACCTCTTTCATAATATGAGGGCTGTTTAGGCCATGTTCCATACCATGCTAGTGAAACTTTGAGAAAAGACCCTGGTATTTCAATGAACCCCTAAACATGCATACAGCATAAATGTTGGCCCGTTTATGAAAGCAGCCACATTGTTTGACTATGTGCCTCAATAAGAACGTACCGAAAGCCGACCTTTCATAGAGCCACACGTGGGACGCCTCACCCACAGCCCCCACGTTGGCAGCAGCGAAGAGCTAACTATGCTCTCAGTGTCTTCACAGAGAGAAAGGGAAGGGCTTGAGAACAGGGTTACTTTAGAGCCCGTGTTGGCTGTGCTCTTTCTGTTTGTTTTGGTTTTGCAGTTCCCCAAGATGTAGAACTGCTGGACTAGAGGTCACCATAACTGACCACTTGCTTTAAAATCATCCCAGTGCAGTCTGTCTCACAGACCTTTGCCAGAACATGGACCAATAGCATCAATGTCCCATGGGAACTTGCTAGAAAAGCAGTCACAGGTGACACCCAGCCTTTCTGAGTGAGATCACTTGAACATGATTTCCAGGCATCTGTACTGGGTAGAGAGATTTTACCCTGAAGGGCAGTGGGACCTGGTGGGAAAGAACCTCCAGCAACATCTGTGTGGACACTGAATGTTGAGAACATTCATAGTGGACACTCAGTGGCAGCATCATTGGGAAAGGAAAGCCTCTGACCTCTCCTACTGACTCAGAAACTTCGGTTGTTTTTCTGAGGCATCATCTCATGTAGCCCGGGCTGGCTGAAAACTTGCTCTTTAGCTTAAGATGGTCTTAAACTTTTTTGTCTTAGACTCTTAATCCACCTCCCATGAGTAGAGATTACAAATTTGAGCCACCATATCTGATTTGATTCAGAATCTCTGGGGCTGGGTTCTTGTAATCTATATTTGAATATGCTTCCCAATTCACAACCTGAGAGCAGATTCATCACTGAGATAACAAGGAAGCTAAGCACTACTCTGAGCTCTCTATCAAACCATCAGGGACATAGCTCTGGATGGGAAATGAGGGATTAAGGCTGGCCTGCTGCTGCTGCTGCTGATAGTGATGGTGGTGGTGGTGGTGGTTTTTTTTTTTTTTTTTTTTTTTTTTGTGTGTGTGTAAGTAATTTCATGTAGTGTGTCATTCCAACAGCCTTCATTTAACAATGTTAAATGAAGAAGCCATATACTTTTATGAAACAGCCTTTGCCTAAAGGCGTTGAGACACATTACACTGTTGCCATATGGACATGTTGGTAGGCAGAGATCATAATTGTGTACAAACCTTGAGAGAAGTATGGTGGCAGGGAGGCACTCTGCTGAAAGCCAATGTTACTGTAGAAACAGAAAAAAAACTTTACCACTGTCCCAAGATGGACAAAGTCTAATATGCTTCACAAGCTGAAGGCAAACAACAATAAAAATAATGCTTGTAAACTGAATTTAAAAGCCAATTTTAAAATGGGGCTGTAGTTTGGGGCCTTTGAGTCTACAGAAGGACCAAAGAAGGAAGACAACACTAATCAGAGTGCATGTGAACAGTAAATCCCCAAGAGCTGCTGGTCCCCAGAGAAAGGGTGGGTCCAAAGGGAAGAAAGTGAAGGGTGCTGCTGTAGCGGAGAGACATCCACAAGGCTGGAATGGGAAAGGAAATCTGCAGAGGCCCTGGAATACTATCCGTTCTTTCTATTCTAAGCACCAACACCAGCCATTAGCCCAAATAGGCATGGTCTGCTCTGCACAGCCGATCTTCTCACTGGTAGTTTTCAAGACCAAAAGATGGGGCTAGAGCTGTGTATATGTATGGGACAATGCACACATGGACATGGCAGTAGAGAAAGCCAGCTGGAGGAATGAATGGGAAGAATTGAAGGTGTGAAGACCCTGGCGCCAAGGGAAGACTTCAAGAATCTCCCCAGGGTTAGCAGAGGTGACAGATTGGGCTGATGGTTCCATTTTTCACAGCATGTAAGGTAAGGAGTTGGGCTTCTTTTGAATACTAGTGTTGGTGGGCCAGCAGGCTGGAGGCCCTGGGAAGCCACATGAGGCAGCCCATTGGCTTGCCTGGGCAGGGATGATTTGGGTCTTACTTTGTTCTTCTGGCCATGCCTCTGTTTCTGGGTGGTATTAATATGACTGAGAAATCCTAGTTTTAGAGAGAACAATGCTTTTGAGGACAGCTCCCTAGCAGGGGTAGTTGGCCTCTGTCAGGTGCAAGGCACATTCTCTATTTCCCTATCCAAGATGGAAGAGAAAATAGAGGGACTTCAATTAACTGCTGGATTTCTCTCTCTCCCTCTCCCTCTTCTCTCTCTCTCTCTCTCTCTCTCTCTCTCTCTCTCTCTCTCTCTCTCTCTCATTCTCTCTCCTTCCTACCTTCCTCTTTTTTCCTTTTGAGACCAGGTCTCTGTATAACAGCCCTAGCTGTCCTGGCACTGTAGATCAGGCTGGCCTTGAACTCACAGAGATCTGCCTGCCTCTGCCTCCTGAGTGCTGGGATTAAAGGAGTGGGCCACCACCATCCAGCTGTCATCTGGGTTTCTTAATGATGTTTGCTTGTTTGTTTGAAATAAGTGAAAACACCCACCATTTTCTGTCAACATGTCCATACCGTAGGACAATTGTGAGACAAGTCAGCCCCCACTCCCCTCAAGCACAGAAACTCAGAGAACAACAACTGGACTTTCAGGTTGTTCTCCAAGCTCATTTCGCTTGTAAGGAGAGACAGTTCTGCCCAATGGCTCATTTCTTTCTTCCTCAAGCCACCTGGCATTTGCCACAACGCTAAGTTGTACTGATTAGTTACAACTGTTAATGTGACACAGCCGAGGAGCTCCTGAAAAGGCAGTCTTAAATGAGGAATTATCTAGATCTCATTGGCCTGTGGGTGGATCTGTGGGGAATTGGTCACTTGAGGTAGGAGGATCCAGCCCACTGTAGGTATACCATTTCATGGGCTAGGACCTGAGCTGCATATGAAGAAAGCCAGGCAGTGAAAAAAGTAAGCAAACAGATAGCAGGGGCATTCATTTCTCTGTGCTCTGGACTGTGGATATGATATGACTAGCTACTTGAGTCCCTGCCTCCACTTTTCTGAAATATTGGGGGGAGGGGTCAGGTATTTGTCACAGCAACATACATGAAGCTAGAACACAAGACCCAGCCATTATACTTCCTTAGAACTGAGTGATCATCCCTGACCTTTCTGAGAAGGCTCCCGGCATGTGAGACAATGGAAATGTGTGCTTAGGGCTGGGCTTGGCAGATCTTGAGGGGAATGTGTTGGAGCTCATAGGAGGTAGTGATGGCTGGGGCAAAGGTCTTTGGTGCACTGTGGGGGAAGAAGAAAAAGAAATGAGTAGTCAGAATCAAATCTGGGGACATTTAGAGTACCTCCATTGGGGACATTTAGAGTACCTCCCAAGCTAAAACCAAACCCAAGCCCCAAACCAGTTGATATGGAGAGACAAAAATCCAAAAGATCAGATATAATTAGGAAATGGTAGCAATATAACCTATATCATGTTGTGTTTGTCTGTTTGTTGTTTGTTTGTGTTTTTGTTTTTCTATAGATAGTTCACCACCTTGGGATGCACTTAAAATTGCTGCCGCTCTCTATAGTGAATTTTTAATTTTATTTTTTGAACTGCTTACTTGGCAAAAACTTGTTAGTGGGAAAGTTGTGAATTCCAAGTTTTATTTTGTCTTCTGAAAGCCAAAACCACATGCTATTTTGATCATCCACAGTTACTGGTTCTGGACTCATGTATGTAAGAGGGTATAAATATTAGAAAATTTTCTACCAAGACATACATGCAATTTTCTGTGCAGTTAGGTATTCTGAACATAGGAACTTAAGTTTTCCTTGGTAAACCAAGTTATCCGTAGTATACAAATGGCCTTTGGGAGCCCATTCCACATAGAGGGATACTCTATCAGCCTAAACACATGGGGGAGAGCCTAGTCCTGCTCCAAATGATGTGACAGGCTTTGAAGATCCCCCATGGAAGGCCTCACTCTCCCTGGGGAGCAGAAAAGGGATGGGGTGGGGATGGGAGGTCAGGGAAGGAGGGGAGGGAGAGGGAACTGGTATTGACATGTAAAACAAACTTGATTCTAAGTTAAATTTAAAAAAAAAGGAAAAAATATCTAAACATACCATCATCTTCATCCTGTAAGGGAAAAATAATAAAAGATATTAACTTATTATCAAAGTAGCATCCATCAACACTAACCCCCTCTTTTGTGAGCTGTGGAGGTTTTCAAGGAAAAGGCAGGCTTGTGTGAGACTTGGACTATACAATATCTTCCTGACCCTTTCCTTCATTCCCACGCTTCCCAATCTCCTTGCTAATTACTCTTGGGAATGAGGCTGCAAGACACCAGCCACCTAGGACCTCTCAGAGGGATGGGAGGTAGGCAATCCAGCCTGATGAACTTTAAGTAAAGATGCAGACTGCCATTTAACAGAATCTTTGGAGGTCAGACAGGGGCAGGGTAGATGGAGTACCACCTCCCCAGACCCTACACTGGTTGCCCTGTATCAGACATTTATTAAGTGGCATTTCAAACTTACATTCTCCCTTCTGTCCAGTCCCCGTCCAGGCCTGAAGTGAATTAAGCACAGGAGTGAGCATCAAGACTTTTGAAGAGCCAGCCCCAGAATATAATTTCAGTAAATTGCATAAGGAGAAATAAAACCCACTGAGCCATGCCCAAAAGAGAAGTTGCAAATGCCAGCAGAAACGCTGGGAAAAGGGAGAGAAAGGAAATTTGGCCATTGGATGCTCTGTTATCATTGCAAGCTGAGCTAGGCAAACCTTTGTTCTACAGAACTACTGTAGCAAATAATGACATAATTATCCACATATATATGTTTAGTCAGCTTTTAGTAGCTATTAAATTTCACTGAGTTGATGTTTTTCCAAGGAAATAAAAACTTTTTCAGTAATATTCTTCTTTGCTAGGGTTTTAAACCAGTCACCACAAGGTCTACCCTTCAAGTACTAATACATCAGTTGGCAAAGCTCTCTGTTCCAGGCTTTTCTGATAGGGCCTGGATGCCACTGGCTCAGATGAACAAGCCAATCCAACAGCTTTGACAATAGCTGTCTAAGGGCAACAGAGGCAGCTGTACTTCCTGGGAGAGGGGTAAAGAAGGGAGGAAAGAGAAGAACCATTTGTTGAGTAGCTAATGTCAGATGCTTCTCACGTCATCCTTCAGTTCTTCCCCTGTTTTGTTGAACATTTAAATGTTCTGGTAACTATGATCATCTTTCCTGAATTTTGATTTTGTTAAATGATTCATTAAAATGTTATGAAAGTCAATGACAGAGGATTTTCTTGGCATACCCTAGCCCTAGTTCTGACTGAATCCTCACATCAGCCAAGCCAGGTTACGAATCTTGATAGACAGATTAGGTAATAAACCTCACTGTTCCCTCCCAAAGTAGCCTGGCTGGTCCAAAACTCAGGAATAAGTGTGTCATTTTGTAAATCAGCCATACATGATTTTATTATAGCAGACATAAAGCAGCTAGTGCAGAGCTCAGTGGCTATAAAAGTGGTTGTGCTGTCCAGGTTTCAGTCTGACAAGGCAGGGAAAAGCCAACAAAGAGACCCTGTGAGACCCGATTCAGACAGGCTTCCCACAGCAGCCACCCTGTACTCCCCACTAAGCACTTCTACTCATTCCTCAACTAAACTCCATTCTCTTCAGGAACCTCAGTACTTTCCGTTTAGCCAGCAAGGATAGGAGTCCTTGCCCTCCAGAGCACCGGAGTTCAAAGGCCCCCTGCAAGCAGCACAAGAGAATTACCTTGGAACTAGTGGCTTCTTTGGTATCAAGGGTCCGCTCCTTTCACTCCTTTCATGTCTATCCACTGCTGGTGGAAAAGGAGGCTTTTGTATCTTGGGTAAATGCTCCCCATGAATCCTGCTGAGTGTGTAGAGAAAGGGATTTATTTGTAGAAACCACCTTAACGGGGCAGAGATCTGCAGGGCAACTCTGGGACTTGATACAATACAATAGAGACTTACCTTCCCACAGGGGCTGAGGGCTGCAAGACATTAGAGAAGACATGGAAGACATGTGAGGGTCCAGTACTTTCCAAAGAATAGGGATGAGACACACACACACACACATACACACACACACACACACACAAATCAAACAAAAACTAAAACCACAAACACACCAGCGAAACAGCTTACCTTGTCAGAAAATGTTGGTTTCTTTCCTGGGAATGAGAGAGAGCAGAACATTCAATGTGGGACAAGTGCAAGGTTGAGAAACAGATTCTGATGAACACCATGTCTGAGAGGTCTCCAGGGAAGGCTGACTTCAAACCTGGGCTTCAGATCTTGGAGGGACCCTTGCAGGGCACCTGGTCTTGGCTTAAAAATACTGTGCGGGGGCTCTGTGCTTCTTTCCAACGTATGACTTAGTATAACTTAACTGAGCATCAAATGATGGACATCTTGGGATTTTATTTTTCTTTCATTGGCTTAAGCATCTATTGTCCACCCCACTTTGATTTTTCAAGTAAATCTGTGTGACATGAAGGAGTAAATTTCCTTCAAATCCTGTGTTACACTTGATATTATGTAAAGAATGCCATTTAGTTTCTGAAAAAAAAAATAACCTGGGAACAAGGGCTTTAGAAGATTGTCCTGGCATGCCAGAAACCATTTAATGGGTAGTCATCATGGTCATGGTGTTGGTGGTGGTCATTGTGGTGATGGTAACAGTGGTGATAGTCATGGTGATGGTCATAGTTGTGGTGGTGGCAGTGATTTTTGTTTGCCCATTTGTTTGATTTCTTTTGGAATCAGGCATTACGCTGGCCTGGCCCTGTCATCTGGCAGAATGCACTCAGGCAGTACTCTGGTCAGCCCAGGGTTCCATGAGTACTAGTCTACAGGCAGGTGTAAAGGACCCTTTAAAAGACAGACTCCCGCCCACTACGTTCCCTTTGCTCTTTGCTTTCCTTGCTCTTTTGCTCATGCTCTTCTCCTCACCTCTCTCTCTCTCTCTCTCTCTCTCTCTCTCTCTCTCTCTCTCTCTCTCTCTCTCTCTCTCTCTCTTCTGTTCCCGGTGTCTCTGTGTCTCTTTTCCCTCCCCACTCACTCCCCTTCTAAATAAACTTCTCCCTCAAGCTCTGTCTTCCTGGTGCGTTATTCTCTCCGCCTCTGGCACCCTCTCCTGCTATGGAACCTGCTGTGCTCTCCCACGTGTTCCCTTACCCTGGGACCCCCACTAGGGACCACCCCTCCCTTCTCCAGCTTTATCCTATAACTGCAACAAAAGAACAACACAGATGACATTGAGCTCAAATATTTATACCTAAGAGCTCTTTAATGCCAAATTATTCAAAACGACTTAGGTCATTATCTGAAATCCTGTGGGTTAATAGGACCTGAGCATGTTGGATCTCAGTTTCCATGGCTGTGAAGTCAGTGTAGGTTTGCTGTGAGGGTCAGATGGTAATTTATATGCAAGGTTCGAGATGGGATGGGTGAGCACCACAAATGCTGGCTAGCTCCTCCCTCTTCCCCACCCTCCCATACTTAGCACAATAAGGGGCATGCTGATGCTGTTCATCCGGAATCACATATTCACATTCACAGTATCCCCTGAGTTCATGGTAGACCCAGGAAGGTCTAAGGAAATTGTGTACTTTGAATAACTCATTGGCCTAGGGAAGAACATTCTCACGGCACAGAAAAAGTTTAGTAACTATTTAGAGTTTGAGATTGAACAACTTCTTTAAAGGGGTACCCCCAAAAGTAAATTAGCATTCTTTGGCCAAAGTAGATTTTCCCTTTTCATAAAGTATTTGATTTATAAGAAGCAAACAAACAGAACCAAACAACATTCTTCTGATATGCATATATGTGCTTTGCATGTTAGGAGTTTTATGGTCAAAGTATAAGCATTAGTGGAAGAAGTTAGTTCCTTGGCAATGTCATGGACAAAGATGAAATTCAAAGATCAAACATGTTACCAGGAAATGATATTCCTCAAATGTCTGTAAAATAATACAGGGTAATTTTTTTTAAGGAATAAGTTGTGTGTCTGAAGATAACTGTGAAGTATTGACATCTATATTTCAGTTTCCCGATGTCCTGGCTCATGGTATTGAGCAGACTTAGAGTCCAGGTCAAGTCTATCTACTTTTTTTTTTTTTTTTTTTTGTGGTGGTGGTGGTTTTGTTTTTTGAGACAGGGTTTCTCTCTCTGTAACAGCCCTGGCTGTCCTGGAACTCCCTCGGTAGACCAGGCTGACCTTGAACTTACAGAGGTCTGCCTACCTCTGCCTCCTGAGTACTGGTATTAAAGGCATGTGCTACCATTGCCGGGCTCCTTTTTATATAATATGCATAGCTCTCTACTATGAACTCTAAACTCAATGGATAACACAGCTTCGAATGACTCAGCAGAGTTGACATGTGCATAAGGGGAAAAACAGCAAGCTGCAGCTTCCAATCCAAGATCTCAAAGTCATTTGGCCAAACGAGGAGAATGCTGAGGCCAAGAAAAGGCAAATGCCTTGTCCAGAGTCCTGCTGGAGAGTAGAAAGATGGAGCTGAGATCTGGGTTGCATTTCTACTCAGCTTAAGTGCTCTTTGCCCAGATCCACCTAGTCTTTAGCAGGTTCAAAGCCTAGGTCGTCAGTGTCATGCATTAGGATGCAAAAGAGCATCCACTTCAAAGTCAGAAAGATATGGGTTCAAATCTTAAGCCACCTATGCAAATTGAGCACACCATTCAACCTCTCTGAACTTGTTTCATCCTCTGAGAAGTGGGGCTGATAACAACCCCCCTTCACTAGCTTGGCCTAAGGATATAAAGTGCTTGACTCATACTAGGTGTTCAATAAATGGTAACTAAATTTTAGAGTTGACTTTTAAAAAGTAACTCTATATAAGGGTAGCTAGAGTTATGAGTAAATTATGAGAAAAGTCCATAGTGTTTAATTAACTGCACATATCCACAACAAAGAACAATTTTGAGATCTGACTGGTACTTGGAATTTTAGAAAACATTTTCTCCTAAGAGAAGAGCATCATTCTTTATGGCAAGACTGTGCCCTAAGGAAGTACCACCCCCTGGGTCAGCAAACTAAGAAATAGCAGTCAAAATAGCTGTCAATAGCTCTCCCAGAGCTCTGTCTCTCAGTCCATTTCCTTCCTGGGTACCAGATGTTTCCTTCTGTGCCTTCTGTGCCTTGGCCAAAGCATACACAGTTATAGCGGAGCAGGCACAGCCCAAGGTCTAAGAGCAGGGGATCTGGAATCAGGCTGATCTGCATTTAGGTCTCATCATCATTTGGTAGCTGAGCGATGTTGGAAAGTTACTGTCTTGTGCCTTGGTTTCTTTCTCTGTAAAATGAAGGTGCTTCTCACAACAGTACAGTAGTAAAATGTGATGGTGTGTATAAAAGAGTGCACCTAGTGTGCTATAAAGGTAGCCATTATTATTATTATTATGCATAAAATATGAGTAATACCAACCTAGTGTGAAGGGCTCTCGGTCAAGAGGCACCAATGAGCGGTCGAGGGGAGGTTTTGTGCTTCTGTCTATTGATGGAGCAGGCACTGGAGTGGAAAAGGCTAAGGTTAGTTAAAAGAAGAAAGCTACTGGCCAGGGATGAGGTGGGTAGATGGGCTAGTATTCAGAAAGCAACAATATGCTTACATTTTGCTGGTTTGTGGTTTCGACTTCTGCTGGGTTCTTCATGGTTCGGATGGGGTGGAGATAGTGGCTGCATGAAATTAAAAAAAAAATCAAATATTTGGAAACTTTCCCACATATGCTTCAGTAAGACTTGGTGGCAAATTCCTCCTGCAATCTGTCTGGATCTGCTCCACTTTTTCGACCTGAAGCTTGCATCCCGTTGGTCAGCTGAGCTGCTGAGGTCACCTCCTCTCTGAGTTTCCTCACTCTCTCATGCAAAGGGCCTTCTGCACAGCAAAGGACCAAGCAGAAACTCCTGCAAGCCCTCCAGGAGCTCTAGTCACATTGGCAATGAAACCCAAGTTCCTTGTGAAACCCTACATTTAATGCTCCTGCCTGTCTTTCCAAGAACATTTTATGTTCTTCTTGGATGCTCACAGGGTCCCCACATAAGGATCTCCTTACAGTTCTCACAAAGCCCAAAGCTCATATATACTCTTGGACATCTCTGTACTTCCTCTGTATGGGGTGTTCTCTCTGATTTCCACATGACTAGCCTGTCCTGTGCCAGCTCAGTATCAGTTTGGTATTCTCGGTCACGTCACCTGGTATTCTGCCTTCCTAACCACATATCCAAATCGCTTCTACATATACTTGTTTATCGCCAAAACTTCCTGAAATTCAGGGCATTCTATGCTACTCATATTCTTCCCCTGGCATGGAGAACACTGCTGTGTAGTAGCTACCTAATCAGTATCTTAGCTGTGTGATGAGCAAAGTCTGCCTCCCAGTGGTGCAGGAGAAATTCTCCAGACTTCAAAAACAAAATGCCTGTGTAGACACATGAGGTTCCATGAAGCCCCTTTGCAAAGGTGCTATGCCAGCAGGAGGGGGCTATCTATGAGAAGGAGGTCCTCCCTACTGTGAGGTCTCCATATTTGCCAAGACCCTCCTCCCACCCTAACCTTCCCTCTTGGTCCCGAGACTTTGGCACTTGCCAGTTGTTAACATGCGTTGGACACTTGAGGAAAGAGCACATCGCCAGATACTGACTCCTTTAGACTCCTTTAGCTCTGTGTGAACTCCATAGGAGCTGGACTGAGTGCTGAAAGGAAAAGGGAGCTTGCTATCAATGTTTCTCCCCGCTTCATAGCATTGGAAATTGGGTCTGAAGGCATTCATCCCTGAAATTTTGGGATCTTGCCAGCAGGTGGCGCAATACAGCTTGCAGGAGGGAGGCCTAGAATGGGAACCTTGGCAACACCAGGAAATGTGGGACCAGTGTTAGTTCTCCCACGGTTAAACAGATGAACACTGGAAGAGGAGTCCCTCATTAAACACGCAGTTCGTATTGTTTATGGTACCAAAAATGCTAATAAACATTACGACATAAATAGAAACTGCGTATATATCACTACAAAGTCGACCCGCTGAGTGGAGCGTGTGGGTGTGCATCTTCCCTGGCTTAACCGTTTCTTATAAACGTAGAATCAGGTAAAGATGCTTAGTTCTTTTTCTGTCCGCTAAAGAAGGAATTGCCATGGATACAAAGTGGCCTGGAAGAAAGGGAAGAGGTTTACCGAGTGATTCCGGCCTGTTGGCAGAGGAGGGAGGGCGGCCATTGGTCTCTGTGGGGGCACCGGAGGCTGCTGGGAGACCTTGCTGGTGGGAGGCCGGTCTGTGGAAACACAATATTCAAATGAAAGAAGAAATGGAAATTTGAAGTGAGTGTTGTCTAAATGCAGGGTTCTCTTGGAACAGGTTGCGCTTGAGGTACAAAGAAAGAGCTTGTCCTCCAGACCTCCACTGGTATCAGAGTGAGTGGGAGCTATAGTCAGACCCAGCCTGGGTCTTTCAGGAGGCGGGAAGTCCGTGACCCCTGTCTGCCCATCTTCTTGCCCAAGTTAGTTAGATCCTTCATATACACGGGAATAATTCTCATCATACCTCCCACTAACAGGTAACATCTGAGTCACTGCCAACTAGAGGAAGCCTCTATAGAGTTACCCCAGTGAGAGCTTTCAGATACAATCCTACATGTGCAGATGTACACGTGTACACATGCATGCACACATAAAGTGTGTATGTTCATATGCATGCGCACACGTGTGTACCTAGAAACGTGTGTGTGCTGATGTTTGTGCATGCACAGAGGCACACGTGTGTCTGCCTGCATACATATGCACACAAAGATGCTTATCAGTGTTACATTAGTTACCACCCCTCAAGGGCGCCTTGTTCTGTTGCTTTGTTCCCTTCACAAATGTTCTGGGCTGCCTCACCCTCCTACTTCCTCCTTTTGTCTGTTTCCTCCCTTAAAGGAGGAGCTGGCCCCCAATTCTGTTACCAAGTTAAATAGCATGGCCTCACTTTAGTGGCCACAGAACTACCTGAGACCAGCTCCACAAGTTTGGGTCTCTTACCCCTTTGGCTGGGAAAGGCCAGAGTGGAGCTGTGAGGTGTGGGCAGCAAGTGGCCCAGGGCCTCCTAGTATCTTGTGCTTTTGGCCCTAGCCCTTTATCACACTTACAGAAACCCTAACTAAGACGCTGACTGTGTTAGTTTTAGGAGGTTTGTGGAAAGAGTCTGGAACTTGGGGTTGAAAATAGCACTGAGAGCTCTCTTGATCCACCCTTTTGTCAGCTCTGGGAAGAATGTCATTCCCCTTCCAGAAGGAATGGGCTCAGGGCAAGCCTGGTCCTTTCCACACCACAGGCCACCCTTCAGCTCCTCTGACATGTCATGTTCCTTTGGACCTCAGGTCCTTGTGCAGCCATTTCAACTGCTTCAAATGGTCCTCCCTTACCCCATTTAGTCTCACTTAAGCAATTTTTACTTGTTCTCAATATCAGCCAAAGACTATCACTCAAATATCACAGGAGCAAACCTATTTATCATGCTGGCTTGATGAAATAACATGATGCAATTGTTTGGTGTTACCTCACCCCATAGACTGAGAGTGCTGGAGTATGAGGTCTTGCTCACTCACCAACATGGTTTCCCTTTTCTGCCCCACTCTGCTAAGTCTGGAACAGCCTTGGTGGTGGTTGAAGCTCCCTGTCTGTTAGTTTTAGTGATCTGTCCTTCAATGCACACAGTGAGGGGGTGGAATGGAGTCAGAAGCAGAGAACAACATGGCCCCAAGGGTTAGACATGTCACTCCCTGAGTGCAGAGGAAGCTGAGTGTGCCTATATGTTCATTTTCTGTTATCTCCTCTACTAGAAAGTAATCCCCACATGACAAATGTGCATCTTCCTTCCTGCTAGCTTCCGACACGTGCTGTCTGGCTCACAATAGGAGATGAGTAATATTTGTGACTTTGTGAATTAATGGATGAGTAAACGAGGAAGGATATATGGGTACAGAGAAACAGGCAGTGGGAGAACATCCTAGCACCTGTCTCATTGTAAAGGTGGAACCAACCCCTCTGAACACCTTCACATCATTGTGACAATATATAGATGGCAGTGCCACATAGCTGCCCTCTTTCTGGACGCCTTTACCCTCTGTTCTATCATTAGCCTGAGGGGTAGATTCTTTACTCTCAAGCCACACAGTTTTCCAGAAGCTGAGCAGGAATCAGCACCCAGAGAGGCTCAATGGGGCAGCTTGTGCCAGGGCTGCTAGAGCCAGCAAAACTCTCACCGATGTACATGGAGTTGGTGTTGGGGAAAGGCTTGGCAGGCAGGATGGAGTTCTGCAGTGCCTCCTCATCATTAGAGGGTGGAGGTTCATAATCAGCTGCATCATCCACCAGAGCCTCTTCCTCCTCATTGGGGGACTCATAGTCACCGTCGTCCTCCCCTTCCGGATCATCGTCATTGGGACTTTCATAATCATCTTCTTCCTGCCAGCACAGTGGAGGAACAGCACAGCTTGTACAGATGTCACAGGATGACATTTTGCAGTATGGATTCTGTGAGACCACTACCAGGGATCCCAGTATCCTCCCAGCAGATTTGTCCGAGAAGGGAACTACAAGACTGGAAACCTATGCTTTGGGGAAAGGATTGAAGCCTAACCTCTGCCTGAGCACAGGAGGGCTAAAGACAAACCCTGGCAGGATACAGCTTCCATGCTGAAGTACAAACATATAACTTGTTTCTTTTGCACAAAATAAATCTGGTGCATTCCTTTGTTTCCCCATAAAATCCATACTTTAACAGAGGTCATTTCTTTTCTAATGAAATGCTTAATTTTTGCAAGTATCCCCATGAGATAAGGGGCAGTCTCTCCATGAAAGACCTAGAGGTTGTCGCTTACCAGAAAGATAACTTAGACTGAGGGTTGGGTAGCCTGGGCCCCAGATCTGCCTCTACCTGGCAAAGAACTTTGCACAAGGCACACCCTCCAGCAGGCTCCCTGGCTTTCTCTTCCATCATAGAGCTTTATCTCCCACCTGGCTTCATGTATGGTGACAGTGTGTGGTTTGAGAAGAAGGAATGCACAATCCACCAGACTCTGGAAGATGTTGTCACTGTGACCCTTCTAATGTGAAACTGGTGTGGGAGCCTTTCCAGTGCTAACACTTCGTTGTGGAATGATTTTCCCTCTGTGTCACCAGTGGTGACTGAAGTCCATGAGAAGAAAAGTTGCAGTAGCATAGATTTCTGGGAAAGACAGAAGAAAGCGAAGGGTTGCTGTTGGGCATGGTAGTGGAGAGCAATGGTGTGGCCAGAAAGTTGCAACCCCTGTATTCTTCAAGGAAGCTCTATTGTCACAGCTGAACCCACTCATTGGCTCACTGCCCCTGATGGCTTCTGTGTCATGGGGGCAGAGCTTTGGATTCCCAAAGCTGGATATATTTACTGCCTGACCCTTTCTGGGCCCTGGGATGTTTCAATGCCTTGTTGGTAGAGGAGGCTTGTTCATTTTTCAGCACTATGATCAGTGCAGAGCCACTCTGGCCATCACTATAAAGGTGATTTACCCCAAGCCATACTCACAAAGGATGACCAGCCGCCATTGTCTTCTTCATGGCTTTCTGTGGAGGAGATAACACCACCATCAGCACCTAATAGAGTCAGCACAGCTCTCCCTTCCAGTGTCCATCACAGGCCCCATCCTTCATTTTTCATACTCGGGGCCAGCAAGTGTTGTATTGAGCACAATTTACCCCAGCAGAACTCATGCTAAATCCTACTGTGATGGTACTGAGGGGCGGCAGGATCTTTAAGAGATAATTAGGTCAAAGGGACCTTTTGAATGGATTGATATCTTCCTCCATATTGGAAGGACATCTTTCTCTAGAGACTAACTTGGGTCTCTCCAGACTGGAGTGGGTGTCACAGGGGTCATCTGGGACTTGAAACTAGATGACTTGTTATAAGCACAGTGCTGGTATTTTGGTCACTTATACATATGTGGGTCTCATTTTCCCACATGATGCTATTTGTAATGAAGTTGAATTTAACCAGAAGTTGACCTGACTGCTGCACCATGCTCTTGGACCTGTAGAACTTTGAAATCAATAAACCTCTTTCCTTCATAAAGTAGCCAGCTTTAGGAGCAGTGTTACAGAGGCAGAAAACATACTGACTGAGAGAGCAACTTTTGCCCATATCATTTCTATCTGACGAGGTCATTCTACCAGGGATCGACAGTGGTACCAAATCTTCCTTGTGTGTATTTAAAAGTTACCTAGGTTTGCTTTCATAGAGTAAGACCTGGGGCCTTATTCTCAGAGTTTCTTAATAAACAGGGCTGGGTGTGGTTCAGGAACCCAAATGTAGGTGTTTTATGCAATTGAACAATGGAAAACTGCTTGAAAGACTCAGAAATGAGACTCTGGCTCAGCTCAGATGCTCACAGCTGAGTCAGGCTCTCTCACAGAGAAGCAGAGTTGGGCAGTGTAGCTCTAGAGTGACATGCTTCCTCCTGTCAGTAGAAACCCCAACTCTTTTATGATGAAGACCTGGCTGATAAGTTAATTTGTCGGGTCCCATACAAGGCACTCAAGGAGTCCAGAACTGAAGCATACAGCACCTCCTAAAGCGGGTCTCCCAGCCCCGATACCCTTACCTGTTTCCTCTTGAAATCGAGGAACCTGGGGTCTGCAAAGGCAAACAACAGCATCTCAGTAGCCTGTCATCTAAGAGCATCCACTTTCCTCTGTCTAGCCCTCTGCACCAGTCAGGATTATGTCTCCTTGCCCAAGACTTGTCCCCTTGTTGCTTGACAACCAGAGTTGAGCAAGCTGTCCCTCAGCTTCTGGAGACCACTAAAGCCACACTGATGTCACAGCTAGGAGCTTGTGGCTCTTTAATGATCTAGGGAATATTCCCCTGATGACCTGGACTCAAGGGCAAAATGTTCATCAGGGAGAGGGAACCCTTCCACTCCTGAGGCCCTCTCTTCATGACCCCTGGGACAGAGGGGACCATCATAGGTGAAGCAGAAGGAACAAAACTAGTACTACAAAGTCTTTTAAGGGCTCAACTTGGGATTTTAGTTCTTGAGTTCTCTTGTAGCAGTGTCTAGGCTGCCCACTCACTTGCGTGTAAAAATGCTCCTTCTCTCTTCATTCTTGTTGATATCTTGACTTAACTTACTGAGAATCCTATAAGATAAAGACACACATGAAGAGACAAAGCAATCCCCTCCATGCTGCCACCTCCCTGCTGTTCTCTGATCCACATGACTTCTAAGCACGTAGGCCAAACTTGGCCAATCTTCTTTTTGTGTCCATCCTCCCCAAGCCACCCTCACACCTTCAACTCCATTTTTTGCTCCCACCTAGCTAGAACTTATCTCCTCTTTATTCAGGACCTGACCCAGTACTGACCACTTCTCCTGCTCCCATGATGCCTTCTGTCATCTGCTGACCTATGTCTACTGGGCCTTCAAAATCTGCCACTCTGCTCTGAAGGTTTGGAGCCCTAGGATCTGCACAATGGAGCTGTTTCACTTACTGTTCTGACATTCATAGTGTGGTTGCTTGAGCCTGTTGTTCATTCCTTTGCAGACATCTTGCTCACACAAGTGATCAAACCATATGCTAGACCCCGAGACCCATGTGTATTTCTTGTTACAAACTCCAATGAACTAGTATTCATCCTGTTATCTCCCCACACCATCTTCCCTCTTTGAATCTGCTTAGTGACATGGTATGATGGTCAGTCTTGCATATCAATGTAATTGGATTGAAAGACACCAAGCACACCTGGTATGTCTGTGAAACTGTTTCCAGAGATGAGTGTATTGTGAGTACTCTGACTTAAGCCAGGATGGGAGGGGTGAGGGGTGGGTGGACTCATTTGAGGTAGGGCAGAAAAATGGGTAAATTATGGAGACATCGGAGAGGAGCCCCTCACCCAGGATCTGCTCAGAGACTCTCTCCAGTTAAAGGCAAGAACTCCAAGCAGAGTTAGCAACATTTGCTGCAACAGCTGAGCCTTCAGTGACATTTTATAGAGATATTTTAATAAGAATATTAAAATAGCAACAAAGCATGCTTAAGACCTATGTGTAAATGACCTTTCTCTCATCCCAGCTGAAAACCTACAGTTTTCCAGGAATCTCACTAGAAAACCACTACCCCCCCCCCAGCCCCTGGCAGTGAAGGATACCTCTTCACCTCCTTGCACGATCTTGTGGCATATAGTTTATTTTTATAATATTGTAACACTATGGAACCATCCCATAGTCTCCCTTATCAAAAACAGGGCAGTGTCTGCTCTTAGTAATCATGTGAGCTGTAACTTGAGAGAAACCAGTGGATTATGTGGGGACTGCTAAGATACATAAGGGCTACTGTCCTTGAAAAATCCCATGCCCACCTTCTCTGTGTGTCTTCTTCCTCTGTGGGCATCTCCTTCTAGTAACTTCTATGTTTAAATCTATGTTAAACATCCTCTTATTTTATAATAAACACAAACTCTGCTTCACATTGACTTATCCTGAAAATCTTTTCTGCAGTGAAGTCAAAGATGGACTTTGCCAGAGTGGAGGTCCCTGAAGGATAAGGGGACTCTTCAGGCCACTGCGGGCTGTTGTGGTTTGTTGTGGTTTGGTTTGTTCTAATACACTTATGCATGCTGATCTTGAGCAGGCTGTTGGGAGGAGGGGAAGCTTCAGAAAGTGACAGCCAGGTTGGAAGTTCGTGGTTTCTAGAGGTAGGACCCTGAAGAGCATTTTAGACAGGGTGTTTTCTCCTGTCTCTTTCTACATTCTGGCTACCAGGAAGCTAGCGAATGAATGACCCTGTGCTTCCGTACCCTTCCATGCTGATTTGTTGCCTCATCTCAGACCCAGAAGCCACAGGGTCAAAGAGAATGCTCTGAACCTCTGAAGCCATGAGCCAAAAGAAACCCTTCCTTTAAGTTATTTTACTTGGGTGTTTTGTCACAGTGATACAGACAAGTTGGTCTAGTACACACTTGCTAGATTAGCAAAGGCAGTCCTTAATTTTATTCCTTCTTTACTCCCAGGGGCTTCTCAGTACCCTCCTATCTCATCTGAGTGACAGGGCAGATGAATTTGAGAAGCCTAACGACTGGAGAGTACAGACATATTAGGCAATAGTAAGGCTTCCATAGTAATGCCATTGTCAGAACTTTAGACTTTAATCACCACCTAGAGCAGAGGTTCTCAACCTGTGGGTCATGACCCCTTTGGAAAGTCAAATGACCTTTTCACAGGGGTGGTATATCAAATATTCTGCATATCAGACATTCACATTACAATTCTTAAAAGTAGAAAAATGTAGTTATGAAGTAGCAACAAAAATAATTTCATGGTTGGGGGTCAGCACAACATGGGGAACTGCATTGAAGGATAGAAACATTAGGAAGGCAGAGAACCAACCACTGGTCTAAAGGGAGAGGTGCTTTAAAGTGCAGGGGTGGGGGTGGAGAGCATTTCCTAGTTCTCTGTAAACACAGCATCAGGACATTTATGACACATGACCCAGTAGTGGTTGTTTAGAACAGACAGCAGGCATGCTAGAGGTCTCTGAATGAATCATCAGAGGAGAGTATATCCTGCATCCTGCCAGGATAAGTGGTAATAGCTACAGCAGCCACTCCTCTTCTGTCATCTGCTTAGCTAAGAGCATTAGTGACAATGGGTCTTCTAAGGGTCAAGAATTCTGCTGGGCATGCAACATCAAAAGCAACTCTGCTCTTGAACTTGATAGGTTGTAGAGAGAAGCAGACGAGGGGGCTGGGGAGATGGCTCAATCAGCAAAGTGCATGCTGTGCAAAATGTGGGGACCTGAGGTGTAAGTTCAGTTGATCCCCACCCCTCACTTCAAATCCCAACACTGGGGAGGCAAAGGCAGGCAGAGCCCGGGGTTCACTGGGTGGCCAGCTGAGGCCCTAGATCACAATAAGAGACCTGCTCACAAAACCAGGTGGCTTACTCTTGAGGAATGAAAACTGAAGTTAATATTTTATCTTTATACACATCACACACATGCACATGATCAAGTGTGCAAGCACACACACACATATCTACATGCATATGCATATGCATAAAAATATAAGAGAAAAGCAAGTGTGTGTGTATGAAATAGAGATAGGGAGAGAGAGAGAGAGAGAGAGAGAGAGAGAGAGAGACATAAAGAGAGAGAATGTTTATTTGAGAAGACAGGGTCCCACTGTGTAATCCAGGCTTCTGAAAATTGAAATCATACTGTTTCAATCTCCCAAGGGGTGGGATTAAAGGTGCATGTTATCACCTAGATAACTATGAATATTTAAGGAAGTAATATTCAAAGTAAGAAGGCACCACCTATGTTCATGTGATGGTAGTGGGAGCTTGGACAGGAGGACAGTGGAGTTACAATTTAAAACTACCAGCCCTCAGCAATTAGGTGCCATTTCAGCGAGGGCTTGGAGGAAGGTGGAGTTGAGCCAGAACCCATGTTCCCATTCCACAGAGCTTAGCTGGGCTTTGACTGGCTCCCACATGTGTTGACTCTTAAAAAACAACAATAAAAAAAATCCACTACTCTTTGTTATGTCTATTCTCACCAGTATCTCTAACAGCCAGGTTGGGGCTCTTGGGGCTCTAGCTGGAAAGGAAGGAAATGCTAAACCACAGGCCCCACACAGCAGCAAAGAGCCCAGAAAGGGCAGGATGGCTCAGGCAGTCCACAAACAGCAAACTTGGCCTCCCAGAGTCCTGCTACTGAGGCAGGCTCCTGAGAACTCTTCCAAGCCTCCTGGGCCCCTGCTGGTGGCAGGCTCTTGCCTTGCTAGCAAGAGGGCAGTGAAGTGGCTGCTACCTTGAGCAAACTTACAAAGTTGTACCCCACCCTCGGTGGATCAAATGACAGTGAATGGCAGAGATGACTCACTCTCCCCACACACCCCCAACCTTCTATCTCTGACTAGAGAAGGAGGAAGAGAAGGCTATGCATCCGCACAGTAGCTCCTTCTACTTCCGTCATTATCGGAGGGTGGTGCTGGCCCTTGGGAGGGACTGAACCTCTCAAAGGAAGTCAATCCATTGCAAGACGGTGCATCACATAATGGCCTAGGTTCCAGCCCAAATGCATCTCTAACTTGCTGTGTGACAAAGCCAGTCTTCATCATCACATTCTTTCCCAAGGATGCACAAGGGACAGAAACTGCAGGCATGATATTGTGACCATAATGTCCCTCCCCAAGGCCAGAACCTGTTTGTCTTCAACAAAAGCATTTTCCACCCAAAGGTGGCAGACTTTTTGTTTGTTTGCTTTAATTTTTGTACTAACTAGGTTATATATGAATACTTGACTGCCTCCTCATCAGGATGACTGACCTAGGTGCATCTGTGACATAGATTTCCAGGTCTACCCTGCAATCCACGGAATCCACAGGGGCTAGGAGCTGGAGAGTAAATCCCAGCAGCCCTGAGGTGGCTCTAATGATGAGACCATCTTGCAAAGTAACTTCTGTTACTCTGGATTTCAATGGTGATTGTTATTTATGAGAGAGAGAGGGAGAGACAGAGAGAGAGAGAGAGAGAGAGAGAGAGAGAGAGAGAGAGAGAGAGAGAGGAGAAGGAACTTTGTAATTACAAAGGGAATAAGGTTGGTGTGGAGTGAACGAGACAAAAGGGCCTCATCTATCTGGGATCTGCCATCACAGTTCACTTCTTAATAGTCCATTCTAGTTTACGTATCTCACCTGTGGGCCTGGAATCAAATGTGATGACAGCTCCAGAAGAAAGAGATGGAAAGGGAAGAAGAAGAGAGCACAAATGTGCAGGGGGGCAGAGAGGGGGAAAGAAAGAGGAGGGGCAGCAGGACACACAATGCGCAGGAAGAGTAGGTACTGCCTCAAGCAAATGCAAGCTTTGTTGCCTCTCTTGCTCCATTTGTAGCTGCTCAGCCAATGAGGGTGAGACAAAGGCAGTTTCTTGTCATAGTTGGCCAGTAAAAGTGTTTCCTATCCCCATTTTGGTTGGCATACTCCTTGAAAGGCTGCACTCTTGCCTGGGGGTCCCTCCAGAACTGCATGCTCCAGGCCCAGGATGGGATAGACATCTGCACTTGTCTGGGGTGGCATTGTTAGAATGTCTCCCCCAACCCTGGCCTCAGCCCTCCTCCCAGAACACCTTGACACCATCATGGTCTCTGCTTTGAATTTCACCAATCTTTAAGGAAACAAAGTGCTCTGCCTTAACTCGACACCCTTTTAAACCAGGAAACAGACTTTCCATAATCCTTCCCTAGCCAGAGAAGAGTCACACTGTCTGAGGACTCAGGAAGGGGCTGTCATGGCCTCTTAGATTTCAATGGAACCCTGTGTGTAGGTTGGAGAATCTCTGAGAGAAATATGACCTCCCTACTTTTCTCTAATTGGCCGTCATTTTACTTGGACCTTACAAACGTTTGAGTGGGAAGCAGATATAGTCAGTTCTGTTTTACCAGTGTGGAACTTGAAGCAAATGAGAACTGGTGTGAAGTCGTAACTAAAGTTTCTGAACTTGCAGTGGAGGAAACTAAGCAGCAGTTGAGCTGAATTGCCCCTCATTGAGAAGGATTGTGGAGAGCTGGGTGTCTCTCCCTCTGCTCCTTCCTCAAGGCCTTCTCTTCCTCGGGTATAGAGATACACACTGTGTAGATGAGATAGTAGGTCCTGCCTGCTAGTAGGAAGCTTGCATCTTTATCGAGAGAAACACGTGAACTCTGCACTGCTCCTCTGATGGATCTAATCACTGCATGTGATGGATACAGTGAACATTAACAATGAAGGGCATTTGCTCATTCCTGTCTGTGGCTTGTGCCACACACACCAGTGCTGCTGCCCCCACCATCCCTGGCTACAACACGAGGCTTAGTCTAGGTGCTCTGAAGGCAACTTCTGTTGCTTTCTCTAAGATTCCCTCATCCTTAAAATGTTCAGGTCTTGATTAGCAACTGTGTCCCGAGAGAGTGCCTATATTTGGAGCAAGAGAATTTCATTACAGAATCAACATTTTTAAATCAAATCTAATTTAAATTTGCTTCCCCCCCTTATAAAACACTGTAGAGTCCATTTTCTGTTGGCCAACAACTCCTGGGCATGGGGACTGCCCTGGAGTATGGTTAATATACCCAGTGAGAGTCCATTGAAGAAAACTCATTTCTCCTTTGCTATCAGCTAAAGATAGCTTTTTAAGGTTATGGATGGGAGCCTGTGTCTACTTCCCCTGCTCAGTGCTGGGACCCGGTCTGGTTTGAACTTGTGCAGGCTTTGCATGTGCTGCCACCGTCTCTATGAGCTCATATGTGAATCAGTCATGTTGCATCTGGAAGACACTGTTTCCCTGGAATCGCATCACCTCTGGCTCTTACAATCTTTTTACCCCATCTTCCACGTAGTTCCCTGAGCCCTGAAGGGAAGGGTTTGATAAAGACATCATATTTTGGACTGAGCTCTCCAGAGTATCTCACTCTGTACATTGTCCAGTTATGGGTCTCTGTTTAATTCTGATATTTTAAGTAGTAGGAAAGGACACAGAATAAACAGAGGCATGTGATCTAATTTTGCTTCTGTGCTTGACTACAATCTCTTTTCCATTGACCCTTAGGACAACAGTCAAGAAAAACCAACCTATTTACAAGATGATGAAATACTAATTATTAAATATCTATATTGTAAAGGACAGAGCCAAGGAATTTATGTTCCTTTAATATTCCTCCCTTCCTGAGAACTATTACTTTCCCCTTCTACAGATGAGGAAACCAAGGCTCATACTATTGAGTAGCTTCCCAAGGATCCCATTGGAGGCAGGAGGCAAATTCAGCTTTAGAAACAATCCCTCCCACTCCATAGCCTTGTGCCATGCCATGGCTACTCTCTAACCCTCTCTTTCCAGCAAGATAGAATTAGTAAAAAAGGGAAAGTATTCTGGCCACCATTTTACGTAAAAGACAAGCTTATACTTAGTCAATGATTTTTGTTTGCTTGTATTTCCCCAGTGTTTCTTCTAATGTCCCCACTGACTCTCTGAGGTCAGTGCCATTATTATCCCCATTTTACAGAGGAACAGAAGCTCCAGGAGCTGAGACAGCGCGCTCAGAGTCCTCACAGCATCATGTGAGTATGAGGGCGTCCACATCTAACTCACCCTCATGTCCCAGCTGATTCTCTTCTAAGCCATCTTTTATACTTCCCTGGACAGATCCGAGATGCAGGGCTTCCTTGATATTCTCCCTGGTCCTCTCCCTTCGACAACTCTTCCTTACAGATTCTCACGGGACCTTTATAAATTGTGAGCTGCACATGCCAACAAGCCATGTTAGCCATTTGTTTTCCTCTGCCCTGATGCACATGCCCCAGACACTTTGACAAAGTAGCAGTACCAATGAATATCCTATCCCCCTGTAGTTTTACAGTATACATCTTTCTCCTGACCTCCCTCTCACTCCGTCATTTTTTTTTCTTTTTTGGCCACAGGGTTGGTTTCATACAGACCAGGCTAACATCTACCTCATTTTGTGTTGCTGAGGCTGGCCTTGAAATCTCAATCCTTCTGCTTCTGCTTCCTTCCAAGTGCTGGGATTTTAGGCATGTGCCACTATGTCTGACTGTGAATGGGATATTACCTGCTCTTCCAGTTAGAATGTAAGCATACTGTGTGTGAAGGATCTGTCCTTTACCTTTGTAGTTCCACACTGACAAGTCTTGAGAAATTATAGGCACCTAACAGCGTTCACCAAAAGAATGAGGTGTTCACATAGTAGTAATTGGCATGGAAACTGGGAGATGGAACTCAGATATCTTCAAAGGGTTAAATGCATAGTCACAAGCACATGGCCACCGTTTCTGACACTGTATTCTCCCATGAAGATTCACATTAGCAGCAGATGCATTTCCTTCCCCCTGGGATACTTTCTCTAACAGTTGTTGTGTGACTCGGCATTTGCAATGAGTTTTTTCAGACTTTATATGTCCAGAAAAGTCCTATTTTACCTACACTTGTCAGCTGTTGAAAAACACATTATCGAGTGCCTACTGTGTGTCAGGCACAGTTCTAAACAAAGAGAAACTGCAGCAAACACCACATCAGAGCACAACATAACAGAGGGCTCAGCTCTCATGCTCTGCCCCCGCATCCTTCTAGCATGCTTGCTTTTGACCAAAGACACAAACATATTTTGAGGCCTCTAACTTTCTCAGGAATCTCAAAATTAGTTATTAAAATGTTATTACTTTGATTATTTGTTCAGTAGCTGTAAGTATCATGAAGACTAAACCACAGCAATGTAGTTAAAGGTTTTTGCCTTCATTTCTTTCTTTCTTTCTTTCTTTCTTTCTTTCTTCCTTCTTTCCTTGTTTCCTTCCTTCCTTCCTTCCTTCCTTTCTTTCTTTCTTTCTTTCTTTTTTTTTTTTTTTTTTTTTTTTTTTTTTTGGTCTTGAAACTGTTTCCCTTCTGGGGGCTTAAGGAGTCTCCTTGGTGGTATTGTTCCTGACAGAATCCCCCTTCCCGATCTTCATAGTCACTCCTTAGGGTGCCATGCACTTTCTCTTCTCTGACTATGTGGGTGATTTTTCCCTTCACTGTTTATCTACAGACAGTAGTTTTTTTTTGGAAAATTTGATAACAACACATCACAGAGCAGCGGTCCGTCTGTTTCTTGAACTTAGGGTTTGTGATGCCTCTCAAATCTGTGATCTTGAGAATTTTTATCTAACTTGGGAGTTTCTCAGCTGCCGTGTCCTTGTGTTGTTGATTTCTGTCTCTCCTCTCGGCAGGCACATCTTTTGAGGACTGTAATTCTGCGTGTTCAGCTAGTTGAAGTGGCCCTGCAGTAGCTGGGCTCTGCTCTGCCTGCTACCAGCACTGGCGAGCAAACCCAGAGCCTCATGAGTGCTAAGCAAGCACTCTACCCCCAGCCGTAGCCCAGCTCCCTGATGATCTGCTTCGTGGTACTTTCTCTTCCATTTGACTTTGGGTAGTTTCTCTTGTTCTGTGTTCATATTTGATAACTCGGTTGGTTAGTTGTCAACTTGACACAAACTAGAGATACCAGAAAAGAGGGAACTGTCTCCAGGAAATTGCCTTGTAGTCAAGATCGTGGGGTGGGGCATTTTCTTGATTGCTGATTGGTGGGGAAGGGTCCAGCGCACCATGGATGGTGGTACCCCTGTGAAGATGAGTCTGGGAAGTATAAAGCAGTAGCTGAATGTGAGCCTGGGAGCAAGCCGGTAAGTAATTTCTTGTTCCTCAGAGGTCTCTGTTTCAGTTCCTGCTTTGAGCTTTTTCCTTGGCTTCCCTGAATAATGGGCTGTGACCTACCAGTCAAATACACCCTTCCCTCCCCAACACTGCTGTTGGTTATAACGCTGATGACAGCAGTGAAGTAACTAGGACACTGACTTGATTGTGCAAAACCTAGTTTCCGGTGAAACTACAGCAGTTTACCCCTCATCCAGACACTTGCACCTCTAGAAGTTCTGTGCTGATCTGTTTGTGTTTTTTGTGCCTCAGCTTGACTTTGGTCATACGGAGCTCAGCTACGGTGTTCCTTTTTGATAAATCCCGCTATCTGGAGCAGTTACGGGTCAGTTTTAAAATGTTTTTTTTTCCCACTGTGGGTCATTTTTATTTCCTTACCTGCTACTGATTAGAAACTTCACACTGTGCTTTTGTTTGATCATGGATGCTTTTGCACATTCAAGTTTTGTCTGAGGATGTAGTAAGGTTGCTTGGGAAAACAGTCTGCATTGTCTCTGACTTGTTTGTAAGATTGATTCACCAGGACTGATCGTTCTTCATTTCGGAGTCCAGCCCTTCCTGTGCACTCTCCATGGTGACTGACTCTGGGACCCTGACACCTGACTTACATTAATGGGCACCATTTTTAACCCTCTGGCTTCTGTTCCTTCTCTGATTGGGTAGATCTTTGGTCAGACACAGGCTTCCTCCCACGCATCGGCTGACCAGCACCCTATTAGTGAGGGATCCTGGAAAATTTTCCAGGACATTTTCTCTCCAGTTCTCTCCTCTCAGGCACACAGATAATGGACTCTAATCTCCAGGAGTCTCTCTACCCTGCCTCCTCAACTCCAGGATCCATCAGATGCAGGTTTTCCCTGTTCTTGCCCTGATGAGAAGACTGGAAGCTGAGGGTAAGCATAGGAGTTGACACTGTGCTTCTATTGGTGAGAACTACAGTAAACTGATAAGAATGAATCCCACTTAAATGGGACTCCTGACTGCTTTCACAGTAGAATGTGAATCTAGAAATATACTTTCCATTGCTTTTTAGAGAAAGCAGATTCTGCGAAACATTTGATGATTTTAAAATACAGGATGAGCAAAGTCTAAAGTATCTGAGGCTGAATCTGTGTCCAACAATTCTGGCTTCTGAGTGTCTGGCTTTCAACAGAACTCATCCATGCACTGGTGGGACTGTCCTGTGCCTGTACTCTTATATAAAGCCGCCACCCTTTTTCACAGGAGGTCCCCCAGCAGACATGCCTGAAGCTATAGGTGGTACTGATCCTGATAAAATACATATGATGAGTCTGCCTATGAAGACATACCTATGATAAAGACCAAGTTATAAACCAGGTACAACAATAATGATAATAAAGGAGCAGCTGTTACACTACTGTAAAATAAAAGCTGGACTCTCTCTCTCCCATTCTCTCTCTTTTCCTCTTTCTCTGTATTTTATTGTACTGTGTTTTCCAATGCAGTTGATCATGGGTAATGGAAACATGGGGAGCAAAACCACAAGTGAAGAGTGGCTACTGTAGTAGTTACCATGCACCTGTAGCTACTGAAATATGCCCGGTGGGCCGGTAGAGCTGGATCTTAGATTTAACCTATATTTGAATCAGCCATATGTGCCTATAAAAAAGTCAGCCATAAGAGCCCTTCATGCCTTCATTTCCTTCACTTTTCTGGACAAAGAAGAAATAGCCAGGCTAAGTGTATTTTCCTTATTTCAAACCCACTCAAGCAACCTTCCAGCTTCCTGTTTTCTTGGGCTACTTTCTTTTTATCATCATGCACTCCGAGGCCCTTAGGCTCCAGGGAATGCCCAGAGTAGATGTTTCAAACCGGGAGCATTTGTGTTGCTTTTCACAATGTTTAAGAACATTTGAGTCAGGATTGAAAAATTGAGACAGACCATTTGAGCTGAGTGACTGTAGGGTTCTCAGAATGGATAATGTGATATGTGATTAACCTTCACTAACACTGTCCCCTGCTGTTTCACCGTCACCCAACCTTTGTACTGGTTATCTTGAAAATCATAATTTCCTATTTTTATTTTATTGTCGAAATACTTCTCTGGAGACACTTGCATTTAAGGATAACAAAAAGAGAGATAAACCCAGTGGGGATTCCTGTTTAGAACCTGTCCTACTTTGTACATTCATATCAACTGCCTGACCTCTGTATTTGAGCATGTGAGGCCTCTACTAGGACAATGACAAAATACGGGTCACAATACGCATACAGCTGCTTCCCATTTCAGCACTCAGGGTAGACATTACTAATCGATCATAGCTCCTTTTCCTCTGCATTCTTCTTAATACCAGTAGCAATCATCCCAAGAAATCAGTGTTGACAGATAAAAATGACCTCCACATTCATTTTACTAACCACAAAACAGAGGTCTGGAAATCTTAAACCGGTGAGTCAATGAAGATGCCACGATGAGCTAGACAGATGACTCAGCAGTTAAGGCCACGTACTGCTCTTAAAGGGGTCCCAAATTCTGCTCCAAGAATCCACATCAAGTACCTCAAGGTTGTAACTCCAGCTCCAGGTTATCTGACACATTCTTCTGGCCTATATATGCACCTTTACTCTCATGCATTTACTCACATGAAAACACACAAACAAACACATAATTTTAACATGAAATCAATCTTTTAAAAGATGTTATGATGAATCCATAGGGTCTCTTGACTTTGGTACTGTGTTCACAGGCCCAATTTATTCTATCAAAAAGATGGGAAGTAAAACACACAACCCAGTGTTGAACAAAGCATCCAACTTCTAGCATGCTTGGATCTGTTACTTCCTTTGAACTCAGCATGTGATTCCTCTTCCCTAGAGCCTGTCATGGTCCTCAACCTACCTACCTCTTTTTACCATTTAAAATTACATTACTGTACTCCTGGCCCAGTGTCCCCTGAACAGGTCTTTTGTTCAACCTGCTGCCCATCCTGCTCCCAATCTGCTGTGCATCAGGGGGCATACTCACGGCATCCTCAGCTTAGGGAACTTCTGGATGTCATTTTCTGTCAGGTTCTGAAAAGAAAAGACACTTGGCAGGCTGGTTAAAAACACACAGGAGGCCCCTGATCAGGTGGCTAGGGAGGGAAGGACAGAGAACCATTGTCACCATCAACATCATGAGGTTTACGTTTCAAAGGGAATCCTGTAACTAGAATCTTATGTTAAATTTCTTTAATCATAAACAGAAATGACTGTAGTAAACAAATATGGG
Source organism: Phodopus roborovskii (assembly GCF_943737965.1). Taxonomy (NCBI): domain Eukaryota; kingdom Metazoa; phylum Chordata; class Mammalia; order Rodentia; family Cricetidae; genus Phodopus; species Phodopus roborovskii. The sequence goes on from NW_026126407.1 coordinate 44,327,204, forward strand.
GAAAATCTGTGAAACCAAACAGAATTTGTAGCATGGGCAAAATTTGGCAACCTCCCCCTGTGTTTTCACCCCATGGTTCAGGCCCCTACTCAGTTTTGCATAGGAAGGGAGAAGTTAGGGCCCTCAGAGGAGCTAGCTAGGACTGAGGTGTCTTGGCAAGGTGTTTGGTGGAACAGCAGGTCCAGCCTTTATCAGCCCGTGGAGAGTTTTCTGAGCAGGATCCTGTCAGGCTGCCTACAGTGAAAGGATGAAGAAACAGCCATATACCTAGAAGGCGGAAGACCACGGCTTCCTTCAGAGTGTGGCATAATGGGTTGAAGGCATCTTGGGTCTTCCAGAGCGATACTCTGGAAACAACTGAGAGGAGGACACAAGCTGAGAAAGCTGAGGAAGAGATGAAGGATAGGCGCACGGCTGTGACTGGAGACAGAAGAGAAGGATGCTGGGAAAGAAAGAAGACTTCTAAAACACGGACAACTGCTGGGAAGGAAGATGAGAAACATTGAAACAGGCTTTGGGAGTTTTGCTGTGTGACATAACTTCCTCCTCCCCTTCTTTCAAAACCCACCAGAAATCCTGGGCTAAACTTTATTGGAGTTAGATGTATGGATTTTAAAAACATGGTTATATGCTGAGTTCGGAAAAGAGATCCATAGATAGGATAGCTACAAGCCAGGCCTGCTTGTCTCTCAATGTCCATTCTTTGGTCTTCCTTACCATAAGAACCTGAATTTGGTTCAGGGTAGGAAATGTGTTTGTGCAAAATATTTAACTCCCAAGTTACCATGGAGATGGTGGAGTCACATGGTTCATTTGTGGCCAGTAAGATGTAATTTGCAGTTTACTGGATGAGATCTCTAGAATAATGATTATTTTTCACTTTTTTTGGGCTCTTTTGCAAAGGATATATATATCCTAAAGGTGGAGCATCCAGCTTGAAGTGATTAGCACAAAACTCCAAGGCTTCCCATATGCTGAATGGGGCCTAAGTTCTGGGCTTCCTCCAGAAGTCACTCAGCCCTGAGTGTCCACTTGTACATGTCTTAGTGCTTGAGAAAGACCACATACATTCCCAGTTAATCCATCAAGTACTTCCCTCCTTCACGAAGCACAGCATCCCATTTTCTAACCAGAAAAGACTCCGTTCTTCTCCGTGTTAAACCTAAGCGACATTAAGACAGATGAGGGGGAGGTGGCTACCGGCTCCCACACTGAAGAAGGAAGACATGGAAGGAGTGAGGAAAAGGAGAAGGGGAAGAAGGGAAGGGGATAGCACGCACTGTTGCCTCCATTAGCAGAATAGTCCTGGATAGTTCAGAGCTGACAGGGTATGAGCTGAGTAACTAGAGCTTAGATTAAGACCTTCAAAGTGAGCCCAGAGCACAGTGCATTTTGCTTGGACAGGCACAGGGTTCCACTCCCTACTCTGGCTCCTCTTGCCCCCTTTGCTCTCCCTCCTGTTCACAGGGTAAGTAGGATGTGCTGCTTTCTCTGAAGTGCTGATAGGTCTCAGAGATTGGAACAGAGGAGATGCTGTTCAGATACCATCTCTCAACCAAGGAAACAGCCGTCCTATCAAGTCACTTCAGGCCTGACACTCACATGGAGTGTTGGGCGAGAGTCACATAGCTGAGAAGTGCCACTATTATCCCCAAGTGTGACCCTGCACAGTGCATTCCTTCATCAGAGGATGAAACAAAGGGGAATTGGGGACAGGGGACAAATGCTTACTCAAGACTAGTCAGGACAACAGGGCAACCAGACCCTCTCCAAAGATGTTGCCCTCCACCTGTACTCAAAGTGGTGTCCCTTTTCTCAGTGCTAAGGCATCAGAATGAAACATACAGATTTAGTGTGGTTGCAGGAATCCCAACAATAAAACACAGGGAATTCTATCCATTTAAAGCTCATTATGATCAAAACAACAACAAAACCTACACCATATAGGACTAAGCATGTTTTGGTTTAGTCATTAGATTTGTGACTTAAGACAAAATTACCACATCTCTGCATATGTTTCCTTATTTGTAAATGAGGTGGTTGAAGACATCCGTGAAGGTATCTTTCTGCTAAAAACAGCTTCATGAAGGCAGGAATCTTACATATTAATAATTTCTCTGTCCCCAGCATATGGGGATCTAGGATAGAAAAGGAACTCATCTCAGGGCGAGACTTCTGAGGTTCTCAAGAAGGAGAATAAAATTACAGGTGGTAGTGAGATCACCATCACTAAAGATGCTGAAGCAGAGCAGGGCGGGGATGCAGTGTCAGAAATGGACTGGTGTGCTGTGTAGCAAGCCACAACATATGCCATCTTGTTCCCTTTCAACTAGCTTGAAGTCTCATGGTTAAGCTTTTATTCTATGACATAAAGACATACAATTTGATTGCCCTTCTCACTCTGAATCTGAGGACATCTCCCATGAGACCTTTAAATTCATATTCTTTCCTGCTTAAAGAGTGAAGCAAAATATCCAGAAAGGACAACTTGGAACAGTGACAGTCTGTACTTAACACTCAAGCAAAGCATCATCTCTGGGAAAAGATGAGACCACCTTCCTGACAGCCAAATGCCTCTGCCTTCATCTGAACTGAGTTTCTTTCCCTTTAGTGGTCTGGATTTAACATGGACCTGAAACACGAGCCTATATTTAAAGCTTGTGGAATTATAACAGAGTAGAGAGGGCACCCTCACGTGTTTGTTTGACAGTCACTATACGTATTCTGTAATAAGGAGGAGATGAAGAGGAAGAAGGTAGCCGCCCTTTAAGTCCACTCAGTGGATGTGTATGCAGAGTTAGCAACCAGGAATGAAAACCCCCGGGTTCTTCAGTGGTATCTCCTGCTACCCACTCCGGGCTTCTCAGAGTATACATGGCAATTGAGTAGAATTTCAAGGTGTGTGTGTATGTGTGTGTGTGTGTGTGTGTGTGTGTGTGTGTGTGTGTGTGTGTGTATGCGGGGGTTTAAACTGTGCTCAGATTCCTTCAATATATTACTTTGAAGTCTATCTTGCTGTCTATACAAGAGCTTACAGGGCTCCTGAACAAGACATTGAGTTAGTGAGAAAGACCTATCAACCCTTTGATCAAAGCAAATGGCTTAATGGGACACTGACCACGACATTGACCATGAGCAGCCTAGGGGACAAGGTAGGTCAGTTGGCCCTGAAGCTGATGGGAAGAACACAGCACATTTTTCATTTCAGTGTTGGGACTGGACAGAGCTTACCAAAAACCGAGCGCCGTCAATGTGGTATTTCTTCACCGCCTTCTCACAGTCCCTGTAGTTCAACTGCACAGAGAAGCACAAGGTGCCATCAGTGCCACAGGCTCCTGTGTTTCCCCTCTTCTGCCTCCCCCCAGAGCTGAGCAATATGTGGTACCTGTGGCTAGCCAACCCCCTCCTGATCCTTTGTCTAAAAGAGGGGCCAGGTCCCCACCTCAGCCATACTTTCACTACCTCACCCCCCCCCACCCCAGACAGTCTGAAATGGAGAAATTGTATACTCTAGTCCTTGGTACCAGAACCTCTGGACAGACAGTTTTCAAAGCCCCAGATGGGTGGTCACATTGTAATCAGGAAAGCATGAAGGGACTAACAGAAGAAATCAAACACCAGCCCCTGTCCTGTGTCCCCAAAGGTGATCTTAGTGACCACATCAGTCATTTATGCCTAGCCCATTTCTGAACATGATGGAGGAATCAACTCACATTCAGACTTGTTAGAGTGACATTTTCTTTTTAACTTAAATGACCTAGAACAACAACACAAACACTGTCTGGTACTATGACAAACTTGTTTTAAATATTTTGTCGAGGACCCCATTTACTAAATAATTCCTGTAATTTTAACCACTGAATGTTCACAGGTCATCTCCCTGACCACCATTTCAGCAATGAGATCAGCAGCTGCTAGTTAGCACTGGATGGGATGCTCTGTATGTAGCAGACCCTGCTTCCACCCCAAAGCGACTGCAAATCACTTAATCTTCCAGTTTCATGAGAAGAGAAACATAGAGAGCTAAGAAACTTGCATGGGTGGAAGGTGACAAAGGTGACCATTGAGCTTTGGAACTTGGCTTTAATGTTTCCATGAAGAATAGTCTTTAAGTAGCAGCGTCAGGTACATAAGTCCTTACAGTGAGTAATCAGGGGTGCATTCAAACCCACCACTCCGATAGCACACACTACACAGTGGACATTCTGTCGCCTTTTTCTCTGTAGGGTACATTGTTGAAGTCAAGTTTTCAGAACAGAGTGATGGAATCAACAGAGGTATGTGTCTGTAAGGTCTTGGTTGGTTATTTTTCAAAGCTGATCTATGACTGTGGTCTTGCCTTGTCCTCACTAGCACAAAACTTCACACCAGAAATAGCTCCAAGATTGAGAGGTCTGATGTATTTAAGGTGACATATTTTTCTCTGAGGACCTCACGAACAGTTAGTCCAACCTTCTTTGGAGGAAATTTTCAAATCAGTTTCTTATCTATGACACCCCCCCCCCCAAATGTGAAAAGTAAACACGGCTGGGTGTAGAGGCACACACCCCTTATCTTAGCACCCAGGAGAATGAGGCAGGGGGACAGGTTTGCCAGTCCAAGAGAAGCCTGGGCTATACTCCAAAAACCCATCTCAATAATAATAATAATAATAAGAAGAAGAAGAAGAAGAAGAAGAAGAAGAAGAAGAATAATTTTAAGATATAATTGCCATCTCCTTGTCTGGAAGAGCAGACTGAAGACCCACACTGTCAAGGGCAGGCAGCATCTGCAGCATGGTGCTGTCTCCTTGACTCATATGCACATGTACAGTGGGCTTTTGGAAATGTCAGCTTCCTTTAATTCATTTCACTGCCATCACTATCAGATGGATTGCCAGTTCTGCAGAGTACCAGTTTTGACTCTAAACCAAAACTAGAGTTCTAGCCTTGAACCTAGACAATTGATGCAATTCAGTAAGATTTAAGTCTTGAGACCTAAAAATCTGTATTTCAACAAGCACCCTAAGTAATTCTCATTAGCAGCTAAGATACCAATCTTGGCACTGACCAAGTGGTTCTTCAACTTTGTAGATGACAGGGACTGGGGCCCAGAGAGAAGAAGGGTCTGACTTAAGGTCACATAGTGAGGTAGAAACCCAACAGCATTAGAACACATAGCTATGAGCCAGGTGACTATATTGCATGGCCTGAGAATGTTCTCCTGTGAGGCCTAAGCCAATTGAAGGAGTTAGGGACGTGCAGACTATGGCCTTAATCCTCATGGTTCCCATCCTCAATCCAGGGCAAGGCATACATCTGAGGCAATATGACACAAAGCCTCACCAGCTTGCCTCAGCCTCCCCAGCCAGGTTCTGGTTAGAAGATCAGGATAAAGGTGGGGTAGAACATGAAACTTAATGCCTCACACATATTTCCTTTCAACCTCACCTCCATCTCACCTGGTTAGTTACTGATAATACCTCTGTTTCACTGTATATGTAGACTGAGGTACAGGGAAGCAAAGTAATTAAAAATACTAAGTTCCCAAGCTAGCTGGGAAGGACCAAAGTGTATTTGACTCCAGAACTGGAAAGAAGTCTCAGTGGCCCAACCCGACTGCTTCTGTAGACATTATACTTGCTGGTCAGTCCTTTAAGTGACACACTGATGTCCAAGAGCATCTGTAAGTGGCTCTGTGTTCATTTCACAGAGTGTCTTCTCAGGGACCAATGAATTTAGGGTCTGAAGAGTTTCATCTGTGTCTGTGGTAGGGGGCTGGTCCTTCTAGCATTATCAATTCCCCCGCCAGCTTCCTTGTTCCCACCAGAAGGAGAGACCTGTCCCTGGAATGTAGCTTTTACTAAGGTCCATGATCCCCAAGAAGAAACCTCCCCTTCTCTTAGCTCAAGCAGAATGGTGTCTGCTTGGCCTATCTAAGGCCTACCCTGTGCTGAAGGGAACTTGACCCACACTTTATCTGTGGCACCATGAGATTACATAATATCCTAGTTGCACTTGAATATGGGCCCTTTCTGTGCCTCTTGGTCCCTCCCCAGACTTCCCTGCCTTAATTCTCGATTCCATTCTCACTGCTCCATTGAAATAATTCACTACTTCACTCCACCATGGCAAATTTACCTTTCTGCCCTAACTTACTTCATTTTTAGTTAAGAAAGGTAACTTAATAACATGCTTCAAAGTCAGCTGTCTAATCACATTTCCACCCACAGTATTGAAAGAGATGTTTACGATGATCTTTTAGGGAGAAAGTAACCAAAATAAGATTCATGAAAAGTGGCAAATATCAGGATCTGTGGGGTAGTGCTCCTACCATGCCTCACCCAGTACAGAATGCTCACATTTTCTTCTGTAGGTTGGGAAGGAACCACTGTGTATATTACAGTTTTAATTTTACAACCCAATGAGCCTATTCTACTTCGTAGATCTCCGTTTCTTCAGAAAAAAACAGAAGGTAAAATAGATGAATTCTATGGCCTTAGCTTTAGGACGTCATCTTCATCACTGCCTGGAATATCAGTGGATATGAGGCCAGCCGGAAGAAATGGAGACAATAGAAACTCGTGTCTCTCATTAGACCTCTTAGCTCTTCTGTATGGGTGCCTTAGAGGAGTTAGGTTTCTTCAGATACCCCTAAGCAGACATGTGGTCCTTATTAGCAGATAACTGAACAAGGACCCTTGACTATTTCCTCCTAGCCTGGAAGTAGGACACTAGTCCTGCTTGACTTGTAATTCTACTTAGCTTATCCATTGTGTCCCTAACTATCCTGGGGCTCATGTCTGCTTTCTGGCCTACTTTTAAGGATTCTTATAAAGCTCTGGTGAAACTCCGGCCACTAAAGAAACATTCCCCTCTTCCAAGATCATGGACAATGGATGCTCAAATGCCACTGTTCAGCTAGCCATCTGTCCATCCCTCCTGCCCTGCTTGTCCATCCCTTCTATCCCAGAACTCTATATCTCCTTTTCTAGGTAAGTAGACTTCACCATAACCATTCTCTGCATTTCAGAGCATGTGCTGTTAAGCTAAATAGGCATGACTCCAATCCAACCTGATCACTTAAACTCAAGAGCTGACTTCAGTTACTGACGTTGAGATGCAATGGTGTCAGTACATATCCTTAATATGGTAACACGGAACTCACATTGCAATGGGTTGTGTCTAACAAGACCCAGTCTGTGGAGCACTGGACCCACACCTGTATGTACTAGGGACTTGTGCATGGGAGCCCTCCCCCCATTTTTCTCTACAGGACACATTGCCCACAAAGCTCAGTAGTCTGCCTGCCTCCCAGGAAGGTAGCAACTGCAGGTGGTAACTCTGCAGCTATCTTGTACACCTTTCATATTCCATCCAGATTCTGCCTCCACTCTGCCCACCCTACCGAAGTCATACCAACCCAACCAGAAGCACAGGAGTGAAAGACTCACCTTCCTAAAATAATCAGCTAGGCTGTCCGGGTTCCAGGCTAAGACCTCTGAGCGAAAGGGCACATTCTTCAAGGCCATGGCTGCTATTCGGGGAGCTCACAGGCTGGGGAGAGCCGCTGCAGCCATGAACAGAGAAAAACCCAGACCTAGAGCACTGAGGTGTCCCCGGCTCTTCCAAATTCCAACTACGCTCAGGAACACCCTTGTTGAACAGGCACTGTTTCTGTTCTAACCAGATCCCAAGAAGCAGTGGCTTCCCCTGTGAACAAATATGGTCTCTTCTCAGAAAACGGCTCAGCTAGTTTCCTTTACCACTTCCTCTGCTGACTTCTAAATAAGTAAACAAGGAAGGCCAGCTCTGGGGACTCAATGCAGAGAGAGAGAGACAGAGAGAGAGAGAGAGAGAGAGAGAGAGAGAGAGAGAGAGAGACTGGTAAGAGACTGGTGGTAATTTCCCACTGGTCCAGGCACTCTAGCCAAGTGGGGCTTAAACTCTGTTCCAGCAGCTTTTTCTACTAGAATTCTAGGCACGCAAAGCTAGATACCACACTTCTGCATGACTGGGTCTATGCAGATAACAGGCTCTTTTGACAGTTCCCTAAAATTATCTATAATATCATCCTCTAGTGAACTGTGGAGGAAGGAAGATGGTCTCTTCATGTTCTCCAACCTCCTTCCCCACTAGTCTGTTTTTATTGAAAGCCAAGGTGCCTTCAGCTGCTTCTCAGTGTTAAGATCAGTGAGTGGGTCCTTGGTGAGTGAGGCAGCCAGGCTCTGTGTGGTGAAAGTTTCTACGGTGCAGAGGACCATCTACATTCTGATACGAATATGTCTGCATATGCCTTGGGCATGGAGTGACTGAAGGGACCACTATTAGCTCAGGACATCCCAGGACCAAGTTCTTGGGAAAAAAGATATTTACGTATCCCAGAGGGACAAAAGACAGGGAAAAAGACAAAGATGGGAAATAAAGGATGAGGGAGAAGGTAGAGAGGGGAGGGATATTTGTCCCAGAGGGGAACAAAGAGCTGCCTCTAGATAGAGAAGAAACAGACATGGCCCATAGGAAAATGGCAGTTTATAAAGGTAAAAGGGGAAAGCCTGAGTTTAATTTTATTGGGTATAGTAATTAGGTGAGCCATTGGGGGCTTTTGATTCCTGGGCTTCAATACTTTGATAGCTGGATAATGGTAGCCAGGCTCAGGAGGAGGAAGTGACCCTGGCTTTAGGAATGTAATCTAACAGTTTTCGGCAAGGCAGAGGCAATGGAGGGGTGGGGGAAGGGTAAGGCCTGCCAAAGCCATGTTTGCCATGTTCAGGCCCAGCTAAAGTCCCTTCATAACAGTTTGGTAACTAGTTTCCATATCTGCAAGGCAGGAAAGGAGAAAGCTTATATACATACAACTTTAATGTATTTGCTAGGCAAATGTAAAAATCAAAAGTTTAAAACATTGTTGTTATTGGTAGCACAATAGCTTCCATACACTGTGCTTTCTTACTTTATATTCTGTCTACTATCATTTTTTTCCCATTGAGTCCACCATATATGTAGCCAAAGAGTATATTCCCTGGAGATAGGAGATGGGAATCTGTTGCATCTTTCTTCAGTTTCAGACTTTGAACAGATCTCATAGACTGAAACAATCCTTGATAGTGAGTGAGACCTGAGGCTAAAAGCAAATGTAAACACAGGTGAGCCAGTGTCCCATATGGACATGCACATACATGTTTGCACATATGGGAATGTATAGACTCACACATGTGCACAGCTCTCTATTCCAGTGTTTGAACAATACTCTATTGGTACCTGCGATGCTCTTCCTAAGGTTTCTCAAGGGTAGTTTTAGTAATGTATGCCTCTAGTAGCTATCTCATTGCCTATTTATGAACTTAAATGAGACACAGATGAAGTGTCAGACCCCATCCCTGGAAAGTGGTCCATGATGGTGATCTGCAGGAGGCATCAACATTAAGTGTCCAACAACTGATGATGCTCAATGGACTGCCCTGCTGCTCTAAAGCTCCTTGACTAGTGAGAGACATTACTTCATTCTTCAGATCAGCAGCATGTCAGCCATGATGGAGGCAAATCACTTTCAAGTAGAGTAAATAAGACATCATGGGATGGGAGGGAAGAGTGGATGGATGAAGATTCTGGCCCTCAATCAGTCAACCAGTCAAGGTCTCTCAAAATAGAGAATTTCTGTGGAAAGAAACATTCTAGATCATCCTTAAAACTAAAAGCAATAGTGGGTTGTCTTTTTTGGGGGGGTTCAGCATTGTGTCTTTTAATATTGTTCACCCAACTCAAGGTTAAAAAACAACAACAGAAAAAAATGGAAGATAGAACTAAATATTGTTAAATATTATACCCCTTTGGAAAAAATTATCCAATAAAAAGTGGCCAAGGGGACCAGTATCAAGGTAGCCACAGAAACCAGAAACAAAGGTAATGACAGTGAAGGTAGTAAAGGTGCAAGACCCCAGGAAGCCCCTGCAGTGTGTCAGATAGTACCTTGAGAACTTTATACCAACCGTCCCTGATGGCTGGCACAGTCTTTAAACAGCCATTTATTTGCCTGCTCCCTTCGTCCCTCAAGTAGGTTGTGCACCCCAATCTTTTCAAGAGTATACCTGAGTCCAGAGCCACTATCCATTTATCTCCTCAGGGTTCTGAGATGCTTTGGCAATGCCCAGAATAGAGTCAGAATTCAAACTAGGTCTGTCTGCAGAGCTTGCACAGCAGCTCCCATGTTCGTTTCTGGCCTGCAGCCCATGAAGGGTCAATGAACTGCTTGCTGCTCTGAAGTGTCTCTCACATTGTGTGCTCTGCCCATTGACCCACAGACCCATACCTCAGATAAGGCATCAGGGCAGAGACAGAGAGAGAGAGAGAGAGAGAGAGAGAGAGAGAGAGAGAGAGAGAGAGAGAGAGAGGAGAGAGAGCAGATGATGAAAGGAGAAGTATGTTGCCTCAGGCCTGAAGAATGTCCTCTTCCTATCCTTGGGTGACTTCCTAATAAGTTTAGGTTTCACATCTCCTGTGTCTAGCTCAAGTGTTCCAGAAACTCCCATGGCAGAGCAGCTCTGAAGAACCCCTCTCAGGAAACATGACAATGTGTGTGACAGTATGTCATCTCACTTGTTCCAGACTAGTTCTCTTTACATGTAAAGCAGACAGGCCTTTTCACCAGTGGTAGGATAGCTAGGACTCGGTGCATATCAAGGTATCATTCTGTTTATTGCCTTTAAGCATGAAACAGAGTAGCAGACAGGAACTAAGGAGCAAAGGTCCAGCATCAGAACCAAAGAAACCTCTTTGATGGGGCAACTGGTCCCACCCCATCTCTTTTGACCAGAACCAGGTAGAGAAACCCAGTTGTTTATGAAGAAACAAGCTCAAAGATTAGCCAAAGTAAGAGATTGCTTCCGGAATCTTTCATAGGTACTGAGATCTGTCAGAGCACAAGTTCCTTATATAAAATGGTGTAGTTCTTAAACCTAATATGTATACACCCTCTCACATTTCTAGAAGACTGATAATTCCTAAGAATACCAATGCTGTGTGTAGCTGTGATACTCTGTTGTTTAGGGAATAATGGCAAAGAGAAGAAACTCTACCCACACTCAGCGTGGATCCAATTTTTAAAAATATTTCCCATCTGTTGTTGGTTGAACACATGTACATAGAGTCTGCAGACACAGAAGACCAACCATATGTCTCAAGGTAAAAGCAACACAGAGAAAGCACTGAGCCAGTGACTGGCAGGGATTCATACAATGGGAATTGAGAAGCTGTGGGAAAGAAAGCAATGCTTGCAGTATGTCTGACTGTTGGAACATAGGGGCAGACAGGGAAGGTGGAACCCTTCTGCTCCCTCCCTTAGTCCACCAAGCCTAGAGTCACAGCATCCACCCACCCACCCACCCACCCCTTTACCTCTACCTCACAGCAGAATCACAGGGCAGAGGTGATAACCACCTATCTCAATGACTCATTCTAGAAGTGAGAAAATAGAGTGGGGTGCTGCTGCTGCTGCTCCTGGGGAACTGTCACATCAGGACCAGGGAAGAAAGAAAAGTAAAGGTTTTGTACATGAGAACATGTTGTCCTTCTTAGGGCAGAGGCTAAGGGAAGTTATCCCACCATGCTCAGGGGCAGGCAGTAGAAATGGCACCCATTCTGGATGACAAAAGCCGATAGGAGAATTCAGTGGAGGAGAACCATGGTGGGTCCTTCACAGAACCTGACATCTCATATGATGGTGCAGAACAAAGAATACCTTCTAAACAGTGCAGGGAACAGGGGACAGGACCCCAGTAACCGCCACCTCCGTAGGCCCAGTGCTTCCTAGCACTCCTAGGGCTGCAGAATAGGAGATGGTGAAAATGGCCTTGCACCGTCCCATCCCAGCCCTTTGATAACACTCATCCTGTCTCCACAGCCCTGAGAGGTCCCTCCCACCTGTCCTGGACACTAGTCTCACCTCCCTCGTCCATGGATAACACAGGAGGAAAATATGAGTGAGCTGCCCTAGACAAGGCAAGGCAAGGACCAGCAACATTTTCCACTTCCTCGTGGCTGACAATTTTATTTTATTTTTAAAAATCTCCTTGCTTTGATTCTTTTGCTTTGCTGTTCAGCTGAGGTACCTTAGAAGTTCAAGGTAAATGGGAGGAAGTCCTAATTTGGACTTCCTGTCAAACCTCCTTCCTTCTCTATCCTGTGTTTCACTTTGGTCGCCCTGAACTCAGATAAGTATGTTACTGAGAGAAAACTCCCAACGTGCCAGGAAGTGTGAGTGGCTGTGGGCAGGGGCAAGAGGGAGGGGCCAGCTTCTCTGCCTAATGGATGAGAAACCTTTGCTTCCTTCTATGGACAAGCTGGAATGTGGCAGAAGTGGCAGAGGAGGATATTACAAGAATAAAAAGCAAAAGGGATTTAAGCCCCTGGCATCAAAATCAGCTCAGTCTAGCTGCCTCTCATGGTAAAGGGAAGGTTTGAGGCTAAAAAGAATGACAAGATTAGGGGACTGGTTTATGTTTTAGGTGAAGCCGAAGCATGGAGAAAGTCTACCACCTCTTCCCAGGAACGTCCATGGTTTGGAGAGAAGAAATGGTAGGTGGGCCTTTATTCATTATGCCATGTAACCCTCACAACCACTGCACCGGCGGGGATTCTGGCACATGTACCCAGTTTACAAATGGGAAGGAAGGGTGGAGGAAGAGTATCTGCTTATTGAAAGCCCCACAGAGAGCCAGAGGTAGAATGTGGGGTCTGATGCCGAGAGAGACATGGTTTGCAGAGGTAGAAACCTTACAGCTGAGTCATCAGCATCACCTGGAACAGGTCTTGCTGGTCACATCTGCCAGGCTTCAAAACCCTTTTCCTTTGTGTTCTAAAATGATGGCCCTACGTTTGCACACATTGTTCTCTAGTGAGGAAGGAGGAGCAAGCTAAGTGAGTCTGATGCTGTGTTTGGGGTACAGGGTGTTCTGCAAGCTCAGACACATAGCACTGCTACACCAGGGTGATTTGGAGGTGAGGTGCTGAAAGAGAAGGGGAAACTGAGGAAAGAAAAAGACCGTCAAATTCTACTCTTCCCATTGGGAGCCCCAGTGAGGTCGGAGTCATGGTGTGGCTCTTACATTCCAAGCTTGCTTCTGAAAACCGTGCTTGCAGGTATGTGAGGGCCCTGAATCCTTCAAGTAGGCTACCTTGCTGGTCGGGCATTATGATGCTTGTGTCCTCAGGACCCTAACTCTGCAAGAACAGATGAACATTACTGTTCAATTTGTCCACACAATATGAAAGGGAATAAAGCAGGCAACCTAGAGTAACTACATTGTGGACCACAGGCTGGCAACCGCTAAGCCCCACCAGTGGAGTGTCTGACTTTGAACTCCTTTTAAAACCACCCAATCTTTATATTTTTATGTAATAGAGTTAGGATTGAACCTGGAACCTTGCACATGCTACATCCCCAGCTCTTCTTGTCTTTTGTGGGATGCGAATAAACTTAACATCCTTCATAGTCATTTGTTGATAAATGAAGCTGTTAGTGTTACATGACTGAGCTATACCTGATGTAGCATAGAGACATTTCCAGTTTATTTACTTTCCCCAGACAATGCTAGTGGTTCCTTTCTGTGCTAGCATGCTACGATCCTCTCAGTGGCTGATTAATTCTGTTTGCCTCTCTTTTAGAGACAGATACAAAAGAAACACAAATAATCCTGTAGTGAGGTTTTATTCTGCAAAGCTCCTGTGGAGTACCATCAGAGGGTGATCAGACTGGTTACCAGGGAACAAGGATACTGCTGAGAGCAGAAAGAGCTCTGTTTATAGGATGCTGAGCAACAAGTGCACCTTGGGGCCATGCCTAGAGATAAAAATGCAAGGTTACCCTTAATTTGTTCCCACCTTCTTGTGTTGATGAGTCAATCTTTTCCCTGTCTCATTTCATCTGCCTCTGTTGCAGAATTCCCTGATCCTCACTTGTCCACAGCAAATGGTAACTCCACTTGCTTCTAGTGAGAAACCATGATCCTGCCTACAGAACACAAGGCAGGCAGGGGAGTGTGTGAGAATGTGACAGCAACATCCTTAGCTCAGTTCAGGAGCTGCTGTGGCCCAGCTGCTGGGGAGTGAGACCTCTTCAGATCACTGCTTGATCTTCCCTTAGCAGAAATGGGCCCCTGTTGGTCTTTAGCCAGAGAGATGACATAGGTCTCCAGCTCTAAACAAAACTTGGACCAATAAAAGTACCAGGTTCTCCTAAGCAAGCCTCTGCCTCCCCAACCACTTGCCCCCATTGTTCCTTGTTACCTACAATATCACTTTGTTCTTCTTTTTAAAAAATGCTAGTTTTCCAATTAGCTTACAAAGTATTCCATTTCATTATGGCATATTTTTTTATAATGCATTGTTTTAATTGATCCTCTTCCCCTGATTCTCTCCATCAATCAATCTCTTGTCCCCCAACTTGTACCTTCCTACCCCAAGTATCCCCCTTTCTCTCTCTTAAGAAAACACAGGCATCTAAAGAATAATAAAAATAAGGTATGTATGTATACCATGTGTATGCCTGGTGCCCACAAAAGCCAGAAGAGGGTGTCAAATCCCCTGAAACTGAAGTTATAGACAGTTATGAGCTACTAAAGGGGTGTTGGAATCTGAACCCATGTGCCCTGAAAGAACAACAAGAACTCTTAACCTCTGATCCAGCTCTCCAGTCCATTACAGATGTATTCTGTCACACACCCACTTCTTTAATACCTCTTCCCCCCCCTCACACAGTCCCCTTCCCATCCCATGGCCAATGAATGGACAGTGTCAGGCCGTTTTGCATGTCTATTCACTCTGTGACTCAGGAAGTCTCACCCAGACCATTCCAAGCCCAGAATTCCCCAAGTGGAAACATCCTCTGATGGAGGTAGGGGGCATTGCTCCTGTTTTGTCAGCTTCCAGGGTGAATCTGGGACCACAGGAGGAACACAGCTCCAACAGAATCAGCCTCCCAGTCTTGGCTTTTCTTCGAAAGTTTGAAGCTCAAGCTTTCATCTCTTTCCAAAGACAGAATGCAAGAAGGGTGAAGGCTCAGACTACAGCTAAGTGGCCCACTCAGTGCCTTAGTTTCCCACAAGGACTGGGAAACCTAAATAACAGGTTTGGCTTCTGTGTGCTTCTCAAGACTGTGAAATGAAGTGGTAAGCATGGAACTCTGCCTGGCTTGCTGTTCTCGGCAGCCCTTGCTGGAATGTGGGAGAAGAACAAACAAAGGAAGCTGTGTCCAACGCTAAAAAACAGAGAAATATGATGATGCTGGCCTTGGAGATGGGCAAAGGGACACAAGTCAAACATGGGTGACTTCTGGAATCTACTGAAGGCCAGGAAAAGGATGTTCTCTTAAAACATGGAGAAAGGAGGAGAGCTCTTGGTTTTAGCTCAAGGAGATGCATCTCTCGATTGCTGTTGGTCTGAGAACTATGATAATGTGTTTGTATTGTTGTAAATCTCGGAGGTTTTCAACCTGTAGGTCATGACACCTTTGGGTGTATGTCAGATATTTATATTATGATTCATAAGAGTAGCAAAACTACAGTTATGAAGTAGACCAGATAGATAGATAGATAGACAGACAGACAAACAGACAGATACCATTGTTTTTTAAGTTGGAGTGATTTGAAATCATCAACAGAAACCCCATGACCTACTCAGGCAGTAAAGGACTCAAGATGACACAGATGTGACTCATGGCAGGGGTGCTAAGCCTTAGAGTGAAGCTCACATCCTCATTTCTGTGAGGTGAATGGAGGTAAACTGTGATTAGTATAGTGTCTGACTGTGTGCAGTCACATGGATGAACTTGTCAGTTATATAAGCACACTGAACAAGGGTTTGAGGAGAAAGAAAGGGCAACTTAAAGGGTCACTGTTTCCTACTTCTTTATGCAAGGATAGGAACGATGCAGACTCACTTGAGGTTAACTGTAGGCATGTCCTTCAGAACTTTTAACCTTGTCCAACAAGAGACTACAAGACCTAAGACACAGGGCATCATGCTAGGCTCTTTGCTAGTTAATGTTGTCAGTTCTGTCACCTGCTTCCCATACCAGTGTTGTTTGATTGCTTATACACTAGCAGTGTACATCAACACGGTGTCATGCTTAGAGCTGAACCATGGGAAATAGGTCCAAAAGCTTCCATTATTGAGAGTTGGAGTCCTAAAGGGTCTTGGCTTCACAGTGACAAACTTCAGCATCTTTTAGATAGGGATGTTCTGTTTGTCCCATGGTGTTCCTTCCTGCCCCATCCCAAGAAACTTTTTCTGAAACCATGTTCTCTTCCATTTGTCTCAGTCTGCAGTCAACCCATAGGGCTATCACTCAGCTAGACTCCTGGCTAGGCTCCCCAAAAAGCTATTGGCATTGTGCCTCTGTAACCTTGTTAAATCTCCATGCTTACTTCAGCTTACTTACTCATTCATTAAACAAATATTTGTTAATCATCTGATTAGTGCCTAAGAATTTAATGGGCAAGAATGAACATTGCTGGTCTAAAAAGGGCCCAAAAGGTGATAATAATAGATAATTAGCATTTATATTTACTTTGTGCCAGGCTAACCTTATCATGTGTATGGTATATAATCTCTTATAGTATATAGAACTATAGCTTATACTTATATATATATATATATAATATGCATAATAGTGATTATGTCACACATATATGTACATATATATGTACTCAGTTTTCTTTATACATGGGTTGATTCAAATTGTGGGTTGAAAACATTCAAAAAATAATAAACGTCTACATGTAGACCTTTTTCTTCCTTGGTATTCTCTAAACCACTTAGTTAATAATTGTTTACATTTCATTAAATGTTCAAGTCCTACAGTGATGATTTGAAGCACATGAGAGGTTGTGCATAGATTGTATAAGATAAAGATTGTGATATTTCCAAGATGATGAGATTGAGACACAGAGCAGTTCCATGCTTATGTGACAGACAAGAACAGAGGAGCAAATGGGAGTTCTGGGTCTCTGCCATGAACTAGCCACCAGTCTGACTGTGTAGTCTAAAGAACAAAGAGTGAAATAATTCAAGACTGCTTCCATAGCAGCACACATCTCATGTGCTCACCATATTGATCTACAAAATGTGGTTAACATATATGAGCGTTCTCATGGAGCTTGGGGGAGGATGAGTTAATTCTGGGTTGCTTAGGGGGTGCCCAGCATACAGCATTGACCTATTAGAGCTCCTGTCTCAAGCTCATGAGCTGATAGGGTATGGAAATAGAGCACAGAAAAGAGATAGGGGTGGGAGGGGCTGGCCTAGGCAGGTCTTAGCTTTGTATGTGTGGCATCTAAGGAAGCTAGGAAGCACCACAGGATCACCATGTGAAAAATACCCAGACTCAAGGCTAAGGTTTGCTAGGACAGCCCAGGGCTTGCAGTGAAGCCAGTGTGATTGGGAAGGGGTACATGAGACTGAGAGCAAAAGCACAGCTTGGAGACCTGCCAAAGAACCACACTGGGGCCCTGGCCATCTGTCCTGAGCATGGGGAGCACTTAGTGGTTTGAAGCAGGAAGTGGGGGTGTCTGGCTCACATGTGAAAGTCATCTTGACCAGCTATGTGTGAAGGGCAGACCACAGAGTTGAGGTGAAGCGGGGAGCCCTGTTTGGAGGATGCTCCACTAGTGGGCCACCTGGAGGGTATTAAGGATGGAGGTACACAAGTTTCATCTCACAGCCAGATCTTCATTGGGAAGTCTCTCTGACTGGGGAACTCTCGGCTGAGCGTCCTCCTGGCTTACTCTCTCACTTCCGTAAGTGCTGACTCAGATTTCTGTCCTAGTTTCGTTACCAAATACTGTTGTGAAATACTCAGACAACAGCAACTTATGGGAGAAAACACTTACTTTAGCTCATGAAACCAGATCAAGGTCCATCCGTTGTTGAAGGAGAATCATGGGACAGGAAACCTCTAGCCAAGGTCAAGACAGAGTATGAACGCATGCGTGCTTAGTCCTCATCTAGCGTTCTCCTTTTAAAATAATGTCCAGTACCCCAAGTGCAAGAAATGTTACCACCCATGGTGGGTGAGTCTTCCCACCTAACTAACAAATCAAGATAATTTCCCAGAGATAAGCCCATCCTTTATTAAGACTTTATTCCCGGATGATTATATTGTATCAAGTTAATTAAATGAACTGTCACAATCACTCTTTAGAACAGACTTCCTATGCCCCTTTCCTGATTTATTTATTTTTCTCCATATCCAAAACTAATGTATATTTTACTAGTGTCATTATTGTTCACACAAGAACCATTATGATATGATAATGTGATTGATTTTTGTCACCTCTGTTCCTTGCTGAATCCCCAAATTCTACAGCATGGCAAACTGGGTGTTCAACAAATATTGTAGAATTAATTAATGAGCCAATGAATGCCTAGCATAGAGGAGGCAAGAGAGCAGATGCTGAGACACTGAAGCTCAGAGAAGGAAGCCACTGGCCTGAAGCCGCACAGAGCAGAGTGAACAGTAGAGCCATGCTGGAAGCCAGCCCCCCCCCCCCACAGCCCTCACCCTGGCTGCCTTCCTCTGTACCTCTTACTACCTCATGTAAGTTTCTTCTATATTCCCCGGCTCTCCGTGAGTCCTCTCTGCTCAGTTGTCACTTTTGCCCCTTGTGCTAGCTATTCTCAACTGTCCCCCCCCCTTTTCCCTAGAATGTGCTGTCCCTTTGGCTGAGCTTTCTTTTTTTCTGTAAACCTGGACAACTGTGAGGTCTGAAGAGCTACTGCATCACATGGAAGAAAAGGAACAAGATGCCAAGATGCCTAACCAGCAGACTACTCCAGCAGTCTGTCTGGTAAGATGTGAAGACCCTGACTCCAGGCAGGACTGCTATGGGGATAGAGAAGGGGACCTAAGCTGGATCACGTTCCTCCCTCAGCCACAGCTCCTCCTGAGCACTAGTAGTGGGTGTACAGTTTTTTCTGCTACATGCACAGGGACTGATGGCAGAAACTTCATCAAATCTGTCTTTTATGAGCAGAGAGACCCAGTAACATGGCCTCATGGTCTATTTTCCATTGCTGGGTGGCTTATAAAGAAAATATGCTGGCTCCAGTACACCAGTATCTGATGGTGGCCTCTTGGTGCATCAAAACATGAAAAGGGCCTTATTTTGTAAAGTAGAACATGGCAGCTGTGGAGGGGGTGGACTTTTACTGTTATGCCATGTTTGTGAGGCCCCTAAAAGACCATCCAGGAACCAACTCACTGATGCAGATGCACCAGGTTTATTGATAAGCTGCAAGCCTTAGCAGGGACCCTGTCCAGAAAACTGGTGCAGCAGCTAGTAGCTGCAGGAAAAGTGTGCCTGGCCTCAGCTGCAAGGGGTTTATGAAGAGAAAACCCCACAAGCAGGGTAGTACGTGCCTTGGATGTTCAGGATTGGGTAAGAGTCCATGACCTTTGGATTCATTGACATGGGTTTAGGGGAATTTCAAAATTGTTACTAACAGTTGCCCACAAGGACAGTTGTGACTAGAATATGTTATTTACCAAAATTAGTCATTGGCTGACCACTCGGGTAGGGGTCGCTTTGACCGGGGTGGGCACAGTTTGGGTGCTTCTTGGAACTGTTTATGGTTCCTTGATTGGAGCTGAATCAGCCTTGTGCCACACAGGGAATTTCTTAGGGTGATTTTTTTTTTGAGGATGGAATGGAGTTAACTCCAATCTCTCCAGTGTACCATGCTCTTTCATTATAACAGACGAATTCCTGCAGCAACTAGTAAATTTACTAATCCACAGATGCATCAGGTATTTGAGGCCCAAACCTCCCCAAGGTTTCATGTCTCCAATACAACTAGCACTCAGAGGATTATGTTTTTCATATGAAATTTGGAATCTAAACATAGCTTCAAGCTTTATTCCCATCTGGTAGAGAGTTTCTTAAAACTGGGCAACCCACTCATCTGCCTTTTCCTGAGAAATGGAGTTTACTGCTTCAGCTTGCCTGCTTGGTGCCCATCAAAGTCTCTCATTCTATCCTATAGCAAAAATTTTCTCTTTATTCTGAATAATAGAATAGTAAAGTACCCTTTTGAGTGTTGGTTGGACTACAGGCATTTTGCAAACTCACAGTGCTACACATCCCTCTCCACAATCAGAATAGTGACTCATGTGAGAAGTAAACTTGGACTGACTGCTGTGCCAAAGAAGAGGCACAAGGGTGCCTTCTTGATTGGATGATTGGATGATCTGGACATGTTCTCTCATGCTGATGGGTACCATAGACAGTTGGCTAAAAATTCCCCCAAGAAGGTGGTGTCTGGGTTAAAAAGTGCCAAGGAGAAGGAGAGGGCATCAAGAACGGGAGATGGGTGTGGCTTCTCCTGGAGACCCCCCTCCCCAAGTGTTATAAGTCTTCCACTTTTACCCGCCTCTCCCACTGTGTCTGGGTGATCCCTCTAGTGAGTTTCCCTCCTGCTGACACAGAAGGCCTTTTGTAGTCACCACAAAGACACCAGCCACAGCTCCTGCAGCATCACCTGTAGACTCTCCAAAAAGCGCTTGTATTTCACTGTGAACTGTTCAATGCAGTGGTTGCCTGTCCACCACCTCTGTCCACAGCCTTCCACCTAGATCTCCCCCACCCCACTACCCCCACCCCACCCTGCCTGCTCAACCCCCTTCAGACTGGGAAGCTAGTGGGCTCTGCCACTTAGCTGCTCACTCCCTCGCTGGGGCTGCAGCCCTCATGCCAGGGACTCTGGGAAAGCTCACTTCCTCTTTTGACTTCTCAGCATGTAGGAATCCTTCCAGATTGGTGGCTCTTCAATTTCCTCTTTTGTTTCTTCTAAAAAGCTTGCCCTGGGGGGAAATCTATGGGTTCAATGAGGACCAGAGGATCAGAAGGAAGGGTTTAAGAACATTCATAGAGTACTCAAGACATATGCTAGACTCCCTGCGATGTAATGGAGCACATCAGAGCAAGGCATAGGCATTTCTGCATGTCCGGAAAACCCCTGAGTTACCTGCTCAGAACATAGTGAATCTCTATCCCTGTTCTAGAGCACTGAACCACTGGACAGAGGCAGAGGTATGAGAGATAGCCAAGAGAGGTGAGCGGGGAGGGGTGGGGGACTGGGTTCATATATTCCATCAGTAGCCTCTCTCCCATTTGTCTGTGACTTACTTCACTTGAACTATGTTATATTCTTTTCAGCTACAGAAGTCAAACATAATGACTATGGAAATGTAATCAAAATACAGGTGAGGAAATAAATGCCATAATAAAATGCTGGAATTTCCTTTTATGAAAAGAAAATACTTTCTCACAATTTGTAAAAGATTTGTGTGTATGTGTGCATGCCATCAATGAAGACACCGGTGTAGGCCATAGTCCCTTAGAACTGTAGTGACAGGCAGCTGTGAGCCCTTGACATGGGTGATTAGAACCAAGCTTGGGTTCTATGGAAGAAGGGAAAGGACTTTTAACTGCTGACCCATCTCTCTGACTACCAACTTTCTCACTTTTCAAGTGGAATCATATTTTTCATGGTGTTCTTATAGCCTCTATAAAAAGAACAACTTCCGACAGCTGTAATAGCATTAACTTGGGCAAATAATAGTTCATGAGTCTGCAGAACTCAGAACCAGATGACAGTCATCACCGGTATGAGCAGTTGCCTTTTATAAACCAGTTATGGAAGTTAAGCAGAGACATTACCTGGGCTATAGTTGATATAATGTGATACAGTGGCTGTTTATGATTGGCTGAAACCTGGCCATTCATTACCAAAAAGAAAAAAAGAAAAAAGAAAGCACTCAGGCTTCAGTTTGTGTATGTTACCAAACTACAATGTAGTTTGCTTCATAGGAACTCAGAGAACAGAAACAGCCTCTAGCTAAAGAGCTAAAGGCCTCTGCTTATTTAATTTAGCACCCCTGTGGGGCATTTTTAAATGTTGTTTCATATACCCGACATATTGTGAACAGCTTTCCTCGTGATAGAATGCCATCCCAAAGCAGCTTTTTAATGGCTGCTGAGCGCCCTGCGGTATGCAGGTACCAGAATTTATTCCAGCGATTCCCTCTGCTTGGGTATTTAAGTTGGTTCCAAGTTTCATTATTGTAACTCAGAAACAAGCTTTCTTTTACCTCAATAGCTGCACACAGCTTTGGTTATTTCTTCAGGCTCAATGTTGATGTG
Organism: Phodopus roborovskii; assembly: GCF_943737965.1. Lineage (NCBI taxonomy): Eukaryota > Metazoa > Chordata > Mammalia > Rodentia > Cricetidae > Phodopus > Phodopus roborovskii. The sequence goes on from NW_026126407.1 coordinate 44,349,378, forward strand.
CTGATATGGGCGGCTTATGTTTTGTCTACATCTCACCCCACTGTTCTCAATAAAAGAAAGGTTTCATTTGGCTGCTGCTCCTTGGTCACAGGTACTTGTCACCTTGTAGCATTCCCTCCTGTCACACTTCCTTAGGTGCCCACTTAACCTGTCTCCATGGAGATGAGGGAGGGTAGGCATTGCTAAAATTTCTTCTCTGGGAAGATGGTGAACTGCTCCCTTTTCATCTGAAGGTCCCAATGTCAAACCAAGGTGCAACTCCACCATAGTTCATTATGGGAAAACAATGAGTTTATTAGGGTAAGCCTAGTAAACTGTATGACAATGGACAAGGGGTTATGGGCATAGTTAATCTTAAACAGACACACTGGAAGATCAGTACCCAGCATGGAGGATGAAGACCCAGGACTGCAAAAATGAAGCCATACCCCAGTAGTCTCCCCTGTCCACATACTTCAGCCCCTCTCTGAGGTCACATGCAATTAGGGCATAATTGCATACAGCTAATTGGGAGGAGTATCTGGGTACTCTGGTGAGAATTCGATGACTTTTTTCTATAGTTAACGAACCCAGCTGTGGTGATCTTTTGAAATCAGGTACGACTGATCTGATAAAGATGGTGGCAATTTGTCCAGCTATGCATTTGTCAGGTGTTTCCACTCAGGAAAAGCCCCATAGAAACCTTAGCATTCATGTGGCACACACCAGGCAGGTCCAGTTTAAGTGTCGGTGGAACAAGGCAATTATGATCAAGGGACTGCCGTCCCCATATAAGTCCTGCACAGGCTACACAGAGGCTTATAGATCCTGAGGCCACACCAGCCTGAACTGGAATACTGACCCTGACTTGGGCAAGAGCCCCCTGAACCTCAGTTTTCCCAGTTGGGAAATAGAGTCATTATATGACATCCTGCTGGGGAGGTGTTGGAAATAAAATGAATTAGGTGGTGGTGGTGGGGGAACAAATTCAAAGCATGAAGCAAGTACCATGTGGGCCTTCAGAACATACTACTTAGGATTTTCATGAAATAGGCAATAATTTGAGTTAATATAGCAAACTTTATTTGGGGCCCTTGAGAGGCCCATGAAACTGCTAAGGGTGATTTGTACGCAGCACAACAGCTAATCTCACAGGAAAAGATGCCCGTGTTAGTTAACTTCCCGCAGTGTTTACTGTGTTTTGTGTTTCATAACTCAATGCCTCTTTATATTTCCTGGGAATTTGTATTTAGCTTGCTAGGCTCTATTTTCATAATGCTTGCCCTAGGGAGCCTACTACATAGCAAGGGGTGAGGGGTAAGCCCAGGTTTGGCCAGCAGGTCAGAGGTTCTCAGCTGGTGATCCTGGGGGGAAATGCAATCCATGGTCTCATCAAAACCTCCTGCTCAGTGCGCAGGTGGATCCCAGGTACCTGAGGCATTAGAAGACTTGACAGACAATTCTTACAGAAAGGTGGCCCTAAAACTGTGGGTGGACTTTGGAAATGCTATTTGAGAACTTTTAGAATAAAAGGAAACATTTTTATGGTAACTCTTCATAATTGTGCCCCAGCTCCCCTCCCCCACCTCAGCTCTTATCCCACATGGGGCTATAAGCCCTGTGAGTCAGAGCACATCTCCCAGCTCTGGACTTCTGAATGAGCTCTGGGTTCTTGTGTTGTTTGGCTTGAATGTTCTGAGCCCTTCCCTATGCCAAACACTCTGTTAAACATGACCTTATTAATTACTACTGTTAAGTATTTCAAACATCATAAAAGATGATCATAAATCATAAAAGAATAAACAGAAATGCACACCTGTTTCTGTCTTGGCTGACGAAATATTCTGCCCCTCATTTGTTTCAGATCTCTTTGTTCTAAGAAATAAAACTTTATAGATATGGTAGAATTTCTTTCCTTGCTTCCCAGAAACAATTTTATGCTAAACACTAGCTGGTCTTCATCCTCTCCCATTTGTATCCATTTTCTACAAATGTAAATATTCATAAAGCACATGCATAGAAGTGTTTGCTTAAGTCTTTTCTCTATGGTGAAAAATACATATGAAATCTGTGTCCTTCACAAATGTGTGCACACACCACACTGTTAGCTACCGGCACTTTGTTGTACTGTGGCTCTCTAGGAACTTTTCTCTTCGATGCTGAAATTGCATGACCCTCAGATAGTAATTCATTCCCCCTCCAGCTCAAGGCCCATGTCCTCAGAGTTCCTCCATGCAGAATACAGGACAGAATCTCCACTTTTCAAGGCTGAGTCAAACACACCTCTATGTTCACTGCAGCTTCTTTCCCAACAGCCAAGGTTTGGAAGGAACCAAAATGTCCCTTGATAGATGAGAGGGTAAAGATCACACACAGTGTGTACGTGGAGTAGTATATTGTTTCTTTAAGCTTATTATCTGTCTATAGAGGTGTTATTATTTGCTATTTATAAGCAAAGAAACAGACAATTAAAATTAAACAAGTTGTCTAAATTGAATCTAACTGCTTAAATAAAACCTTCTAAACCCTGTCTAATCATCACCATTCCACTTCCTCCCAAAACCAGAGTCCCTCCCCCATTCTTTTGGCCCACATGATGACCAATGTTACGGTGTCAACCCCAGTCAACTGCTGGTGACCTATCTGTCCCATTCTGCAGGGGGAAAAAAATGGATCCTTGTCCAGTCTGGAGTGCCAGCACTCAGGGCAGTGACTGATACCTGACAAGAGAGCAGGCAGATGTTCTCAGTGAATGTTGGAAGGAAAGGATGGGTAGACAAAAGGGGACTCTGGTGGTGCTCCTGCAAAGCCACCTGCAGGACAGCCTGCCTCTAGAAACACTTTCTCCTGCGTCCCTCCACTCATAGTATGGAGAACTCTGAAATTTCAGTCTAAATAATTGCAGAAACCTTAATCATTAGACACTGGGACAGGAACACCCATCACTTTTGCCCAGGTCTGGTTTTCTGTGTATTTGCAAATGAAGAATGGATTGCCAAGAGCAAGTGGGTGCTTAAAGACCATTCGCTGAATGGAAGAGGTGGTGACAAACAGATTTGCAGTTGAGTTGGCCCATCTGGGCCATCTTTCTTCAGGAGTACTGCAGCTCTGCTGAAGACACTCATAGGTCACTATTGTGTTCTTGCCTTTCCTGAGATAAAACCATGGCATGTTAATTTATTTTGTGTACTATCTTAGTTCCATTTATTTCTTAACTTGAAAAAAATGTTTGGGAGGGGTGCAGAAAGATGGCTTACTGAGTAAGAGCACTTGTCCAAACAACCTGAGTTTGATTCCCAGAACCCACATAGAGGAAGGAGAGAATTTCTACATGTTGTCCTCTGACATCCACACTTCATTGTGGTATATACCCCACCCCAAATGAATAAATAAGTTTTAAAATACTGCTTTCTGTTTTTCTGAGTGACAAGTCATAGGAAATCATGGATTACATAATCTCATGGTGTACTTCTCTGACACACAGCAGTATGTGCAAAGAGCAGGCATACACTTGTATCTGGAAGGCATGTATATGGCTGGTTGCTTTTCAGGCACTTACCTGTATCTGTACAGCATGCACACAGTGGGTTGCTTTGTGCACCCACCATTGTACCTCTATTCAGCACTAAATTTCCATCTGTTCCAACAAGAACCTATCTGTGGGTAGTGAACAATTCAGGAAGTAAATTGGTGTATAGATCTCAGACAAAACTTAAATACCATCATCTTTTCTGGACACCAGAGATCCACATCCAGCCAAGCCTGAACTGGAATCCTCTCTAACCTAGAGTTCTGCTTCCTTACCTACAAATGGGTCACCAATACCCAGAGATGGAGATCAAACCTGATACTTGTTTGCAATCGCACCAAAGGATTCCCCTTTGAAGAACAAATGGAACCTGGTACCCAATAACTAATTCCACAAACAGCTCTGAAGGCTAGAGATGCATGCACTTGAGGGATGTTTTAATAGGCTGGAAGATGGAGAATGGGAAGCATCCATGGGATCTCTGCCAGCCAGGCCAGGAAGACGTCATGGTAACTCTAACCTCTGCAGTACAGTGGTGCATAGACAGGTGTTCCAGCTGGGCCTGAGCCTTTCTTTTTCCTAAATATTTCTTTTTATTGTCTTTAATTCTGTACATATATGTGCTTGGGTATAGGCAATTTTAGAAGAATTTTATTTCACTTGCTTTTTGACTATGACCTATCACACAAGTTCAATACCTGATAAGTTTTTTAAAGTTTTAGATTTTTTGGAACATTTTGGAGTGGAGGTTTTCAGATTAGGATGGCCAACCTGGACAGTGTGTCTGATTAGTATATTAGGTAGCCAGCTAATTCCATCAGGTAGAAGGGTAGTGAGAAATATAGGAGCTTCGATGTAAGATAACACAGCATGGAATAACTGTATGTCTCCAAGAGGGCTCCAAGAAGCTGCTCTTTGAAAGCTCCCTCTTTTCCAGACCAAGCTGCCAGTTTTCAGCATGGCTTCTGCAGATAAAATGAGCTCAGTGCCCACTCTTGGAGGCAGTATGTTTGTTGTTAAAGAACATTTAAATTGAAAACAGCCCAGCAACTGGAATCAATGTGTCCTTGGGGAAAGAAAGTGGAATTCTGGGCTATGCCACACCAGTAACGCCATGAACCAAAGCCTTAATTTCATGGGCTCCTGGAGGGCTGCTCATGGGGGAAAGAGGAAAAATATAAAGTCACAACAGAAGGCAGGAACTGAAGATTAACCTTGCTAGAAGATACAAGACCTTTCTAGAAAAAGTAAAAATAAAGCTTGGTGCTTTACATGGTTCTTACAGAGAACCTAGTCTTTAAGTGTAGAATGCATAGTGTTTTCTCTCCAAACAACACATGTGGAAAGGGAGAGGGTCAACTTGAAGAACTGTAACAAACACTACTTTAATTAGTTAATCAAGATCACCACCACCAGTAACAGAGTGTCAGAAGGAGAGGAGTCCACTTTCCCTTTGTGGCCTTTCTTTCCCAACCCTAAACTTCAACCTAATTCTGAAAGCCATGCAGATAAATCCTAGTTCAAAACATTCTATACAACATCTCTATTACTGTGATTAACACCATGGCCAACAGCAACTTGTCAGAGGAAAAGGTCTATTTCAGTGTATAGCTCACAGTCCATCATCAAAGAAACCAGGACAGGATCCCAAGGGAGAAAACTGGAGGCAGGAACTGAAGGAGAAACCAGGAAGGAACTCTGCTTACTGGCTTGCCTCATCTGGATTGCTCAGTAACATTTTTATATAGCCCAGAACTGCCTGCCTAAGGAGGGTATCACCCACAGTGGGCTAAACACTTCTACATCAATTAGCAATCAAGAAAATTCTCATGCCACACTCACATGCCAATCCAATGGAAGCAATTTCTCAGTTGCAGATTACTCCAGTTTGTGTCAAGCAGAGTGATGAGTACATATGATGTAGGGCCCAGGAACATAAAAGAAGTGATAGGTAAAAGCTAGAGAAATCTGAGTAAAGCTTGGGCTTTAGGTAATATTAATCTACCATTACTAACTAATCCAGGGGTTGTAAAAAATACTGATAATAAGGGAAAGTGGTGGCTGTAAAATGTACAAGAATGCCACACCCATTGCAAATTTCATGCAAATTTAAAACCATTTTAAAACAGAAAATTTATTTTAATAAATAAACTTAGGTGGTAGAAAAATGGTCTTTGTTATAATATTATTTCAAGTTTGTTGTTGACTCAAATTACACCACAGAGCTCTGTTCTTCTAATCTTGCCCATGTCTTCTCTCCAAAGACAAGGTTCTCTACAGGATAGGCCACAACTGTTGTCTGTAGCCTCAGAGAAAGCCCTCTAACAGGATCGTTGTGACTCTCCTGAGTAACTTTCATAGTCATTTCATCTCACTAATGCTCTTTTAGCTTCTCTCAGAGCCCAGAGCACATACCACACCTTCATACACCTGATAACGAAAAATGTGTATTGAACTTTATAGCACTCATTTATTTCTACACCCCCATTGGGTCTGGTACACAGTAGACATTAACCATCATCCATTCATTTATCCATCCACCCACACATAAAGCCATCCATCCATTCATCTATCATCCATCTTTCTATCTCTTCATGCATCCACCCAACAATCACCTATGTATCCATCTATGCATTCATACACGTACTCATCTATCCACCCATCTATCTGTTCACCACCTATCCATCAACACATCTATCCAGCCAGCCAGCCAGCCAGCCAGCCAGCCAGCCAGCCAGCCAGCCAGTCAGCAAATATTTCCTAGTATCTTCATTGTCAACTTTCTCTAGGCTCTGTGGATAGAAAAGAAAAAGGAAAATGAGTTTCCATTCTTACTAACTATACATTCTAGTGGGCACCGAGGACAATGGAAATAAGCAAGCTAGTGACAGCCACTGAAAAGTTACTGTGTGAGGGAGACAGGACCAAAGACCTATTCACTGCAGACAGGACATCAGAGTAAGTAGTCCACCCAAGTCTTGAATGGAGAAATAATGAACTTATTGTGCTTCCTGGCAAAGAATGGGTGAGAGGTCACTCACAGAAGCAGATGTCCCCCAGGTAGCTGCACCACCTGAAGGTCTCACCCCACAGTGAATGAGAACTTCCCCACAACTGTAGAGATGGTGGCTCCCCTTCAGTTACCTTCCAGCTCTTATCCTCTATTGCCTCCTAAGACCATATGCAACTGGGGAAATGAATATCCAGCCATTTGGAAGGTGCCGGAGGGAGTGGCTTAGGTCTCAGGTGTGGGGCTGATGGCTCCCTTGCCTGAGGGAAAGTTAACAGGTTGACTCTGAAGGGCCCTCTACTAGTAGTCACAGGACTGTGATGAGAAGGAATGGGTGCTGTGCATAGGGGACAGTGCTCCACAATAAAATGAAGAGGTGGATTCTCAGAGGGCTGCTTTAAAAGGAGTACCTAGATCACCTCACAAGAGGGTGGTATTTGTAATTTGTGTCTGTTTGTTTTGTTGTTTGGTGGTGATGGTGGTTCTTTAAGAAGAGAACATTTTTATTGTTCCTTTCTTTCGTAAGATAATATAACTCCATCATTTCCTCATGCCCTTTCCCCCAAGCCCTCCCATATGCCTCTCCTTGCTCTCGCGGCCTCTTTATTAATTCATTATTGATATATGTATATATGTGTATACACACACACACACACACACACACACACACACACACACACACATATATATATATATATATATATATATATATATATATATCCCAGTCTGTATAGTGTTACTTGAATGCATGTTTGTATTTGAAAAGGGCTGACCATTTGGTGTCCTTAAGGTTTTTTCACCTTTTTGTTGGTTAATTTTGTTATTTGACAATTTCAAACATGTATATAATCTATTCTGACTACTCTCCCCCCTTATTCCCATCAATCCCTCCCTACAGATTCTTTTCCTGGATTATCCATGAGTTTGGGCTTGGGTTTGTGACTCATTCAGTTTAACTAGGGCTATCTGTGTGGCCACTGGACTAGAGCTGCCCATTAAAGCCTAGAGAAGCCATCGGTGGCTACACAACTGAAGGCAATGAATTCTTCTCTCCCAGGATCTCTTAGTAGCAAATAGCTCATCCTTGAGTGGATGAGCCTCCCAAGGCCTTCCTCCATCCTGACTGTTAACAGGTCCATTTTGTGCAGCCATCCCCAGCTCTGGCAAGTTTCTGGTTAAAATGGGTGTCTATTCCCACAGAAGATGACAGTTCACAGTCCTTCTCCCTGTCTTCGTTTTCTCTGCTCTCTCCTTCACAATGTTCCCCGAGCCTTACAAGAAATAGTATGAACGTTTTGTTTAGAACTGAGCATTCCAGTGTCAGTTATTTCTCAACACTTTGTGCACTTTCTGTGTGAGTAGATCTTATCCAATGATTCCATGTAGTCAATGACCTCAAATATATATATATATATATATATATATATATATATATATAAACATATGTTTATATATATATATGTTTGTTTATCATGTTTATTGACTGTCTGCTTTATGTTGGATACTATTCATCTCTATTAGCAAGGCTAAAGACAGCTTGCTTTTGCAACAGTAAACATTAATTTTTTCCGTTACTGAAAATAGATTTTTAATACAATATATTAATTACAGTTTCCCCTCTCCTAATTCTTTTCAGATTCTCCAGACCAGCCCTCCATCTGAATCCATACACCCTTCTTCTCTCTCTCTCTCTCTCTTTCTCTTTAGAAAACACGGACATCTAAAGAATAATAAAATAAGGTAAAACAAAAACAAACCAGAAAAGGACAAAACAAACAAGCAGAGCAGAGATAAATACTAAAAATGAAGATCCCAGCCCAACAGAAGCGAGCAGGAAAGCCTAAGAGAAAATGACCCTAGAGTGTTTTGAGGAACAGAAAAGAGCAGAGGCAAGCGGAAGCAAACTGGAGCGAGAGTGAGAGAGCTGGAAGACGGAGAGGGTGTGGTGAAGTCAAGACAGTTGGTGATGATTATGTTAGATTTGGAATGTTAGCTCCTCGTCTCAGATCTCAGGATAAGACACTTCTTATCCTTAGCTTCTCTTCCAGGAAATGGAGAGAGGAAGATTAGATAAAGTAAGTGATTCAGTAAAATTCTTGTTAAGATGCTGATGAACCTGATTCCTCTTCTTTTTTTTTTTACACTAAGTCAAGAACGATGCTGAAGTTAGGTTGTTCTTCCAGTTTTTCAAAAATGCACTTAGGAGGCACAGGCTGATAGATCTCTGTGAGTTCAAGGCTAGCGTGGTCCATACAGTGAGTACTAGGCCAGCCAGGAACTACATTGCAGATTCTGTCTTGAAAGGAAGGGTCAAAAACCTAGTGTCAAGTCTCAGTTCCCCATTCATTATGTTTATCTCCACATTGACCTTTGCCTCTTATACTAATAAAAATATGCTAAACTAAAACAGCTTCACCCTTAATGTCCTCAGAACACATCCTGGCTACCCTTGTCACCCTCTAGCAGAGCTGCTTCCTAAGCAATGTCCCCACAGTGGCCCCTCCACTTTCCCCAGTGGGCTTGGAGTCCAGGGCTGATGAGGGAGCTGACGACTGGCAGGTACTCAGGACGAGGCCAAGTCTTGGAGTGCAGGATGACATATAGACATCTTTCTATTCCCCACGCACTTGCTGAAACTACTTCAGGAGCACGTGTTTCATTTCTTTGTTTTCATGTAGTTATACTTCGTTGTTCTCCTTAAGAAAAAAATAAAAAGAGATGTAAGGACTGGACAGGTGGTTCAGCCTTTAAGAGGACTCCCTGCTCTTGCAGCGAGAACCCACAAAGCAGTTCACAACCATCTGTAATTCCAGTTCCAGGATATCTGACACTCTCTTCTGTCCTCCATGGACACCTGGCACACACACACACACACACACACACACACACACAGTGCAAATATATTCATGAGGAAAAACATTCATACATATAAAATACAAAATAAATAAATGAATAGAGGGCTGGTGAGATGGTTCAGTGGGTAAAGAAGCTTGCAGCCAAGCCTGATGACCTGAATTCAATCCCCAGGACTCACATGGTGGACGGAAAGAAATGACCTTCTCATTTGTACTATGACATGTGTCTGCACATGCACACACACACACAAACTCACATATACAAACACATACCTACATGCATCTGTGAATCTGCACATACACAAACATAATTACACAGCACACAAATACATAAATAAGTAAATAACAAAAAGAAAGGTAAAATGTCTAAATAGGTTTGAGTGATGCCAGGGTACTACCTGGTAAGGAGATGAATGGTTTAGAGCTAATTTTTGCTGGCCCAGAACCCAGAATGCTGCTGCATTTCTTTGGAAGTCCACCGGAGCACACCCTCTCTCTCACTCACACACATTTACACATGCACTTGCCCTCCCAACAGGACCTAGTTTCATTCCATGCCCAGCTTCCAACCTCAAGAAGTAGATTTCTCAAAAGCTAGGGCTGGATATGAGTCACAGGCAATTCCGTTTTGTTTGTGGCACAAGACTTCCTACTAGTTGGGGCCAAAGGGGGTTACTGAGAAGATGTGGTCCTAACCCCAAGGGAAATCCCCACAATTGAATGACAGCTTGGGAAGAACACAGCCCCTATTACCAGAAAGGATGTTGCTCCCCCAGTCAGGGTCTTGAAATCTTTGGGTTCCAGGGCTCATGGTGTAAAGCTGAGGCAGTAGAGAGAGGAAAATGTGAACATTATGGGGTCCTTTGGAAGAGTCTGCAGGGTCACAGATCGAAGGAGGTACTAGCACCTACATTCAAAGTTAGGACCTGGGAAGGGAAGCAGGTCCTTAATATTTGGCCACAAAGTTGCTGTGAGGCTTCCAAACTTTCCCTGGGAGCAACAACCTTTGGAGAGAGAGGGCAGGAGAACCCTACAGCACCTTCCAGTCCTCCTGCCATCTCTTCATCCCCTTCCCTAAAACCTCAGGCCATGAAGGAAGTGGTGAGGGCTGTCACTCATTGCTCGCCTTTGCCCACATCAGGACAGTCTAAGCCAAGGAGATAATGGATCAGACACCCTCTCCTCCATTGCATCATGGTGGGAGGGGAGACAAGGCCTGCTGGGGAGGTGGCCAGCCATAGGGGCTGGTCCTATGATTCCCTGGGGGACAAGGAGGTGAACTGCCATGAAGGCTCTGATCAGACCTCTTCCTTCCTCTTCCCTGTGCCTCCTGCCATCCTGATTCTTCAACTCACAGTGTGGGATGGAGGGGAGGGGAACAAGGGAAGGTCAAGGAAAGCGGCCATAGCTCTGACCATCCTCGTGCCCCCCACCCCCAGGGCCAGTTCTGCTGGCCACCTCCCCTCTAGGCCACTCCCTGCTGACAGTGAGGCTGACACTCCAGCACCTCTTTTGAGGAAGCAGGGCTCTCTCTCCACCACTGTGTCACAGGGTGGACCAAGAGCATTGCACCAGTCTTAGCAACAGGATAGTGCCAAACAACACCACTGTCTGGTAAAACCACAGGAAGACAGAAATTCAAACAGTCACCAGTCAACACAAGACGCCTTCCTGGACCCAGAGATCAGACAGACACCTGGGCCTAATCTGAGGGAGAAAAGAAGCATCTTAGGTAGATATGCTTAGCTAAAGTTTTGCTAGCAAGAACTTCTCCCAGCTGTATCTTAGGGTAGAGCCACGAGAACCATGGGAGACCACACACATCTTGCTCAATGGCAGACAGTCTCCATTACACAGGGGCAGCTACTTAGATACAGCTGAGCGTGAAACACCAAAACCGTACATATCAGATACTATAATGCAACCTACTTTGGCCATGGGAATTAATCCAGGGCAATGGGAGTCTGTGAGTGACAGGAAGTGGCTAAGAAGATATTTCTGAAGAAATTTTTTAATATAGAGTCATGGTGGCTTTGTGCAAAGATGTGGTCTGGCAGAGTCCTGGGCGGTAGTCACTTTTGCCTACTTCGTTTCCTTTTGTCTTACAGTTGTCAAAAGCTACTTGGCTTTGATGCCAACAAAACTCACAGTGAAGAACAGAAACCAAGATGTCTTAGGAAGCCACTTCTAGAACAAGGCTTGGCCATGGCAGGTTTATCACCTCAGGTAAGGGGCAATCATAGGTGGCCTGAGCCCAGCTCCTTGACTGTTATTAACTGAGACAATGTCATTTCTCCCCAGCAGAGGGCAGAGCAGCTTCTCCATTCTCCTTTCCTCTCGGTCCACAGCTAAAGAAATGCTGTTTAGCAAAGGAGGCAAGGCTGAAAGAACAGTTAGCCTACAAGCCTTCAGCTGGTCTGGGTGTGATAAAGACCCCTTATGGATTGTGTTCAGAGATTATGGGAATGTGCTCTGGGGCTGAAGCAACTTGAAGGGCCCTATGACAGTCTCTCATAGGTGAGCCTAAGTGAGTGGCACCAGGCTTCCCTGAAGTCCTGAATCCACACCCCTGGCCCAGGTTAGAGCCTCGTTGGTCATTTACTCTGAAGATGCTTGTGTGGATGTGTGATATTATTAAAGTGGAGTTGGGGTGCTGCCCCTGCTGTGGATCCCAATGCAGGCTGTGAAAGCACCTCCTTCAGCACAAGGTTTGGATCACACAGCAGAGACTAGGTCAGTCCCTCCACAGGAAGGAAGAGGACAGGACTCTAGGTTTTATTTCCGGGATTCAGAAAGCATCGGAGTATTGTGTCTGCCTTCCCTTTTTAGAGAAAACCTGCCTTCTAGGGTCACCTTCAAATCTCAGTTCATCTGTGTTGGTGACTGAAAGCCTCTTTACCCTAAGGAATGAGAGAGACACTCTGGCCGTGCCCCCTGTATTGTAATCTCTTCCTCCCCTGCTTCCTTCTGGCTTTGTCTTTCTCTACTCTTCTGGTTGGTTCCTGTTAGTCCCAAAGATGAAAGAGCACTGACCCAAATCATTAAGGCTAAATTAATTGAATAAAACAATTCGTTAAAGCAAGCTTTTTAATGCTTGTACACGGGCTGCCTCCCCCTAAGGCAGGGTTTGAGGTCAGCTTTGGATGTGAGGAAGTCAAGGTTTTTATAGCTCAGAGGTAGGGGGTTTCCAAATGGGGCTTTTGGAGGGCATAGTAGGTGGAGTTTCGGGTGCAGAACCTAAGCATACCAAGTTAGTCATAAACAAAGACATTATTTCAAGGTGGTCATGTCTAGGTAGTCACAACAACCTTTTGAGACAAAGGTAGGGTTGCAAGATGGTTATGAACAATGTTTGGAAACAAAGACATGGTTGCCATTTCTTAAAACAGACAGTTCAGAATAATTTGTAGTTAGGTTACAGGTGGGGCATAGCCCAATCCTTGAGAAACAGAGGTTTAATAATAAACAGGAATGAGCCTAGTTTGTCTTTGCTGTAAGATGGCATTTAAGCCTAAGAAGGAGGAAGGCTGGTTCATCTGTTCCCTCCTCTTGTTCACTTCTCACTCCCTCCAGGTGGTGAGATAGCTCATGTTCGTCTTTCAAGTAAGAGGTTCCAATCCTAAGAAACTCAGTCGATCCTTGGTGGGTCCTACCCCTCTCAGCTGCGTCAGTGTTTGCTTACATCTGAGACACCATGACACAGGCTTCACTAGGTGTTCCCAAGAGTGGGAAAGCTGTGATGATAAACAGTGGTGTTACTTTGCCCCAGGCTCTGAGCTAGTGCCCAAGCAGCTGCTGATCTCAGAGCAGGCACAGAGAGGGGACCCTCAGGAAGTCTCCAGGGTAGTGTCACTGACTGAGATGTGTTTTAGCCTGTTCTATATAGTGAGTTCCAGGATAGCCAGAATCACTGTCCCTCCTTCCCTCCCTCCCTCTCTCCCTCACCCATCTCTCTCTCCTTATCTCTCCCCCTCTCTTCCCTCCCTCTTCCCCCATCTCTCATGTGTGCTTATTCCATATTTGAATCCGACTTACTCTACCTCACATAATCTCTAGCTCCATTTATTTTCCCATGAATGTTGACTTAAAAGCAGAAGGAAGAACTGTTTGGAGGGAGGAGACCAACAAAAGGGATGATAGAGGAGGGCATTGGGAGTGCAAACAAGAACAATGTATAATGACATCTGTGTTATAGAGTGCTTCAATGACATTTCTCTGTATGCTAACCAAAACCAATTAAAACATCAACAATGAAAAATGCCACACCTCCAGGGGGAGCTGCAGGGTCTTCTTCCCCTCCCCCAGTCCCTCTAGAGGCCTCACCTTGACTTGTGGAGCCTGGGCTCTCAAGACAGAAACCAAGCCCAAGGTTGGTGTGGCACCTTCCTGACACCCTCCATAAAGGATCAAGGAATGCACACATAACTTGGAATCTCCTCCAGTCTGGAGCCACGACTCCCATTTCCTGGAAAGGGAGGTAACACTTCAGCCTAAAGCACAGACACTTAGGTCTTGGCTGCATGGAGCCTTAGGTCCCTGCCCTGTCACCCAGCCACCATGTGGCTATGTTACTATCTCTCTTGATTTTGAGTTTCTTTGTCTGCAAAATAGGAATAAATGAGTGTCTTCCTGTAAGTAGGGGTAGATAGGAGCATAGTGTGAAAGCACTGAGCTTGACTGTGGCACATGACCACTGTGCAGCCAATGTTACCATCACCCCTGACCATTGCAGATAGCCCAGGGCTGCCCTTTCTTTATACCTCAGTTGGCTACACATGACTTGAGACTTTGGGTACCCTTACCCAAATTAAATGCTAGTGGCAATCTCAGGGTGCCTTTAAGACACCCTGTTCATGGGTCTTGCACTTCAATGCGCTGATCCCCCATTATAATTCCAGCAAAAGCAAACTGTGTGGACCAGCGAGGGTTGTCAAGGAGCAATTACTTGGCAATTTCCCCCCCCCTTTTTTTTTTTCCTAAGTGGAAGCCAAGTAAGATAAGAAGGGAGACACAGGAAAGAACTCACTTCCCTACTCTTTCCCTTTTCTGGGTGCTCTCTGTAGGGTTGGGTGGTTTCCTCAGAGCCAACTCAGCACTGTCCTTGGAGGGCAGGCCTCAGGGATGGTACCTGAAGGCTGGAGGAGGAAGAAATGGGATCTGGAGTCAGCCTTAGGCAGAGGCTATTGAAAGTCAAAAGGGCCTGTGATGCACTTCTAAATAACTCTAGGGAAGAAAGAGAGGAGGGAGAGAGGGAGGGAGGAAGGAAGGGAGGGAGTGAGAGAGAGAGATGAACTTCTGGAGTGGGGGTACACTTGCATTAGAATTGCCCAAGTTCTTGTTAATGATGCACGTGTCTATCATCTACAGAAAGGAAGACAGTCCTATTATGAAGCCAGAGACAGGACAGTGTGCTAAGTGAAATAAGCCAGGCCCAGGATTCGTCTTCCTGGATTTCTCTCACGTGGAATCCTGAAAATTAGTCCAGTGGGAAAAAGCAGATGTTGCTCCAAACTAGCTAAGAGGAATACGTCCTAGTGTTCTGTTGCCCAGAAGGATGACAGAGGTTAACAGTAATGCTGTGTGTAATTCAAAACAGCTAAGAAAGAGGCTATCGGATGTCCTTATCATGAAGAAATGAATGTTGGTGACAGGCATGCTCTGACAGTCACTCTGATTTGAACATTACATAAATATCTCAACATCACATTTTACCCCAGGAATATGTAAGTTAGGATGTATCATAACTCAATAGAGATGCAGATCCCAAAGTCTCAGTCCCATGAACATCAGCATCTGAACATGTTGTGGAATGGGGTGATGTTGGCACCTGCCCTTGACTGGCGGACCAGGTGCCTGTGCTGGCAGGCACCATTAGTGAGTGCCAGATGTAGAGATGATTAACAGAAATCTACACATGACAACCAGAAACCTAGCACTGTAATTTATGGAATATAGTGTCTGGAAGGACCATATGTAAGCTATTTCTAAGCATAGGAACAAAATCATAGAACCTTCCTGCAGGCCCTTAAATCCTGATCCATTATCACTGATCGGCAAGATAAAGTTGAGCACATCACTCAGCCTCTCTGGCCTCAGTTTCCTCAAATGTGAAATAAGATAATGATAGGCTCGTGTCCCTAGAAGGATCACCTTAAACCTCAGACACACACATATGAAGACTGCTTACATCCAGTGGCTACTATTGAAGCCTACCTGGCGGTTGACCCAGAGAGCAGAGACCTCAGCTATGTTTCCCTTTGCCCTTCACCACTCTGTTTGCCTAGTATCCTTTGCTCCCTTTCAAATAAAACAGAGCAAGCCACAAAGTAACTAGTCCAAGGTTAAAAAACAACACTGGAGATTGGAGTTCTTGGCTTTTTCATAAAATATTTAATGTCCTCTATTGCCAGGCTCTATTCTAGGCATTGGGGGTTTTGTGGTACAGAAGGTAGATATGGTTCCTGGACCGGTGGCAGTTCTGTGTAGTTTGGGAAGGGTTGGAAGCAAAATTGTCTGAATCCAGAGCCAATCGACGTAATCATCCTGTATTATGCCTCCTTGATGGGTGGCGGGCTTATTGTCATTGTTGGGCACAAAGCTCGGCCTGAGAAATCCATCAGAGAGTTGACTGGCTAGGAAAACCTGAAAAGTCCAATAAATCCTGCTTTACCATAGCTTTCCCTTCCCCTTTCCAGAGAGGCAGATCTTTCCAACAGGGACCTTGCCCAGTGGAGTGACTTCTTCTGCTTCTTCTATCTCTGTCTGCTGCCTCTGGGTTCCCCAGACCCTGCATTTGGTGTCCAGAAGAGTCTGAATCCAGGAATGGGATGTTAAATTCATTGTGGGATTATTGCTCAGGCTGGGTATTACAGGGTCTCACAACATACATTAGAAACAGCAATCATTTTCCAGATGCATCTATTACAGCATCTGCTGCTTGATTTCCTAAATTCTGTTGAGAGGTTAGAAAGAAAGACAGCCCCTCTTTCATAATCCCACATCTCTGGGAGCAGAAAGGAGCGGGAACACGGGCTCCCTCTAGTGACAAAAATGGAGGCATTTTAGAAAATGCCCACAGGCCACCTCTGCAGTCAGGGAGGCCACTGCAGGGTCCTGGTATAAAATGGCTACTCTGTAGTCTCCAAGGTCAGAAGGCAACCTATCTTAGAATGCTCACTCTTCTGAGGACCATGGTTCTAAACTCCATCTGTATACATTTGGGGACTAGCTATATGTAGTTTCTCACAGGCTTCCCCAGGGGATTCAACCCTCCTCACCAATCTTCCTCTGACAGGTCAAATACACACCTTACTCCTTTGCTGGCCTGATGGGCTGGCCTTGCTCTACTCACCCTTTACCCTGTCCAGATCAAAGACAGAGTTGGGTCCTCAACCCCATTTCCAGGCTTAGCTTCACCTTCCAGAAGGCATCTCATTGTATTTTTGAAACCACTTAATACCCTAATGATTAGGAAACTCTTGCAAACAGATGCCTCTCTGCTGAGTCAACAGACATCCAACTGTTGTGGGCATGGACCCTGGAAAATGTCACTTTGAGGCAGTCTTGTGACCTCCTAAGTCTGCACTCTCCTTGCCTGAAAGTTGAGACTCAGAATTCTGTGGTTAAACAGACAAATATAGGGAAGTACTTTTGGAAAGGACAGTGTGCAAGCTGACGTTAGTGTTTTTGTTATTTACACAGTTCAGAAATCAGCTAAGATGCTGTGTTGCTTAGAACCAAATAATTGTGTGAGAATGCAACACCACCATGTATGAATGCCTTCTCTCCCAACCATTCTGCTAGTGTGTGTGTGTGTGTGTGTGTGTGTGTGTGTGTGTGTGTTGGGGTGTGTATGTGCTGGGGACATGGTGCATGGGTAGGTAGAGTTTAAGGCCTGTCCAGTTACCCAGAGCTCTGAGCATTTGCTTTCAGTGACTTGGCAGTTTACTGGCTTTCTATATGTGCTAGTCTATTCTGCAACAATTACATTCCTTAGTTTCCACTTTTAAAATGGAAGTCCTGACAAGTCCTTTGTTTGTGGCCTACATCATAGGAGGTTTAAGGGGATGGGAGTCACGAAGTCAATTTGAAGTCTAGTATTAGATGTACTGTTCTTCAAAGCCCTCCAGCTGTTCCCCGTAGTTCAAGGGCAGCTTCCATCTCCTCTCTCTTCGACTCTTTTAGATGAATTTTTTTCTGAGATTCTAGATAAGGGAGGTCACTTCTGCTGTGTCTTCTGACACTCATTGTTTACAAAGGGGATGTTCAGGGCCCATACCGCAGCCAAGCCAACCCCTTCCCAAAGGACAGTTTGGTGCAGCCTTTTCTCTCCCCTCTTACTTTAGATGGGTATGTTTCTAGGGGCAGGAGAGGTAGTTCAGCAGTTAGGAGCACTTGCTACTCTTGCAGAAGACCCAGGCTTGGTTCCCAGAACCCACACATGTGAAGGTTCACTATCATTTGTTAACTCCAGTTCCGGGTGATCTACCACCCTCTTCTGGCCTCTGCAGGCATTTCATGTATGTGGTGTACTTAAACATGAAGGCAAAGCCCTCATAGACATAACATAAATACATCTTTAAAAAGTCTGTTGCTGGTCCTCCTGTTCATATGTGTAATAGACATAAAAGGATGAAAGTTGATAGCTGATTAAGCCAGATAACACTGCAGCAGTCTGTAGGGTACACAGACTAGGAGAGGGCTTCCTTCAAAAGGCATTAGTTCTCTAGATGAAGAATACAGAGTCCAAGTCAAGGAAAATCTCAATGTGTCATGTGAAGTCCTGTAGTAATACTTTGGAGGTAGCTCACATCTCTCTCTATCCTTGCTAAAGCCAAAATGCAAGAGAGACCTGGAAAATCCTCCAGATACAATTGTGTCTAGTCCCTTAGTCTACTCTGGAGCTCTGAGTCCAAGGATTCCAGCTCTTGGGCTCTTGTCCAGAGAAAGTTTATATGTAAGAAAGGCAGAGTCACAGGTATTTGTTACCCATAAGTCTTTGGAGTATTTGGACACCCTGGAGGGGTTAGCTATGGTCTTTATTTGTCTATAACTCTCCATGATCAATTGTATGAAAATAATAGTAAAAGCTGAGGTGACTTGAGCACTCATTTTTCATTAAATGTAATAAGCAGGTGATGTGGCCATTAGTATCTATTACCACCTCCATTTTACAGTGGGGAAACTGAGGCTTAGGAGAGTTGCCTGAACACACAGGGATAGAAGGTCTACAAAGTGAGCTGCCTACCATCTTCATAAACTGCCTTTTAATGCCTGTATTAATGATGCTTCAATGGAGAAAACTGACACAAAGTCACCATGAGCAAGAAACCATCATGATCCCTTCCCAATCTGGCCCTTCCTGGAACACACCAGCTTGGCACTAGGCTTGAATTCTACTAATCGTTTAGTTAGTTTCACCATCTGAGGCACTGGGCACCATGACAAGGGGCGGGTTTCTCAAATCTGTAGTGGGCAACCGACCAGAGTCTGGGAAATGGCGCCTGTAGCATCCTACTCCATGGACCCATGCAAACTCCCGCAGTCTCCAGATGCCCATCAGTTGCCCAGGACTCTGAGACCCTCCAAGCACTGACATAATTATCAAAATAAGATGAATATCCAAAGGACACTTAGTCACCTGATAAACAAGCAAACACTTCCCCAAGTTCCTTTTATTGGGGGGTCTCTGAGTGGGTTTCTAGACCAACATTCTCTGATGATGACCTGGAGCTGCCTGTGCCTGGACCTTGTTCACATAACCATCACATAACCTGTCTGACCTGGTGGTGAACAAGTCAGCCTTCACAAACAGCCCCCTGAGTACCTACAACAGCAAAAAGGGCAGGCACCTACCACCATTGTTCCTAAACAATCCATGGTACCACAGAAGACCTAGGGCCACTTGTGACAGGGTATGCAGCAAAATATAAAACTCAAATGACCAGAAATGCACACATGTAGAAATGTGGCAATTTACCTGGAGTTCCTCTGTTCAGGGCTGCCACACTGCGACTGGAAGTCCCATGTCCCTGAACATCCCGCCATTAGGAAACCGGAAGAGCTGGTCATGCCCACTCTTGTTTATTATTACCTTCATTAGCATATAAAGTAGTGGGGTTCATTATAATAGCATCACATGTGCCTATCACTATTCTTCGTTATTTACCACTGGCCATGTCTGTCCCCTTTCTCCCTCTTGATGATTGCCCCCTCCCAAATAGAGCCTCTTCTGCTTTCATGTTTAAAATAAAAACTAGATGTTTAAAGAAGTGGAGTGACTGAGCTATGTGAATGCAATAATGAATCTTCAGCTGTTTTCTGTTTCTGTATCAAAATGTTTGAGCTCTGGCCATCTTCAAAGGACAGAAGTTTATTTAGATCATGGTTCTGTAGACTGGGAGTCCAGGAACATAGCTCCAGCATCTCTCTGGTTATGTACTGAGTGCCTAATACTGTATCCTGCCATGGCAGAGAGCACTCCATGGTGAGAGCTGTGCCAACTCAGGTCCCACCTGTTTTTTTTTTCTTATAAAGCCACGTATACCCTCACAGGGCCCTCTCTTGACCTCATCTAATTCTAATTACCCACCTCCAAACATTGTTGGCAGTGAATTGGGAGCTTGAGTTTCCAAAACATGAACTTTGGGGAGACACATCATACTACAGGGCAGTAGCAAGTTGATTCAGTTCTCATAGGCTCCAATACCTTTATGATCCATGCTTGGTGTTGCTCTAACTGAGCAAGCCCCTCCCAAAAGATCAACATGTCAAGCATACATCTGTGAACTTATTTAGGGCTAGGCTGTGGAAACATCTGGAACTCAGGCTGAAAATGTTGAGAGGGATCTATGGACACAGGGTAGATTATGCCAGCTTTACCAAATCCACTCACCTTCACTCTCAACAAGTTCCAACAAGGTCCTACATTGAGGGTTCAACTAACCACACAATAACAACAAATTAGGGTTTGTGAGCTAGCTCAGTGAGTAAAGGCACTTGCTATCCCACCAAGCCTGAAGACCTGAGTTTGGTCCCCAGAGCCCACATAGTGGAAGAAGAGACCCAACTCCTAAAAGTTATTCTCTGGCCTGAACACGTGTTCACCACTCAACAAATAAATGGGGGGAAATTAATAAAAAGTTTAAACACATCTCTCTGATGAAAGTGTATAGATGGTTTTCTTAGCATTGTTCATTAACCAATCATTTGCATGGTGGTAGCTATGACAGGGGATTAGGGACGACTTAGAGTAGACAGAAGTTCTATGTGGACGCAATGCCATTTCATAGAAGGACTTGAGTATCCATGGACTGTGGTCTCCACCAAAGATCCTCCTGCTGGCTGACCCCTGGGGGGAAGTTCCTCCTCAGCCCTGGCAGACCTGTGAGGAGGACTGATCATTAGAGCGTTGCCGAAGAGCTGGAGGCTGTGCAGTCACTCGCGGGAAGGGAGGTAGAGGAAGGTCAAGGTAGGACTGAAAACGCCAGAGAAGTGAAGAAAGTTCTATGATATGAGAGAGCGGCTTCCATGGGTTGGAGCATAGGGCTGGAACCCTCAGATTTCAAAGCTGAGCCCCCACACTCCAGAATGTGCAGTCCCTGCAACAGGTTGTACCAAGGTCATCTTCTCACC
The DNA here is from genome assembly GCF_943737965.1 of Phodopus roborovskii. NCBI lineage: Eukaryota > Metazoa > Chordata > Mammalia > Rodentia > Cricetidae > Phodopus > Phodopus roborovskii. The sequence continues at coordinate 44,370,385 of NW_026126407.1, forward strand.
CATTTTTATGGGTCTCTATGCTCCCTGGTATCCTCATCCCTGGTCATAATTGAAGAAACTGGGGTTCAGGGTATATTATTGGAAACAAAAGTAAAAGCCAGAAGTTAACAGAGCAAATATGTAGAGATGGAATTTCACCTTATTTGGTAGGGGAAAGGCACTGTGTGTCAGAAGGCAGACAGGTCTTCCTGGAAGATCACTATTGGTTGTTCTGATGGAGACTTTCCAGGATCTTCTGCCTAAACCCACCTTGCAAAGTTCTGCCAGAGGTTTGGAGCCTTTGCTGCCTGTCCTGTCATGGGTTGACTGGCTGGAACTTTGCTCTGTTTATGTTTCCCTGGCTTCTTTGTTCCCCATGGAGTCTCCACTCTCCTTACTGGTTTCTCTAAACCCTAAACCCACCCTTCCTGTGTGCAGCTCCGGATGTATGGGGTCTATTAAAGAAAAGGTTGAAAAGGAGAAATCCAGAGATCATATTTCTCAAGGAGAAAAGTCAGCTTTCTTTGGACATTACCAAAGCCAAAGGCACCATCTGAAAAATGATACTCAAATGACTGGTGAATGGTGTGAGCTTGCCTCTGCAGAAGGAGGCAGGAAGGCTGGTGGCTGTGGCCCAGCAATGTGGCATTGTGTGTCATGTCTAGTGCCAGAACTCAACTTCCTCATCTATAAAATGGAACCAGCGAGGGTTTGCCTAGGCTTCATGGGAAGTATAAAGTCACAAAAGCACAGACTGGGAAAGCTTTGAAGAGCACAGAGACTTATTCTGGAGATCCAGCACCTGTTAAGAGGCCACATGTGATGATGGCTGTTTTGCTGGTGACATTTTGAGGAGAGATGGGAGTATGTGCATGTGTCCTGAATGGCTTCTCTCTTCCTTTACAAAGCTACTAAGATCCAATAGTGGGGTCTCCATACTGGTTTCCCTCTCACATGACACCTTTAAACACCAAATTCAGATTATGACTCCTCACTTCAATTCACAGTGTGTACTCAGTTCCAATGTGTGCTGTTAAGGAACAAGCCACACCAGACCACAGCACTGGGCACCGATGAGGTGCAGACACAACTCCATTATTCCATGTTCCATGAGTTGATTGATCCTTCTGGTCAGGGGACCTTGGAAGGCATGGTTTAGGAAAGGAAGTGTGAGTGTGGCTGCTAAGTGAATTGTGTGATTGCAAGTGCCATTCATCCATCCAGATGCCAACTCGGCATCTTCCTGCCCCCAGCCTGTTGCTGGCACTGGAGATCCAGACCACAGAGGTTATCAGACCACACTGTAGAGTGACTGAAGGAGTTATTGAAGTTCAGATCTCAGAGCCCATGCCAGACAGTCTGAGAGCACCCAGGAGACAGCACTTTATCCAACTAATCCCAGGTGATTGCTAGAGAAGGTCACCATGAGTGTGGCTCCAAGAATTCACTTTTCTTAATTCCTGCAGTGAATTTTGCTTTAGATGAGCTGCATTAGTTTCTCATGGCTGCTGTAAAGAACCCTTCTAAACCGAGTGACTTCAAATGACAAGGTTCTCTCTCTCTCTCTCTCTCTCTCTCTCTCTCTCTCTCTCTCTCTCTCTCTCTCTCTCTCTTTCTCTGTCTCACACACAAACAATCCTGAAGGACAGATTTCCTAAACCAAGTGTCCTTATCTCAGTAACATGCAGGGAAATCTCTCTGGCTGGTGTTCCTGAAGTTCAAGGACTCAGGCTGCATCACTACCATTTCTGGCCGTGCTCCCTCTCTTCCTCTTCCCACCTTCTCCTGTCAATCAAAGATGATCTTTCCTTCCAAACTTCTTCATTTAGGTTCACTTGCAAAGACCCTTTTCCCAGTAAGTCTCTACTTTCTCTACATTCACACCATCTTTTTTGGGGGGGGTCACCATTCAATTCAGATTGGAATGTAGGTTTCCCTTTGTTTGTGCATGTGCATAAAGGTAGTGACAAATGGGCAGGTCCAGGTAATCCTAAGGAGGTCGGTGTATCAGGAACTGGTGTGGTCTGGCTGAGTTAGAGAGGAAAAGGAGAAGGCTATGGATATTTGGATATTGTGTCCTAGAAGCACTGGCAGGCTGCTGAGGATGTTAATCATGATACAGAATATGAGAGAAAACAACAGGGTCATTCAGAAAGAACAGGTTTCCAAGTGCCTGGAACACAGGACATAATGGTTTTATGGGAATCAACTTTTATTCAGGAATTTGGGTCCTGTATTTGTGGGGCTTGCTGTGCTTCCAGTGGCTACAGAAAGAAGTGGGAAATATCAACCCTATTAGCCTGGATATGGGTTACAGGCAGGATCAGCCAGCCTGTATCCTATTAAACCAGGGTTTTCCCATCCGTGGTTGCACAGTGAACTATCACAGTGGTCTCTTTCTTAGCACAGCATGCAAATGTGGGTGGGAGGATATAAGCTTGGACAGGACATGCCCTTCATAGCAGTGTGGGGCTTAGAGACACTGAGCATCTAGGGGCAGTAGGAAGAGAAAGGGGCTTCAGGGACCACTCATCTCTTTTTATATTTGTCTGGCAGCTCTTGCAGCAACATCCATCATTCAGGGGGGCTAGCAGGGTACAGACTTGCTGACAGCCAAGAGCAGAGTGCATACAGATCCCAAGATGAGGTGCCTTGCTCTCAATGCAATGAGCCCTAAAAACTGCAAACATTGCTGATGAATTGCCCTTGGCTTCTCAGGCATCATTTGCTCACAATTATAACATGGAGAAGCTGCAAACTCCCGTAGAGTTTGCTGGTCCACCCTGGAGCAAACAAAATCCCTCTCTGAGGCCCACACTCAAGCAGAACTGATTCCTCTGAAGCTTAGAGGCAGAAATAAAATCAGATTTAAATCTTGGGAAATTGTGTGTGCATGTGTGTTTTAAATCCACCTATGTAAACCCATATTTAAATGCTAATATTTGGAGCCTACTGGGATACTACATTTATTTTCTTCCTTAGCAGCAATGAGAATAATTTATTTATAAGAATTTCAATACTCACCTATTCTCCTGAGCCCCTACTCCCATTCCTACCCGCCAGGGATGGCGCTGTCCCCTAAGACATTTAGAACTTACAGCTCACTCTCTTCACACATCTCATCCTCCAAATGCTTCTACCATTTTTGCCTCTAGACCTCCTGGAGGGTTTCTCTCCCCTCACCCCCGGTTTCCCCACCCAGCCACTAGCTGCATTGCTTCTGCCCTTTTTTGTCCTCCATGAAGTACTCACTGAGCCCCACCTAAGCCTTCCCTTGTTTATCTATCTACAAATGCATAGAATAAATAATGGTATCCAAATGTGTCACAAGTTTAATATGACTAGGGTCAGATCCCCCAAATCCAACACCTAGAACCGCATTGGGCCAGAGGAAAAAATCCTGCTGGTGTTTGTCTCACGATGGAGACGACCACAGAATGCACCCTTTTCTTCTGCACCGTTGTTCTCTTAGGAGCTGGCCAGCAAGTTCTGGGAGGTCCCTGTCCCACTAGTTTTAAAGCGCAGAGTAGTTTCACTCCAGAATTGCTCATTTTTTTTCATTTGTTTGTGGTCCTAACACCCCCATACCTTCAAACTCTACAACTGAGAACCACATACCCGCTTTGCCAGCAGCCACATGCCCGTCTCCAACAGCGTATGAGCAGTGCTGGCTGGAGGGAGGAACATGTTTCTTGCAGGCTGTCCTCTCCTGCCAACGTCCCCTCAGCAGGAACATGGATTCCTGCTTCCAGGAGTTGAATCATCAGTTTGATTTTGAACTCCAAAAAAAAGAACAGTGACATCCTCATCATTCCTGGCCAGAGCCCTTAAAACCATCCAGTAGCACCCTCCTGGAAGGACTGTGTCTCTGCCTTCTAGGATCCTTCTGCCAAGCTTTCAGATCCAGGGGATCCTGTTTTCTTTCCTTTGTATCCTGTCTCTCTAGAGGAAGAAGCTGGCTCCTATACTGTCACCTCTGTGACTCCTCCATGTTCCCATCAGTTTCCTGAGTATCACAGCACTAGCATCCCAAGTCCCTACATCCTCTGTTCCACTTCCTGACTGGACAGCAGCTGCACCATCCTCCTACCTCCTGCATCTGTGACCACAGAGAGAATGTTTTTTTCAGGGGACATGCTTTCTCCTTCAGTTTCCAACTATGATGGGCAAAAGCTCACTTCTTCTGGTAGCAAGGCAAGCATAGCTCTCTAAAGGTGCTATGAACTTTAACTTGGAACCCTAGTAAGATGTGAAATAAGTGTGCATGCACTCAGGAGGCTGGGAGCATAAGGCAGGTGGATCCCTATGAGTTCAAGGCCAGCCTGGGCTATAGGAATTCTAGGCCAGCCAGGAATACCCAGTGAGACTCTCTCTCTCTCCCTTCTCCCCTGCCCTCATCACATTAGTTTCCATCTCTAATATAGAATGAGTGATATAGAAATGGCTGTCTCGCACAGTTCTGAAAAGGATTTGTGTTATGGAAAATGAATACTCAGGGCATTTGCTCAGGGAAGGACACCGGTGCACGGTGGTGTCGTTGCTACCCTCTGGAGGACAGGCTTCCTGCTCTTTTCATGTAGGAGGCTTGTCTATCCTCCTATCCTTGCACTCAGATGAGTCAGTGCACTCACCAGCACCAGAGACTGCCTAGAGTCCCCATCTGCCTGTCCCACTTCTTCCTGGAGCCAATGTGTGATGAAGATTCCCATGAGTGGAGTCAGGTGGAGAGAAGGTCTGACTTCCTGTGTTCCCCTGGTAATGCACATCTGTGGTGCAGAGGCTAATTACATGCCTGCTGGTGAGCCAGTTTCCCTTATGCTACCTGCGTGCTTGGCTCCTGTCTTTGTTTCTCTTCCCTCCCTCCCTTCCTCTCTCTCTTCCTCCTTTCTTTCTCTTTCTTTCTTCCTTTCTTCCTTTCTGTGGTGGTAGTGGGAGATATATATATATATATATATATATATATATATACATACATACATACATATATATATATATATATATATCTGTGCTCACATGCAGAGGACATCCGGTGGAGGAGGCTAGGCATCTTGTTTTATAACTCTCTACCTTAATTCCCTGAGATAGAATCTGTCACTGGACCTGGAGATAGGTGGTAGCCAGCCAGCCCCAGTGGTCCTCCTGTCTCTGTCCAACAGTTTTGGGGGAATGGTCACAGGTGCACATGTGACTAAACCTAGCATTTTACTTGCACACTGGAAACTAAGCTCAGTTTCTGTAATTTTCCCCACAAGTGTTCTTTCCCTCTTTGTCTCCTGTTTCTTGCAGGATAGCAAGGTCCTTAAGCATGATTTTTGTCCTGTATTCTCCTACCAGGAACCCAACACTTCCTTCTCTACGAATGTTCTTGGCACAATACACAGCTTGTTTGTGGGACACCGCTGTGTGGGACGTTGGACATGGCTGACCTTTTCTGGGCCTGACTCACCTATCTAAGACAGAGTTGAAACATATGATGCCTTGTAGAGAACAGAGCAGAATTCAAATGCTGGAGTCTGAGTTGCTGCTGGGGAAGATAAAAACCTGAGCCTAGTGATTGCCAGAGATTCTGAGGCTCTGCCTGTATCTCTGTTTTCTTGTCCTCTTCCCATGATGACTTTGCTTCTTATCTATTAACTCTTCCCACTCACCAAGCCCTCACTATCTTCAAGTTTCTTTCCCTTTTTCTGTAAGTCTCTTACCCTTATTTGATATAAACAGTGATTCTTGTAACGGGTTTGTATGTGGACAGAGATTTCATCTTAGACCTGCTTTGTAGCCTCCCACAGCACTCCCACAGGTCAGGCCAAGCCGCATATGTTTAAGAATACTGACAAGATTTTTGTAATGAGCCACATTCTTGTCCAGTGGTATAGACATTATGAGATGCTCTGGGAACAGGGATGGAACAGAAGCAGAAGCAGAAACAGGCTGGTTAATGGAAGCATGGCAACAGTCTTGCAATTGACACAGTATCCTTTGTCATGTACCATACAGACACTCTGGTGAGCATGCTCACTTTACTTAACAGGTCAGAGCCCAAGCAGTAAGAACCAAGCGTGGTTGTGAATCTCAGCTGCTGGCCTGTCTGTATTGAGAGACACATAGAGAACTGGCAAAGCACACATCAGAGTGTGTATATAGGGTGCCTCAAGAAATGATTGGAATGTGGATAGGCCCAATGAAGGGAAAGGCTTATTGTGCACATGGGTGGCACATACGCATTGTGCATATGTCCAACACATTGGGTGACCCAGATAGAGTAAAATGTAGAAGAAAAAGGATGCTTAACGGCACATGCAAGCCCAAGTCTTCTTCAGCATGAGTGTGTTGCTGCTGACATCAGATGCTGGCTCCAGATTATGAATGCAGACTCCCACCAGCTCTTTTCTGCATGCCAGGGGCACAGTAAACATTGGACAAGTGAATAAGTGAACAAAAGATTAAGTACCATTTACATTCCCAGATGTGTTGCAACTATGTGTGTTGTAACGGGCTTTTAACGCCTAAAGGTAAAGGGTAGATAATGTAGTTGTCTCAGAGGCTGAGACATCAAGCACAATGAGATATTCTCTGTCAGCACGGATATGTAAATGTGACATAGAATGCTAGCAAAGCTGGGGAGACTGGGAGCCTGGAGAAAAGCTTGTAGCCTGCCTCTCAGGCCTCTCCTTGGGGCCCAACTCTTGGTGCCCACCCGGGGCTGAGGTCTGTTTCTTAAAGATTTGCTTCCCTGTCACTCCCAGGAGAGAGAGAGAGAGAGCTTGACAAGAACAGATGACACAGACCTAGGTTCTGATTTATCCGGCATTCTGTCAGTTTGGGTATCCATTCATAAACTCTCATCCTATGTATTGCTCTGGATCATCCTGCAGGAGAAGGTCACAGAGAGAGGAGCCAGTGTCGAGGAGAGTTTCCCCAGGGGATGACAGGGTTCAGAGGAGGTGGACGTCATCACTGCTGCGCACACATAGGCGCCATGCATCTGTAGATGATGTTTGTGGCCAAGGCCCACCTCAGTGACCTTCTGAGTCACCAAGAAAGTGGAGTGGAGCCACTGTGGAGCAATGAGATGTCCCTTGAGGAGACTTCTATTCCACACAGTCTTCTTATACAAAATATCAGCCAAGTGTTTATTAAGAATGGTTACTTTACATAAGGCCTGCAGTTTCTGTTCCTAGTACTGCATTGTGGTCAACTTACTTAAACCGCTGTTGCCATCACTGCTTTATGTCTTCCTGAGGTTAATAGTGCCACTCTCCTGTCCCTGTCAGGCAGCAGGTACTCTTTCCCAGCTGTTCCTTTTGAGATGGGGCACCTGAAGCCAGGAGTTGGACCTGCGGCTATTCTGAGTCAGAGAGGCACATAGCACCTGGTGTTGGTGCTAGGTCTTTCCACCCAAGGTATAGCAATCATCTGGTAAGGGACATGGAGTTCACTAATTCCCGGGTCTCCACTCAGCCTGGCCTCCCTGTGGTATATATCAGGCTGGTCCAAGGCTGCCTGCAAACTTTCCACTGAGTGCCTGGGGCGGCTGAAGCTTCCTGCTCTGTGTGGCATTCTCCTAGATCCAGATCAAGGTTCCAATAATTCATCTATTAGATTAACTGGGAAGGACAGAGGGGAAGAGCGAGTGAGCCAGCGAGTGATCCTGCAGAGCAAGAGCTGTGGGGCCGTGTTTCTGTGTGGCAGTTCCTCCCCTCTGACTGGAGTATTAATTGCTACATTACCGCTGCCATGTAGGCAAGACTGTCAGCAAAGCCTGGGAGGGCTCCGGCTCCTCCCTCCCTGCTCTGCTCAATTTCACTCGTATCTCAGTCTTCTCCGAGCCCTAGGTACCCTGGCAGTGCCGTCCTGGCATCCCGAGGTGCTCCTGTGGCGAGGACTTGAGTGGCCAGAAGGAGGGGGTGGAGAAGGAGGGAGGGCTTGCCCTGCAGGCTCTCTGGATGCAGAGCTGAACTAGCTGCAGAGGCAGCCGTGCTGTTCTCAGGGACTGGTTTCTGGGGTGCATTCATCTCGCAGGGTTCACCTAGTCAGGCTCCAAGGTCCAGAGGCACACGAGGTGGGTGTCATCCTTTCTTGGTGCTGACCGAAGAACCTGTTTCACCTTTGCCATTATGAGTGGCTGCTCCAAAAGATGCAGGCTTGGGTTCGTGAAATTTGCCCAGACCATCTTTAAACTCATCACCGGGACCCTCAGCAAAGGTAGGGAGACTGGCTTCCACCACCATGTCCTGCCTTGATGTGACCTGACTGTTCACGTTGCCTCAGTGTGCTGAGTGTATCTCTCCTGGTGTGCAGGAGTCTTGCTGGAGTCTCTGAGGGGCCAGGGAATAAGCACCTGGGATCAGAGGCTGCTGACAAACTGATCTGGCCCTAGGCAGATAGGCACCCCGCCAGAAAGTTCCGTAGGCTGTAATTGCCTGGAACTTTAGAAATGGAGTTGGCGATGTGTGGCTGATTGGTTATAGATGGGTAGAGAAACAGAACCTTTCCCAGAGTCTGGGAAGCAGCTTGGCGTGACTGGAGTTTTAAAAACTTATCCTAGGAGTGTTGTATTTTGTTGATAAGGGTGAGATTTGATGCAGTGGACTGCGAGTAATTTTGCACAGCAGAGATGCTGAAGGGGGGCAGCAGAAGGTAACCTTCGGGCTGGAGTAATTCTGCAGTGGCAAACTCAGAATCCTGATCAGCTCCACAGTCAGTGCTGAGGCTGCTCCGTTGGGATTCCGGGGGTCCTGTGCTCCTGGACTCTATCCACTGATCCCCTGTCTCTGATGACTGTTCCTCCCCTTGTCTGATTTCCTTGCTTCTCCAAGTACCGGAGTGTCAAGAGGTTTGTTGATTAACTCTCTGTGTGGTCGTGGAGAAGAATCAGGACTACACACACATCTCCAGCCCTCAAACCCAGCCAACAGCCCTGGTAACCCTCCCGACAAAAGGGAGGCTAACTTCTCAGGGACACTCCATTTGATATCATATGCTCCAGAAGGTGGGCCATGGAGGGAAACTCAGGGAAACTTTCTGGGCATAAATTTAAAGAGAGAACAGCAGTGGTGGTATGGTTCCAATGGCTGGAAAAATGTCTTTAAATATTCATGCCCTCTCACTGGAAAAATAAGTCTTTTGGGAGGGGAGAAGACACTGGAAGCTGCAGACTCAATTTTCATGCAGGAAGTTCATGAGGAAGCAAATGCTGTGGGTGGCCATCTCTCATGACGGGTGCCCAGGTACCCAGCTGCATAGGGTTGGCTGGTGTCAGTTGTGTGGCTGCTGTGGCGAGGATTATGAGAACCTCTTACCATCTCCTCTGGGTCTTTAATGACTCCCAGTGTTTCCGTGGCCCCTTCTTGAACTAGGACATTTGTCCTTCCAGGATATCCTGGGGGGGCTGAGCATCTAGTGTTGGGGTTAGGAGGCCTAGGGCAGAGAACAGACATGAGCAGGGTACATCTGCAGCGATGCCCAGTGCCTTCACTTCTAGGAAGGGAAATCAGGGGCGAGAGACCGGACAAAGTTCTCCATTTGTCCTAGGACAAGTGGGGGGTGTTCTAGAACCTCTGGGACTGAGGGACTGACAGGTGAGGTAGCATCCTACCCCACCTCCACTCCCTGATGTGCCCCAGAAACAGCTCCAGCCCAGATAGAGAAAGCCTAGGTCTCAGCTCTGTGTTGCCACCTGGGAAAGCCACAGCGTCTCCTCTCTCTCTCTCTCTCTCTCTCTCTCTCTCTCTCTCTCTCTCTCTCTCTCCCCTCTCTCTTTTCTTCATCTATGAAATGAATTCATTACCTCATGATGAGGGATGTTGCAAGAGTCCAGGAAATCCACATATGGAATTCCTTCATGGAATGCATCACTGCATTCAGATATGAAGAAGTAGGCCAGAGGCTGAGATGGGTGTGCATGTGTGGTAGAGGACCTAGACCCAGCCCTCTCCATGGCCAAGGTCAGAAACTCTTTAGATACTGCAATAGGGTCTATATACCCCCTATTGACACCATGCAACAAAGACATAAGCATGAGAAAGTGAGTCAGCAAAAGAAACAGTATGTCAAAATGGTGTGTGTGTGTGTGTGTGTGTGTGTGTGTGTGTGTTGTCTAAGAAAGACACAGACTTCTTCTGGAGAGAGGAAAGATGAATATTTTAATAAGTAAGTGAAAGACATTTTCTCAATATTTATGTATTGAGCATCTACCTCCCATGCACACTCAGCTATTACACATTATTTCATGGATGCAAATTCCCCTGCAAGAAAATCTGAGTCTGGTGGGATGCAGATCCCTCATGGATTTCACTTAGACACCACACTGAGTGCTTAGTGGAACAGAAATGGGGGAGTGGGGGTGCTGTAACAGTAAACACAGAAGACAGATCCCCAGGAAGACTGGGGGTCTTCTTTAAAAAGTAGCTTCTAAACAGAGGAGAAGTAGATTCAGACTGGGCAGGAGAGGGAGTTGGTGGGTCTAAAATGGTGATTAATGCAGAAAGGCCAGCGGTGGAGAGGCAGGATACAACACACACACACACACACACACACACACACACACACACACACACACACACACGTATGTACATGCACATGCACACATCTGGTCAGAATCCCAGAAACTAAGATTCATCTGACATAGAAGGGACTTGGTTGGGACCTATACTGGGGACCAAGTGAGTGCCTGGCCTTCCTCTGAGCTGCTTCTATAGCAAGTTCCCAAGAGCTCTGTCTCAGTGAGGCAGCACACAGCAGGCAGGGGGGGGGAGGGCTGTGTCTGAATTTTACCTCTACCCTTGGCCTCAGCTCTGCAGAAAGGACCAAATGTTTACACAGCCCTGGCTCTGAGCCAGACCTGTGCGGGGAGAGTAGTACTGCCGAACCCAGGTGTTGGTTAAATATTTGTTAAATAAGTGATGACAACAGGAGCTGGGCCAGACCTGAAGCTGCATAGCTGAGAAAGGTCTTCGCTGAGTCCAGAAAAAAGGCTTTCTGATGTGTAGATAATGTGTACAATTTAGACTCCATCCTGTGTGGACACATTATGATTGCATAATGCTTTCTGGTTTCAGCTGTCTCTTACTCATTGCACTAAATTCTAGATTTGCAACAATCCAACCCTCCAAAGTAGAATTAATCTCTGTCCTTTCCCGAATTGGTAAACCAGTGCATCTATCATGCTCCTCTTCTGGTCTAGGGAACCTCTCCCTTCTCTATGTCATTGGGAATGTCTGGGCATTGAGAAAAGATCAAGCCCAGCCCCTCTGCCAGCTCTTTGTACTCAGTTACCTTCCCTTCATAACTACACCCAGTTTCGCGACTGGTCTAAGGTACCAAGAGTCCCAGATTTCCTACATGCTGTAGAGACAATTGCTCAGGTCTCCCTGCATATGTATCTCACTGGTTATGAGTTTTGCCTTAATAACCCTGACCACAATTAGTGATCTGTGTCCCTCTTAGTAGTATTTGAAAGGCTGCCTTCCCCACTAGCTTTACACTGCAGGAGGGCAAACCACACACTCTCCATTCCCACTGTAGCCAGGATGACTACAGAGCCTGGCTCATCAGCAGAATTAAGTGAACACAATGTACTATGCAGCAGAGCCACCAGCCTGTGGTCTAAGGGATGCCTGTGTACCACCTGTCCCACACCTGAAGGGTAACGCTAGCTGAGCCCTGTGCAGGAGCAGGAGCCCTGGGCCACTCGAAGCCTTCAGAGCTTTGTTTGGACTTTCATATTGTCTCACATGTCCTCAGAGAGGAGCTGGGCATGCAGACTTTTGGCGCTCTCCCCACTTCAGCTCTATTTGGATTTATTTTAGATCTCTCCTCCATGATTTGCTTTTGCTTAAAAAAAAAAAAGCCAACAAGTTCCCCAGCTGGGCATGTTGGTCTGTGCCCAATGAACCTGGCGATTTGGGAGGCTGAGGCATGGGGATGGCTGGACCATAGGGATTGGAAATCAACCCAGGCAACATAGGAGGACCCTGTCTCAAAAGTAAGTAAAAAAAAAAATAATAATAATCACAAACCTCAAATGCAATGGGAGGCACCAGACTGGGGCATCCCAGGACCCTCCTGGAAAACATGGAAGCTTTGGGCTAGACCTCTCACTTCTGGCCTCAGTTTCTTCATCAATAAAATGGAATCAGTACCCTCTGTTACTGCACTCAGTCAATGAGGGTGAATGTGGCTTTTATTAATGGTCTGCATCCTCGGGTCTGTGAGTGCTCAGGGCAGGGACACCCTATCTCTCAATCCCTACATCACTGGTGTCCAGCACAGACTGACTGCAGTCCCCTCAGAATAGTTTGTGATGGCATCAGCCTGCCACCTAAGCACCACATGTTTAATCTCTGTCCAGCGTGCTCTCCAAAGGGCCTTCCCTGAGCAAAAACCAAACCAAAACAAACAAACAAAACCCCTTATTTTTCGATTTTTTTTTTATTGTACTTAGTGTGTGTGTTGGGGAGAGTACAGACTACACTCTGACTAGGGCGGCTCAAAGCAGCCCCTTTGTGCACTGGAACTGATTTGCCACCTGAGGCACAGACAACAAAGCCACAGGAAGCAGGAAGGAGGAACCTAACCCAGAAGAGCATGTAGCATTGTCCAGGCCACCCATGAGGCAATGGGATGAGAGGAGTCTGTGGGAACGGAGATCTGTGTCAAGGACAAAGCCTTGGTTTCAGATCTTCTTTCCACTTAGTCCAGGATGTTCCTGTCTAAGCCAGGAGAGACTTTACTATAGATCCCCTGAAGACACGCTGTTCTCCCATGACTCCTCCCCAGTGCTATTCCAGGTCCTCACAAACTTGACCTTGGACCTCGTATGGGATCTGCCTTAGGCCAGCTGGGCTCGCATCCCAACTTTGTTGTCTACCAGCTGTGTGAATGAATGGTGCAAGGTCCTTGAGTGCAGGAAGGACCTTGCTTTTGATCTGAGAATAGTAAGGCCAACTGAGCATTGATTGTTTTTAATTTACTGAGGACCATGAAGTAAGGGCAGGCAGTTAGTTAGTAGGGAGTACGTTCTCCTTGCAGCTGCAGAAAACTAAGGACAAGTCTTCTCTTTGCTTTTGTGCCTAGCACTAGTCCCAACCCTGGAAATAGGAATTGCCATCCCTGGTTCCCAAGGGAAGGAAACTGACTAGCTAAGCCACATGGCCCACTTGAGAAGTGACAGAGCTGGCATTAGACATCAGGTCCTCTGGGGTCAAGAGCAGGCATACTGTTCTTCTCTTATGGAGCTGTAGAAGATGCCCTTGCCTGTGCCACCCACCACATTGTCACGCAGAGAGTCCCCCACCCTAGCTTGCTAGTTATTGTATTGGTGAGTTTGTTGTGAGCTGTGTAGCATCTGTATCTCTTCAGGACAGCCACTTGTCATTCAGTAGTTGTGACAAATTCCAGAAGGAGACATGACCTGAGATTTAAAAAACAAGCTTTATAAGAAAAAGGACCAATGACAGGCCAAGGACAGAAGAGAAGATAGCTGTACCCATTTTCTTCAGCATCCTTATTACCTCTTGGAGAAGCAGGCAGGGCTTAGGCATGTGCTGGATATTAGGTAGGATTACACCAATGACAGGTCTTCCCCACAATTTTCTTATTATATGAAAACTATGAAAAGAACTCTTAACTGTTGAGGAACAGGCATAATTTGGGGCAGCTGGTCATCTGGCATTGAGTTGGCAGCTAGAATTCATCTGGGAATTGATGGCCTTCACATTTGGGATCTATGAGATATGATAATGGCCTCTACCAAAGAAAAGGCACTGCCTCTTCCTTAGGAAGCTCACTAGGGGAAAGGAGTTCCTACCACCACACTCCTGTTAGCTCATTGTCCCAGCAGTGCATGGTAAGCCAACACTAGGGCCATGTTAGACAGCCCCACTCCCTGTGTCCCAGGAGGCCCTCAGTGTTGGTGCCCTGCCATAGACAGAGAGCTTAACCAGTGGGTTTCTGGATCTTACCTTCCTCCCAGGCCCCAGGTCAGAATGACCACACTGAGATGTGTATTTGTTTTGGCTCTGACCATATTCTGTAGCTTTCATTCTGTCATGTCTCCCATCCTAGCTGCTCTATGACAGGCCCGTCACTCCACTCATGCATTTGAGATGGCCAGGTGCTCTCTTGGATCTCCACAGTTCGAAGAAAGTCAAACTCCCATCACTTGTGTGGGAATTATAGTCTCCCAAGGTAGGTGACCAGTAAACACCCAGACGTTCAAGTCAAAGGAATCTGTTTAGCTACTGACAGATTCTCAGTTACAGAACTTGCCATTGAGGTGACCGGGGCAGCTGAAATGGCTTAGGAGCTGTCTCTTCTAAGTTTCCTGGCCTCCTTCCTGAAGACCCCTTTAATACCAAGCAAGAATAATTTGTTCAGGGATGCTTAGCCTGGCAATGCTGTCCAGACATCCTATTAACTTCAGGACCATGGGGAAGTTTGTTCCAAATTAAAAGTAGTTGGAAATGGTCCTTATATAGCAGGAGGGCACTGTGGGCTGCAATGCCATGACACAATGAAGAATGGAACAAACCAGGTCTTATTTGGCCCTCTGAAGCTGAGGCTCCACAGCCCTGTTCCCTTCATTATAAACCCCACCTTTTCCAATCTTCTTAGGGCTTCAGGATCTTCCCTGGATGCTTCTGTCAACCCAGATCCCAAATTCCCTCAAACAGTTGATTCTTAAGGGTAGAGTAGTACTGATGCAATCATGGAAGGAAGCAATGTACAAGGAGGAAAGCATAGATATGATGTCAGACAGCTGTATTCAAATCTGCCAAGTCTGCACAAGATTTGAACTGTTCTTCCTTTATACAATGAGGTCAGGGATGTTCATGCCCTGGAGCTACCAAGAGAGGATGAGACAGCATGTAACACACACACATGCCCGCACACACGTACGCACAGTGATTGGTATATAGCAGTGGTCTGGTAAAGCTCAAGGTGGCCACTTTTTTTTCCTCACCCACTTTTGCTGTGGATGATAACAAGGGGATGTGAGGCCAAGCTGTAAGAAACAATGATGCATGGTCCAGCTCTCCTGATTTCTAGATAAGTGCTACAAAGTCATTTCAGTTGCCCCCAATCACCTCAATGGTAAGCTTTGTAACTGATAATTTGTTACTAGCTGAACAGATTCCTTTCTCCTGGATGTCTGTGTGCTACTGGCCACCCCACTGTGGGAGAATGTGATCCCTACACAAGTACTCACCTGGTGGTATAACTGCCTCAAGTGCCTGCACCCCCATGACAGTTGAACAAATGACAACTAAATAGTGACAGTATCGGGACCTTACCGGAAATACCTTTTTGAGGTCTGGTCTTTGTCTATTTCTTGGCCCTCCAATTCACAGGCTTTCTGACTTCTGTGTGGGTTTGACAGAAGAGATGAGCTAGCATGGGCCCTGCCTTGTACCATCTCAGTTTTCTCATGCTTGGTCCCCACTCTTAGTCCCCTGGCATTAGTCTCTGTCTGCTGTCCAGGTGGCTGTCCATTGTTGTGCATACAGAGATGTCCATTGTAGCTCAGGTGTAGCTCAGGGTCAGCGTCTTCCCAGTGTCTGTCTACATTACAACTTGAGGGACCTAGTGTCTGAGGACCACACCAAAGATCAGGACACTAAGGAGATCTTAACAGGGAAGAAACAAGAATGGGGAAACATTACAGACTCCTGAGCCAGATAAGGAGGGGGAGAAGCCAAGGATCCCAGAAAAAAAACTCAGGGAAAGCCAATTAGCAACAAGAGTGACAGCTCTCCTGAGTGCCACAGATCTGTGTTCTGCAGGCTGAAGAAAGCCTTCCTCCTCCACTGGATGGGGACTGAAAACTGTGAACATAGGCCAGTCCTGATCTTTTCTCCTGGAGGAACCAAGATTACATCTTTTGTCCTTTGGAGTACAAAGAGCAACAACTTTGGAGTCAGGCATGGTCTTTTTCATATATATATATAAAATTTGTTCATTAACACTGCTGTATTGAATGCCATCAATGAACTGGCTATAAGTCATTCACTTCTCCATTCTGGAACTAATATCTGAGAATCCGGTGGCCCATGGTTCTATTGGTATCTCTTCAGTCATCTGTGCCATGGCACCAGAGAGCAGGAGATGATTGCCTGGCTTCTTTTATAAAGGCCCCGCCATTACAATCCAATCACCTCCCAAAGACATACCTAGAGTTCCATCTGTTTCTCTGCAAATGCAAATGTGTGTGTGTGTGTGTGTGTGTGTGTGTGTGTGTGTGTGTGTGTGTGTGTAGACATATATATGACATGAAGTAGATGTGGGTCTATCTGATCAAAAGAAAAGAGAGAAGAAAGTAGAGCATATAGGAGGGGTGAATATGGTCAATATATATATAATACAATTAAAATGTCTGAGTAAAACCCACTACTATGTACAACACATGTATGCCAATAAAAATAAATCAATAAATATATTGAGACCTCACCACTAAATATCATCACAATGGGTGGGTGGGTAGAGCTAAAATGTATGTTTTTGTTTTTTGTTTTTTGTTTTGTGGGGTTTTTTATGAGATAAACCTTCAATCCACTTCACTAAGTACTGTTTTCCCTTCTCTAGGCCTCTATGTGTTCATCTCCCAAGTGAGGAAACTAATTTCAACGATCAGTTCCAGCTTTGGCATTTAGTATTTAATCCTACACTTGAAGTAAAAAGATTGTACATGAGCTATCTGCCCAACATGCACTGTATGCCTGGACCCATCCTTTCACCTACCTTCCACCATCTTACCATTTACAAGAACCCCAAAGGTGGAGAGCTCACCTGAACCCCATTTACAGAAATGAAGACCTAAGCTGCAGAGAAAGGAAGGGTGTTCCCATTTTGATATAAAATGACTCTCAAAGGCTCCAGGTGTGAACACTTGGTCCACAGCTAGTGCACCCAGCCATTGGGAAGGGGTTGGATCATGGGATGTATTGATGGATTAAACTATGGATAGATTCATAATTTAATAGAATTAGTAAGGGGTAATGGAGATGAGGTTCAGTTGGTTCAAGGGATGAGGTCAATGGGGACAGGCTCTGAAAGGGTTATCTTGTTCTGGCCCTTTGTGTCTTTCTGCTTCCTGACTGCAATGACATGAGCAGTTTCCTCTTCCACACCCATCTGCCATGATGCTTTTTGCTTTATCACAGTGCTAACAGCAATGAAGTCAGCTGGTCATGGATTAAAACCTCTGCCACCATGAGTCAAAAAAAAAATCTGCTTTACCTTGTCTTCTCATATATTTTTTGTCACAGCAAAAGAAATCTATAACAAAAAAGAGCTGCCTGTTGGCAAAGGGCAGAGCCAGATCTGGGATTCTAGGCTGTCTGTCTCCTAGTTCCAGTACATATCCCCCAATCTCTCTGTCTCTCTTTCTCTCTCTGTCTCTCTCGGTCTCTGTCTCTCTTTCTCTGCCTGTCTCTCTCTCTCTCACACACACATGCTCACTCTCACACACATACACACTCACACATACTCACTCTCTCTCACATACACACACACACACACACACACACACACACACACACCTCAGAGAAGAAAGCAAGAGACAACACATACCCTTACTAGCATTCAGACTAGAGAAGCTCATTTCTAGGGAAGACTGCCACCCTCAAGACCTGAGTTCTCCAAACTAGTACCAACCAGTTAGGTTCTGTAGTCAAATAACAGAAAGTGGGGGAGAATTGACCGAGCATCCACGAGTTCAGGGAGAGGAGAGAAAACACCACTCAGCAAGTCTTTCCAGCTGTGAGTCGAGTCTGACCAATTTTCATTTTTTGCTTAGAAGTTGTTTGGAGGGAGAGAACTGAACAAGAGCCAGTGGGGAGACAGAACCCTGGGGCTTCTCTCAAGGAGGCTGGGGTTAGCCTACCCCAATTTTCTTTATGTAATCTTTTGATTAAATTGGCTCAGTTTGAGCGACAGTTTTCAAACCACCTGTACTTATCAGGTCAAGCCAAGCCTGGGCTTCTTGCTCCGAATCTGCAGACATCAGCTTGGGACTAAAGGTCACTCAGAGCTCGGGATAGCTCTAAGGCATATTGGGTTTGCAAAGATCATAAACCGTTGCTGGTGAATTCTACCCATGACTCACAAGAACAGAACTGGTGGTCTGACAGCCCACATGTGACAAAAATAAGAGGGATAGTCATTGCCATCATTCACTGAGTGTTGTGGCTTTAGGAGGAATCCCGCACTTACCCAGTTCCCCTTGGGAGATTTCTGTTCATATCCCCCATGCTTAGGGAGCTTGAAGCACTTGTCCACGTCACATAGGAGATCAAAGCTGTGACTTGTTTTAGAGGAACAGTCCCCCAATCAAGTTACTCAGCAGCGTCATCTTCTGTTGTAGATTAAACTGTGCCCCTATTAAAATTAACATGCTGACGTTCTAACCCCCAATGCGGTTATATTTGGAGATAGGACCTTGAATGAGGTAGTTTAATGAGGTCACTTGGGCGGGGCACCGATCCCATGGGACTGCTGTCCTTATAGAAAGAGGAAGCCACGGTAGGGATATGAAGAAGTGACCACCTACAAGCTGCAGGGAGAAGCCTCGCCTCACACCAACTCCTCCAGCTTAACCTTGGCCTTTGGACTCCAGAACTGAAAGAATATTAATTTGTTATTGAAGACATTCTTGATTGGCGGTATTCTGTTAATGTGGCTCACACTGATTAAATACCTTTTCTTACATTCTTTATTGTGATAAATAGCTATAAAGTCATATTTAATAAGCCACTTTTAAGTGTACAGTTCAGTGGTTTGGGCTACATTCGTGCTGTCACCACCATTCATTTCCAGAACATTTTTCATTTTTTGTAACACAAACTCTCATTCTCCCTGGCCCTGGCCATCACTATTCTACTGTCTATCTTACGATTTTTGTCTATGCTAAGTACCTTGGGCAAGCAGACGAACATTCTTTTGTGTCTCACTTGGTACACTTAGCATGTTTCCAAGATCTGTTCATGTTGTGGCATTTCTTTCCTTTGTAAATAATGGAGTATTACTTCATTGTGTGGCTGTGTCATGTGCTTATCCATTTACTTATCAGTGCACCATTCTGATACTTTAAAAATACAAAACAGAAACTGCCTCCAATAGATTCCTGACAAACCTTTTAAAGGTGTACTTATTTTATTTTGTATGTGCATATGAATGCCTGAATGTATGCATGTATACCCCATGAGCGTGGGTGCCCAAGTAAGACAGAGAGGGCATTGGATCCCCCTGGAACTAGACTTATACAGGTAACTGTAAGCCTCCTGATATGGGTGCTTGGAACTGAACTCCAGTCCTCTGGAAAAATAGCCAGTGCTCTTAACTTCTCAGCCATCTTTCCAGCCCCCAGTTCTTGACATCTTTTGAACTGAAGGCAGACTTCTTGCAATGGGTATTTTGTGATTTGTTCTGTAGATTAATGCTCTCTTCTTCGTGTCACCACCCTGAATGATTCACTCAAGTAACTGAATCATGCTGCTCTTGCTGGGGTGTTAACCAGCTTCTTCAGCCTTGGGGTCCCCATGGTTACTGTTCCCCTGGCTGGCTCTGACCTTCCCAGAAACTCTCCCCTATTCTTCATTCACTCCTCTGCTGCCTCTTGTAGCCAGCTATACATGCTTTGACATATCCTGTCACCTAATGCTGCCTTGTTTCCCTGGCACATTTATACATACTTTTAAAAGTTAGTATTAAAATGATGTGCACTTACGGTGTAGAGTTTGATGTTTGGTTGTGAGTGCATAGTGAAGTGGTTACTGCTGTCAAGCTAATTATCATGTTTGTCTCACTGCACCATCACCTTTGTGAATGTGATCTGGATATCAAGTCTCTTCCACAGGATACAAGGCAGTGTGATTCACCATAGTCCACAGTATTCAGAACTAGTTCATCTCCACAACCCACAGTGTTCCTTGACTTATATATCCCTGCTATTCATGCTTATCCACTGGTAGGGACTGTGTGGTGGCCATTACTGCTTCCCCTGCACTTAGCCAACAGCCTGGAACATGGGCCTCAAGTGGAAACTGAGGTTGCCCAGACAGTTTAGAAGCCCAAGGCCCTGAGGATGCTACCCAGCCAGCTGGATTTTTGCTATCAGTAAAGCTGACACTGGAATCTAAACCTCCATATTTACCCTCCATCCCTGTAGGTTCTGCCCAGTGTACTGCTTAAAAGAGCCCAGCTTCATTTCCTTGCCTTCCCATGCCCATCTTCCCATCCACACTTAGCCTTGACAAAACTGCTGCCATCTAGCCTTTGAGCCATCACCTCCTTAGTTTCTGCAGCTGGGGACAGTTTTGTTAACTTCACTGTGGAAAGAGGGAGACTCTGGATCTGGAGGTGGAATGGATGATCTCCATTCTGCTCTCTGCTCCATTTGGAAGAGTGGATCATCTCTGGAGATATGGACTCATCTAAAAAAAGTTTATGGGAGCTACGGGCACAGAATGTCCCCTGCCCAGGTTCCCCTTCATCCACTGAATATCCAGGACCTTTTGAAAGCATGGAATTCACTAGATGCCACCATTTTAACTTCTACTACATGAAGATGTCTTAGGAACTCACTCCTCTGTTCTGTCATCTATACAATGGGTACAGCAAAGCACACCCTGAAGGCTGACTGAAGGAATGTACAAAAGTATTGAGTACAAGGCTTGTGCCTTATTAGGGCTCATAAATGACAGTGTGCTCTTGCTTTTATGTCTTGCTGTTATTTATAAGAACTAAATATAAATCTTCCCTTGTTGTATTACTGTCAAACCAGGGGCTTCTATGTCCTGGAAAATGACCCATGTGAGCCAGAAATTAGTCACAGATGTGTCCCCAATTCTCTTTGCCTTCTCTTTCCCTACATGGAATCAGAGTCTCATCTTTGATCGATAGAGTGGGAGAGCTAATGGTCCAGTCAGAGCAACTTTAGCACCCAGAAACTCCCCTGTGTCTTGCACACCCTTCAGTCAACCTTCCTCCATTCCTTCAGAAGACAGGGAAAGAACAGTAAAGCCCCCACTTTGCATCATCTTTCTGGGGCTCAGAGAAGCAGGTGGAGGAGTTCTGAGATGTAATGCTAGGTCAGTCACCTGTGGTTGGGCTAACTTTCCCCTGAGGACTCTTTCAACAGGAAACAGGGAAACCAGCCTCTAGTTGTGAAGTCTCCCAGGCAGGCACACTCTGACAGACAGTCATCCTTTGCAAACTGAAGGTGGGACTCAGAAGAGCATCTGCTACTCCCTGCGAGCTTCTGTTTCCAGGGCACCATGATGCACGCACAAAGAAGACATGAGACATTGTCCCCATGATGATTATATCTTAGACTTGGAAACATAACCCTCACATGCCACTGAGAGCCTGAACTGGCATAAGAGAGTGAAGTCAAGGCTATGTAGCACAGTCTGCCTCCTAGGTACAAGTGAAGAAACTAAGGACAAAATAAGCAAGGTCCTTGAGCACTGTACCCTCAAAGCAGAGCCCTCTCTGAAAGGTGGCTGGGGCACTGGGATGGGGATGGTGTGACCTGGCTCCTCCTGCAGGTGGTAGTGCTCCAGGAGATGGTTCTTCACACTCACACGCCAGGCTCAGCAAGATCTCTTCTTCAGTGACACTTGATGAACTTATATCTGAGAAGGGACCCCCGTGTTCCCTTTTCCTGGGCTTTGTTTATCTGTATTGTTTCTCTGTATTGTTTTGGAGCCTGTCCTGGAACTCACTCTGTAGACCAGGCTGGCCTTGAAATCACAGAGATCCGCCTGCCTCTGCCTCCCCAGTGCTTGGATTAAAGGTATGTGCCACCAACACCCAGCTTCCTGGGCTCTTTTCTTATGTTCCTGGCCTATAGTGATAGGGCGGGGGCCATGCCTTAGTTATTTAAGAAAGTTCGAGATTCAACACAAGGAGTGCTCAGAGGATAGGAAGAGGGAGGGGAAGAAAGGGAGGGAGGGAAAAGAGGAAGGAGGAGAAAGCCATTAGACCTTTCTACTCTAATAACTGCCTGTAACCTCTGCTGAACCCTTAGAAAGTCATAGCCGATCTTCATCTCTCCCAGCTTTCCTGTTTCTCTTACATGTTCCTGACTGGAACTGTGAATCATCTTCTGCCTTTCCTTTCAGTGTTGTTACCGGAATCACCCCTGAACTCCAGGGCTTACCACTTCTCCCTGCTTTGCTGCAGTAGCCTGTAGTTCTTCCCATTTCTCTCCCCCCACACACAACCAGAAAAAACATGGGCCAGATGGGAAATTGTCCATCCAACCCTAATGGAGAAATGTCTTCTAGGCTTCCGTAACACACGTGTACTGCACATAGACTTTCATTCAGAGGTGTCTGCCATGGTGTTATCACATGATTTACTAAAGTGAAAGTCGGAGATGATTTAAACTTCAGGAAAATAAATAGAAGCAAAGATGCACAGATTTTTGCCTCACCTGCTGATAGGACCTCTGAATGTTTACTTTGACTACATAACATATGGGAATGCTAAGTGTAAAGCTACAGGTAAAACTCTATGTCCGATGTGTTTCCAATCAATGAATGGATGTGCATGATAAAAATGTAAATTAGAAAAGAAACCAACCAAAGCAATTAACCCAAGCTTCTGTTGGTAGTAGGAGCTATTTAAGGTTCATTTTTATATAGTTTGAGTTCTTTCCTATTTGTGTTCCTGTTATTTACATCTCTTGTCTTACTAGCTAAGACTTCAAGTACCATATTGAATAAGAGGGAAGAAAGTGGTGTAATTTTTCTGTAAAGAGTTTGTAAAATTCAGCCCCCGCCCCAGGCTTTCTTTTTCTTTTTCTTTTTTCAGATTATTTTATCACTGACTCAAACTTACAACATGCTATAGACTTTAAGTCCTCTTGGCTGATTTTGGTAGGTTAATCTAAAAATGTGTTCGGTTCTTTTAGGGTTTCCAATTTGTTGGAAAATCTTTTTTAGAGTATGCCCTAATGGGCCTCTAAGTTTCAATGGATTTGTTATAATGCTTCCCTTTTCATCTCTTTAATTAATGTGGCCCTTCACTCTATTTTGCTTAGTTTAGCTAAGGGTTTGTGAGTCTTGTTTATTTTTTCAAGAACTAACTCAGTTTCATGGTTTTCTGTGCTGTTATTTTCATTTCCATTTTGTTAATTTCTGGACAGGTGTTTCTGATGTCTTTTCAGACACTGTTTGGAGGTTTGGCTTCTTGTTTTTCTCAGACACTGTGGTGTATAATCAAGTTACTTTATCTGAGATCTTTCTGATTAAAAAAAAAAAAACAGCTATAAAACTCATACATAGAACTATTTTCACTGTATTTCACAGATTTTGGTATATTGTGTTTTCATCTTCATTTGACTCTAAAGGTTTTATGTTTTCCTTTCTTATTTCTCTAATGATGCATCAATTAATTTTAAATAGTATCTTTTTAAGCCACCATGGGTTTGAATATTTCCTGTAATTTCTCTTCCAGTTGACTTCTTGTCTTGTTGCCTGCAAAATAAAATGCACAAAGTTATTTTAACTTTCTTATATTTGTTAAGAAATTGTTTGTGTCCTAAAATATGGTCCATTTTAGAGAAACTTCCATGGGCTTCAGGAAATAATGTATATTCTGTAATTTGGGTGTAATATTTTGTAGATGCCTGATAAATTCACTATCTGTGATGTCATTTAACTCTGAAAGGTTTTTGTTTGCTTTTCTGGCTGACCTGTCTATCGGTAAGAGTGATTGTGAATACCCATAAATATTCTGTTGAGATAAATTTGTGCCTTTACAACTGGTAGTATTTCTTTTATAAAACTGAGGACAATTAGTTTGATGTGAACATGTATAGAAGTTTTAGGGAATCCCCCCTTAAGCTATCTTCTTTTTTCAACATAATATTTTACTGATTATTTGGGAATTTCACATAATGTATCCTGATTGCACTCACTTCCCAGTTCTCCCATGTCCAACCCTACCCTTGTGATTTTCTCCCAGAAAAAAGTAAGAACAAAGAAAGAAGAAGGGAAAAAAATACCTAGGCCATTTTGTGTTGCCCATATACTCACTGGAGCATGGTCAAACTCCCACTGGCCATCCTCTTAAAGAAAATTGAGTCCTTCCCTACGCCCACCCCTGGCAGAATCCATCAACTGTAAAGAGCATCCCTATCACAATTTGTTTTGTTTGTTTGTTTGTTTCTGTTTTGTTGTTTTTTGTTTGGTTGGTTGATTGGTTGGTTGGTTTTTATTTATTTATTTATTTTTAGGCAGAATCTGTCTATATACCCTTGGCTGTCCTGGAACTTGATCTGCAGACCAGGCTGGCCTTGAACTCACTGTTTCTGCCTCCCAGGTGCTGGGAGCAAAGGCATGAACCACCATGCCTGAGGCATGAACCACCATGCCTGGCTGCCTATCACAAGTTTTAAGAGTTCTCCTGGATGTCTTCCTGTCTAGAATGTTTTGTTTTTGTTGTTGTTGTTGTTGTTGTTTGTTGTTGTTGTTGTTGTTTAGGGAGAGTCACAGAATCCTTCTGTCTCTCCTTCTCAACCGGGAGTCTGCAGATGTCTGTATCACTGCAAAAGAAGCTTGCTTGCACTTTACAGTCAGCAGCAGCATGGGTCATGGACTTCCACATGGTTTCTGGTGACTGCAAGGACCATGAACATCCACACAGTCTCCAACATCATCACAGACCACAGACCTCAGCATGGTCTCTAGTGGCAGTACAGATCACAGACATCTACACAGCCTTCAGCTGGAGTACAGACCATAGGCACAGACCATGGTCCTCAACAGTTGCACAGGCCTCCAGAGACACCCAGCTTACACACATCCACAAGGCCTTTAGTAGTAATGTGGACTATTGGCATTGACATGGGCTCCTTTGAGAGGATACACCACAGACATCCACATAGCCTCCAACTGCAGCATAGACCACAGACATCAACAAGGCCCTCAGTAACACCATGACCACAGACATCAATACGGCCATCAGTGGCTGTGTGGACTTTGGATATAGACATGGCCTCAGGAGGGTGGCACAGAGCACATGCATATACCTGGCCTCTGGTAGTAGCACAGGCCACAGACATTGATCTGGCCTCTGAAGGCACCACAGACCACGGACACACACAAGGACCTCAGGTCTTGACAAGGTCTGGGACTGGCAGCATGTACCATGTTCACCAACATGTGCCTGAGTTATAGCACAGACCACAGATACCAACATGGCCTCCAGGGTCAACAAGGACCATGGGGGTCTTTTGAGAAGGCCCATTCCAGAGAATGAGTCGTTCTTCATTTAGGACATCTTGTAGTTGCTCAGAGCTAGGGCATTCATGTGGCTGAGCAGCATGTTCAGGGACACGGTCTGTGAGAATTCCAGGCTGCTGAATCCCACCCTAACAGCCCTGCTCAGCAATGACATGCTCCCCTGTCCACAGCATCCTTTTCTCACACCTCTCAATGCCACTGTGTCTCTAGTTCTGCCTCTCTCTACCATCCATATGTCACTACATTCCTCTATCTTTCCCACCATTTCATTGCATATCTGTTCATCAAAGTAGCATTGCAAACAATGAGTCATTGGTCTAGTTCAGAGCAGAGTTTCTGGTTTCTAAAGTGCCATAAATACTGAACCATTGCCAAAACTCTTCTTGTACATCCTGTTGTCACCTAGGATCTGGGTGATGTTGCAGCTAGGCAGCGCATCTGGAGGCAGAATCTGAGCAAGTTGCAGACTACCGTATATTCCATACTCACAAGTGGGCCACTCCAAGAGAACTCAGGCATGAGCATTGTGCTTGTAGCCTTCAGGGAGTACCACATCCTTGTGCTCTCCTTTTCCTATCATGGTGAGCATCAGCAATAGCTCCGTGCTGCAGGCTGGCCCTCTGACCAAGGACCGGCTCTGTGCAGAAATGTGACTGTATTCTCATATTACGCCATGCCACCATTGCCATGTCTGTAGTTTCACCATTCTCTCCCAAGGGCTCGAGGCTCTGTTCTGCCATTTTTCCTTCCGATTTCTTGAGTCTACTTTTTAAAAGCATCTTCCCATTGGACCTGTATTTTTTAAATTGCTCCAGGGGTACTGTGGGCTCTGTAAACTCCTCCTCTGCTGTTATCACTACTTTCCTCTCAGAACTTCCATTGGTCCCTCAGGGTCCTCAGAACTATTCTGAGGTCCATGGTGGTTGCTGGTGGCTGTCACCACCTTTAATCACAGCCAGTCTTCAAGTTTTCATATTCAGTGGTGATGAAATGTTCTGGGATCTGGTTCTGAGCACTGGCTCCCCGACACAGTCCAGCAGCCGATAGATGGAGTAGACAAAGCACATATGGGCCCGGAGGCAGCTGAATTGGTCAGCTTGCACCTTAAATTAACTTCTTTATTCTTCTAATTTGGACTTGATGTCTACGTTGTGAAATATTAGTGCAACTATGCCTACTTTTTCCCCCTGTACCATTTGATGATTGGAATGCCCTTTCTACCCCTTCACCCCAAGGCTTGCTTGTCTTTGCCAATAAGGTGCATTTCGTGAAGACAATCAACAGTTGGGTCCTATTTTCTATCCAATTAGCTGTTCTGTGTCTTTTGAACTGATATCATTAAGAGTCATTATTGAAAGTTATGTACTAATTTCTGTCACCTTGTTGTTTTTATATTGGTTGGTGTTTTCCTAACCTTTGGTCACTTATCTATTTTGGTGTAATTTATTCTTCCTTGTGGCCTCATGGACGTGTTTATCTTTCTTTTTAGTCTGTAGTGATAGTTTTGTAGATGTAGACTCTTTTAGTTTGTGTTTATCACAGAAAGCCTTTCCTCTTTCTTCTATTATTAAGGGTAGCTTTGCTGGATACAGTCACCGAGGCTGGCAGTTATTGCTTTCCAGATCTTGAAATACTTCATTTCATGTCCTCCTGACTTTGAGAGTTTCTCTCCTGAAATCGCTATTATTTTTAAGGATTTGTCATTGTATGTGACCTGGAGTTTCTCTCCTGTCACTTTCCATATTCGTTCTTCCTTCTGCATCCTTGGTACTCTAACGATAACATGATGAGTTGATGTTCTTTTGGTGTTGTCTGTTTGGAGTTCTGAGACTCTTAGGCCTAGATAACCATCTCCTCCTAGGTCTGAGAAGTCCTCTGCTATGATCTTGTTAAATTCATGCTCTCCATACCATAAGAGAGTTGGCCTGATCCTCCCAGCCCAACTCAAGGAAGTCAGTCACCATCATCTGTCCCTGTCTGTCCCTCCTACATTCATGTTCTTGTTCAGCCAAATCGACCTCTATGTCCTATGTTTTATGTTTCTGCATCTAATTCTCAAATTCCATGCACACACACAAACACACAGTGAGGTGAGGAGATGCATAGAGGGAGAGATACGGAAAGAGGGGGGAGTGCAATTCTAGCTAAGTATTGGTAATCTTCAGTGAATCAGGGTGAGCACTACATATACTAATAACTGCAGCTATAGTTAGACAGTTTCAAAGCTAAAAGTTGATGGGAATAAGAGAGCACTAGAGTGTAGCGTTCAAAGGCAAAGGCTCTGTAGAAGTTACCTGAGTTTCAGTTCCAGTTCTGTGATTATTAGATGCAAAGTGGTGACCTTAGGAAGTGACTCACCTTCTAAGCCTTGGACTGTTGTTCATCAGTAAATATACCAGGGATGATGGAAACACTACCATATGTTTTTCCTGTGCAGAGTATGGAATGAATAGTTCTGAGCTTCATGGAGAAGCTGGCTGGCACAGCCCCTCATCACTGAAAACTGTCTTTATCAGTGCTCAAGCAAAACTCCAGTCCTTTACCTGAGTCTATTCATTGCGCTCTACCTCCCTTTGCTACTCAGCCCAAGACAACCAAATGATGTAGCTTTAGGAACTTTACCTAATGATTCTTGTGCCACTGAACCATGAACACTAGAACATGGATCTAGGTTCCATTTATATCCATATTTCTAGGTCCTGTCATATCACCTGACAGAGAAATGGCTAATGGGCGCATAAAGCTCCAAATGAGAAACTTGAGAAGTTCAAGCTAAATGGTAAAGAAAGTTCTTTTATTGGGTACAATCTTGCAATTTTGCTGAGACAGCCACTCTATTCCCATGGGTTTCCTCCAGATAAGACGTCACCTTGATAAATTGTTTGTGGATATAGGCATCCTGAAGGTGGCATGGAAATGCAATTTAATTTCCAATTAAGCCTGATTTCTGGGCCAAGGGATTTGGCTGCCTCACACTGGGAAGATTATTTTGTCCAGACCTATCATTATCATGTGTAATGATTCTGCCACGAAGTGAACTCTCAAAGCAAAGTCCTTTGATTCTTGAGATGGCATAACAAGACAGTGGTATGGGTTCCAAGGGCAAGACTGCTTTCTTTCAATATCTAAATTTACCTGAGGAATCATCAAGACTGTTCAAGGGAAGACAGTCCATTGATATGTGGCAGACATTTTTTTAAGACAAACCGGGAAAGGAAAACGAACTTAGCAGTTCTCAGTCATAGTGTCCAGAAGGAAGAGGAAAAACTGCTAGTGAGACAGGGTGGCAACAGAGAGTCCTAAGAGCTCTCAACAGAGAAGAATCTGGGGCGGCTGGCTTGCTGGAACATTTCTGGAGCCGTCTCCAATGTGCCAGGTACTCTGCTGAGTTCCTGTACTCAATCATCCTAAGCACCCTATAAAACAAATGAAGTTTCTCTCATTTCCCAATTGAGGAAACTGAGCCTCAGGGAAGTTGAATTAACTGCTCACGGTCACAGACAAGCCGTTTTGAACTCCCGATTTTCTAATTTTTTCTCCTGCCAAAGACATACATAAAAATATAGTTGGGACCTTTCAAGTACTGTCACTGTGAGCTGGCACTTAGCCCTGGAATTGAAGGGTGTGAACAAGCCCTTGAAGAGATGCCCTGAGATAGTGAAAATAAGTGCTGTCTGCACATTCCTGGTGCAATGGCCCGAGAGTAGGTGCACACAAGACCCAATTCTGTTTGGATATGTTCCCAATTTCCACGCAAGAAGTGAGACCCAAGAGCTGACTTTAGTGATCCAGCATGGCTGCAGTTCTCAGATGGGGCCAGGAGCTTCATCAAGGATCCTGACTTGTTTTTTTTTTCCTGGTGACAGAATAATCACTTTCAAGCACTGGAAAAAAAATGCAAGAGTCTGAAGGACCATGGTCAGTATGTTCACAGAAAATTTAGTTGGATGCCAAGAGATGTCTCATGGCCAAATTTTTTATTAACAATAAAGATAAACATAAATGATTATGCTGTGCACAACTGGGAAAGTTGTAGAGATGATTATTAAGTCCGTGGTTTGTTAACACTGACTAAAGAATGAAAGGGCCACCAAGAAAAGGGTGGGGTCACTAAGAAAGTCAAATTGCCCATCAAACTGCCACCCTGCTATTCTGATTTGTAATTGTGGCCAGCAATGCAAGGACTCAGGTGATTGGAGAATGCCTTGGTTTCAAGTGACCAAATGGGTTGTGGGCCAGAAATTGTGGCTTCTGGCAAATCGTTGACAGCCCCAGTTATTCTTGGCAGCACCCACATTCCAAGTGTTTATATTTGGGAAATAGTCTCAGTTACTGGCTCTTTAGATAAATAGCATAGAGAAGCTGTGAGAGCCTGGGCTCTGTAGGGGTGCCATGAAGGCAGCTAACAGGCTCTCAACATTGGGCCTTTGCACACTTGATACAGGGGAAGAGGTGGGAGAAGGTTCTCAGTAGTTAGAGCCATAGTAGTTAGAGCCATAGTAAACCCATATTGTCTAATTTTTTTTAATCTCATCTCTTCTACTTGATAACTCTAGGGCAAGTTAAACCCCTTCTGCATGCCTCAGTTATCACATCTATGAAATGGAGATGCCAGCCTTAACCTCAAAGGATGCTGTTAGTGTTAAATGAGCCATATGTGGAAAGGCTTGGCCCACATCCCAGCACACAGGTGTTCCACAAATGTTAGTTCTTATTACTATTAGGGATGACAGATTGTCGCTTGGGGGAATGGTTAGCTAAATATATCCCGGAATGGAAGGGCTACAGCTTGGTCCAGTGAGTTATTCATCAAACGTGTTGATGTAGACTGTCACTAAAGAGAAATGTGGAAATATGAGGGTTTTCTCCCTGGCGATACTTCTGACAGAAGATGGGAAAGTTATATCTCCTCTGACACCAACCAGTTCTGACACTGTTGAAGCTTCCTGCAGTGTATTGCAATTTGATGCTGCACAGAGTTAGCAAGAGACCCCACAGGTCACTGGTAAATTCACACAAGATTGCCCTTCACAGTGCATAGGAGTAGAAGTCCTGTTTCTATGATGCATATGTTTAGTGAGTCTCTGATTTTATTTCATGTGTGTGGTGTCAGGAGTGAGGGTTGTGTGGAGGGATGAGGTTATGGGGAACCAAGTCTCTGCAGCTTGGGAGAAGGAGCAAGCCTGGGGATATATCACACAGTTGATTCACATTCAGTCTAGAGTTCGATGCCTCTGCGTACCTCCCCTCCCCATCTCCCAACTACCCTTTAGGAAAGCTGGCTGATGACAACATGTTTTATATCAGTAGGGAGAGCAGGAAAGTTGGGTAATCCAGGAAGACCCTGAGTTCTGCACTGATCTGAAATGCAAATAAATGATCTAGGAAGTGCTTGTAGGTAAGGAGATGATCCATCCACTGACCCTTTTGTCAAATCATGAACTGAGACACAGAGGCAATCCAGAGAACTAAAACCTCCCCTCTGTGCCTCAGTGGGAATCTGAAGAACTCAACAGAGATTGGCTTTATATTTTCATGGGCACAGTGGGAAGAGACATCATCTTTATCTCTAGATGCACTAGCCCAACCCCCTAAAGCTGTCTGTGCTCAGGACCTATTACACTTTTGAAAAATATTGAGGATCCAGGGAGTGTTGGTGTATATTTGTTATAGCTATTAGTAGTTGTCATTTTATCAATTAAAATTAGGAACTATAAAACATTTCATTTCAATATCTTTATTTTAAAGTAATAGTAAATTATGAATATTACATAAACATTTTATGAAAAATAATTTTATCTTACAAAATGTTATCAAGAGAAATCTCATTATTTTACATTTTTAAATTTTTATTTTTATTTTAAGTGTGTGGGGGGGGGGTGAGTTTGGGCATGTGCCCATGGCCACAGGAGCCCCCAGCCCCTGGAACCCAGAGGTGTTAGATCTCCCATGGATATGGAGTCACAGGCAGATGTGAGCTGGCTGATATGGGTGCTGGGAACCAAATCCTGGTCCTCTACAAAGACACCATACACCCTTAACCACTGAACCATCTGTTGCACATTTTTTGAAGGTATCTTTAATGTTTAGTCAACCAAGCAGCTGGACTCCAACCAAAATTCTATATTTGCTCTGTATCTCACTATCTTGACCTGGAACTTCTGACCACATATTTGTAGAGAACAAGTAAGAAAAGGTGTAATTATTGTGTAGTCATGGAAGGTTGTGGTCCCATGTGCCTCCAGTTTAAGCCCAGCTGCCCAATACTCCAGGGGAGATCTCATGCCCTAACCTGCACTTGCTGCTTCTCTTTCATCTGCTCCTGGAGGGACCTTGGCTGGTAAGGAACTAGACAGCTTCACTCGCTCAAATGGCATCTTCCCAAATATTTCATAGAATTCAAATTCCTCCAAATAGAATGGGAAATGAAAGGGCACTTGACAGCCTAACCAACCACCTGTTATATCAGTAATAGCTTTGCACTTGGCTGACTCAAGGGGGTTCAAAATAGGAGAAGCTTGGGCTGAAACTTGTTTGTTTAGAGGGAAATAGGAATTATTTCAGAAAATCACAAAAAAATTTTAAGATTTCTATAGCACACAATTTAGGTTCCTTACCACCCTTAATGATGCCAATAGAGCTGGAGGTTGAGAGAGAGACATCTCCTGGAAGGCAAGCATGTATCAGAGTCAGCTCTCTGCCCTCCTTGCCTTCCAGCTTTATAGGGAACAGAGAGCCCTCTTCCCTTGGGAACCTTCAAATCTGGAAGAGGCCCACTTTTTTTTTTCTTTTTTTTAATCTCAGCCTTGGCTGGAGAGCTGAAGCCATCTGAGGTCTGGCACTACTAGGATACCTCACAAGGATTCTTTCCACTTCAAATCAGAAACTCAGGAGTCCTATTGCTTCTGATGTCGACAAGGTGTCTGATTTAGGAGAAAGGATGCATGGGGAATAGACCAGGCACACCTCTGCAGGTATGAATCATGGCCAGTGAGAACGAATCAGGAACAGAAAGTATCTGATGCTCTTTAGCAGTGATTTATTCAGGATGGGTGAGGGCTCTGTTTCTAGGCAGCCTTTGTCACCAAGATCATCTTATCTCCCCACATATAACTCCATCATGCTCAAATGCCCATTATTTCACACTCTCCCTAGCCATGCAGTTCTGAAGCACAGATAGGTGTGGTTTTGATGGAAGCAGGCCAGTCCCTGCTGACAGCAGGGAAACAATTTTTTTTCCAAGAAAATGAAGGTCATCATGACTAATGCTTGGGACAGGGGAGGCTAGGCATCCATCCCTATGTACTAATTCTTCTGGAAGATGTGTCATTTTCTCCTGTTGAAAACCTGCATAAAATAACCCTTAAAAGTAGGCCTCCCTGTGGGGACTTTGCTTTCTCTTTTTAAATTGAATTTGAATTTGGGGGAATAAGCATAGATTCACACATACTTGTAAGAATAAATAATAATGCTGGGCGATCTCTCCTTCCCATTCATGACTCTTCCCAGTGGTAGCACCTCATAAACTATACCTCAGCATCAGAATGTCAGCTTTACTGAAGACTCCTGAGACCTTGCTGACCCCTAGATGGAGATGTTCTAGGGAGTGATAAGCTACTTGGCCTTGAAAGGAAAGGCCATGGCTAAGAAACTGGAAGACAACATCAGATGTCAGGGCAACCTGGTTAGAATTATCAGATGGGTTGCAAGGATATAATTGTCCTGTTCACTTGCCCACCAGGGACCCATGTGGCGAGAGCATCCAAAGGGGTGGCAGAGCAACATCCTACCTCAGGTCTTTCTTCCTGTTCTTGAAAAGCTGGTACCCTATTCTAACCCTAATCTAATCCTAATCACCTCCAAGTGTTGTTAACATTAGCTGTGTTAAATGCCCAACACCTGTGTATAGAGGGGACATGTTGAAATCACCTGCAGTATGAACTGCAAATTCTCATCTTAGTAAGTGCCTTTCTTCCATCCAGGGAGGCTAACACTGTGTCTTCTTAGCTTGTCTCTGACAGGAGAAACAGCTCCTCCCAGCCCATCCTCATCTCCCTAAGGATGGCCTCTTTCAACATTCTCCAAAATAACAGTTCTGCATTGCATTGCTCTTCCAGTTAAAATCAACGAAACAGTATATTATCTTCCTATTACTGAAAAATGAAAATAACAAAAATGGGTGGAGGTAAGGAAAAAAGTTAAAATTAACTACCATGCCACGGTTAATGTTTTGAAGTGTTTGTGTTTATTTCCTTGAAGACTTTTGTTATTGTGAGAATATGCTTGGACTCTGTATCAACAGGTTCTGCCGCATTGGATTCAATCAGCTGCAGATGAAAGTATTTTGGGGAAAACTGCATATGTAGTGAACACGGATGGACCCTTCCTCATCATTATTCCCTAAACAGTAGAGAATGCCAGAATTGGCTTTGTGGTGGATGTTATGAGTCATCTGAGGATGTTGTGAGGCACACAGGAAGGTGTTCAGAGGTCACACACACACACACACACACACACAGAGAGAGAGAGAGAGAGAGAGGTGAAGAGGGAGAGAGAGAGAGAGGCTGTACCACTTTACATATGGAATTTTTGGCATCTTCAGTAGTCACAGAACTAGTCCTGTGGATATTGAAGGAGAACGGAAAATTTAAATTTTAGAATAACATGTGTGTGACTTAATGTCCTTAATAAAAAGCAATACAATGAGTTGCCCTATAAATGAGAACTGATGTTTTTTGTAACAATTCAAAGAAGCTGAATTTGGTCAAGAACAATATCCTGGGTGCAATAGGCAGGCATTTGAGCTAAGAGAGAGAACATAGGAACAGAGGTGACAATATTCATCATCTGGGGAGTGCATAGTGACATAGAAGGTAACAGACAAACAATTGAGAACAGGAAGTGGGGAGCTGAAACTGGCTTTCCCTTTGTCCTCCAAAGGCACTGGGAGGCTATTAAATTTTCTTGAGTAGGAAATGACTTCCCAAAGATGTTGAGCAAGCAAAAGAGGAGACAAGAGAAAGAGTGACGAGTGATAAGCAGCCATGCCTGTGACCCCTGCTGTCTCTGGTGATTCCTGTGCTGTGATGAAGAGTGTATTGGTCTATCTCTGAGCAGCCAAGATGGATAGGGACCTGTTGAGTTTCACCATGGCAATAACGAGGAGGCCACCAGTTAGCAGGAAGGTGGGCCAGAAGAAGGAGAAGAGGAGGACTTGAGGCCCATAGAGGCGCTGATACACAACGCTGGTCTCGTTGACTTGAGGCGCAGAGAAGCAGTAGAAAGCCTTGTGCTCATGGAAATTGGCTCTGACCTTCTTCACATCAGCCAGAGCCATCTGGTAGTTGTCCAGGTTGCTAGGGATATAGGAGCACTGTGGAGGAGAAGCAAGGATGCTTAGGCTTTCAAATGCTCACTTCACTTCGAAGAGGCTCAGGGTGAGGCTTTGGGGTATGAGAAAAAATAAACAAAACACTGGCTTGGGCGTCAGGCCCTGGAGAGCATGGTTGGTGTCTGTGTTTGGATGGTAGCCTTGGAGCCACTCAACACGATGCTGCACACCTAGACGCAGGGCTCGATTGGCGTTCTGGTTCTATTTGCTGTGAAATCTTGGGCAAATTGCTCGCATTCTCTGACCCTTCATGACTTCATTACCGAGTTGGATTAATAGCATCACAGTGATGAGCTGGAGAATCATGAGCAACACAAGCTCAGGGACAAGAGGTTTATGTATCTGAGCTGACCAGGTACCACCAAGCAGTGAAGCTTGGCAGACAGTGTCAAGGCCCAGTGGAAGGGAGTGAGCCAGCCACATCCAGAAGAGCAGTTATCACTCCAGTGGACAAGGGACACCACACCATCCACCAACACATCCAGAGAAGCTAGAAGATATCTGATTTTATTGCAAATTCCTAGGATTTCAAAATCCTGGCTAAAATCCAAATAGAAGACTCTTTGAAGCCTAATTCTGTGTGAACCGGAGAAAATATGCTGGCAAGTCTGTCTATGACAGAATCCAAAGGAAAGAGAGAAAGTGCAGAAAAGAGCTCCAGGCGAGCAGAGCACAGCACACAGTTAAGCTCTGCACTGATAGTTGCTGTTAGGAACTTCTGGTCTGTTAGGATGATGAGACCCAGCTGCAAAGCTCTGTAGAGACAGCCCTGAGTGGAGACCTGACTGTTATCTTTCCATTCAAGGACTGTGTGCTGTCTGTATAAACCTCAAGAGAAAGTTTGCAAGGGTGGACCTCTCTATGGACCTACAGGAGAATACTTCTGGGGTGTCCTTCAGCATTGGCTCTTTTCCTGTGGGATATGGGCACGTGGAAGTAGAAACATTCCAGGGCCATGTTCTAGTGAAGTCATGTCCAAGTTCAAATATGTAAACCTGAGGCCCAATGGGCAAGTGTTGAGCTAGCATCTTCCCCGGGACTCAGTTGCCTCCCAAGCTGCATCTCTGTGGGCACCCAGTCCAGCATCGTGGAGGTGCTTTGGCATAGTGCTGTCAAGGAAATAGGGGAGCTGCAGGCATATGCAAGCCCCCAGTGAGCCAGGGAGAGCTGAAGCTCCTGTGGAATCTGGCCCTCAGTGGGGTTGGGTACTGCAGGGTGTTTAGTAGCATGACTGTCACTGGGTAACCTTGTCCATTAAGCATAGATTTCTTTGTAGAGCCCAACAGGCCCAGGTTCAACAATGGCTTCCAAGCCCTGTGACTTTTGTAACTGATACAATCTCTTAAACCTTATGAAGTCATTTGTAGAAGTGCCTGCACAGAACTTACCTGGGGATTAAATAGGAAACTTATGTAAAACACTTAATAAGAGCCCAGATCTTGGAAGTTCAAAGTGGAAGAATTATTATTATTATTATTATTATTATTATTATTATTATTATTATTATTATTATTGCCTCACCTATGAAATTAGAGTAAATGCTGTATCTGTTGCCTGCTTGCAGTTCCTCCAGATTCTATACTCTTGATCTGTCTGTCAAGACTCTTGCCAGAATTCCCTCTCCAGGCCAAGGCAAGGCCTGGGACATTTTACCCTTCTCTGCCTGCCCTTGTACAACCATCCTTGAGTTGTCTGCATGAACTAAAATTATGAAGCCCCTGCCTCTATTCTGAGGCTTCACTCTTGTTAGCCTAGACTGAGGTTCACGGGAGGAGACAGAGCAGGTGATGGAGGAGGAAGGAGGGTCTGACATGTCCAGAAGCATGCATCGACCAACCGGTAGCATCAGCCAGTCATGTATCCTGATGCTGAACCAGAGAATGAAATGTGTGACTGTCCCAGCATGGCAGGCTGCTCTTCACTTTCTGTTTGTAGTTTGTAGGTGCTGTGGTTTAACAGCCCCTCCTTCCCTCACTAGAGAAGAAGTAATACACACTTTTCACAACCCACGCAGGGTTTGGACTAGCTTCTGGCCTCTCTGGGATGGCACCTTGGGATTAAGAGGTGAGCAGCCTTAACGCAGTGTGCCAGGAGAATGGCACTATAGCCACGGCTTCTCATCTTTGAAAATGTTTTTCTCACTCCTGGGATAAATTAAGGTTCCGGGATGTCAAGGAGGTAGGAGCTAACCCTGATGGGGCTCGAGGTTCTTGTCCCATACAGTCGTGCCAACAATGATCATGAGTCTGACTTCTACACACTGCTACCTCTGGCTTCCGTGCCCCCCAAGAGCCCGCCCCCCCCCAAACACCACATCAGGCACCAGTCAGCCTCAATTCTGACTATTAGTATCATGCTTGTGACAGATCCACACACCTGTCCTGGGGACTGCTGTGTTCCAGCTTCCATTTAGTAGCTGACCCTTAATGGCTCCTGGTTATGTCTTTCCAACATCACTTGAATGGTGACCCCAGGCCTCCAGTAGCTCATAGCAATAATATCCAACCTCAGAATCATCTGAAGGGCTCCACCAACTGATCTATACTCAGGGATTCTGTCTCAGGTAGTCTGATGTAGAGTCTGATTTGTTAAATCTCGATAGTTTGCATATATAACCAAAGGTGAGATGCCCCAATGATATGCTAATATTAATTCCATAGTTATATAGGAGAGTTCTCAGGAAACAGACCTTAGTGCCATCTGGCCGTTTCTGACCATATGCCCCACTGTATCAGGTGGCATTTCTGGAATCATTCTTTGCCTAGCCTTCTCCCTTGTGCCTATGTGAGGTCCCACCATTGCTGTGCCTCCCTCCTCATGTTTCCATGGCTCCAGGAATTGCCCGTTTTGAAAATCCTGACCCATCATTTCCCTGCTCCAGGCCTCATTGCCAGCTGGGAGATAATGCCTGCTTCCTGGAGTCCCTTTTCTCTCTGCTGCTCTCTGTGGCCTCCCACCCCTCAGCTATCAGTGATCCTCTATAAGCTGTCTCCTCTTGAGACCCAAGAGCCTGATGTGGGAAGGCACAGTGGTTGTTGAATGAATAGAGGAAGTGAACGAGAGGAAGAGAGTAAAGGGGACCAATTTGTCTGCACAACAGGGAGGGCTATGACAGTGATTGGAAGGGGTATGCAGTTTGAGGGAAATTCTTGAATGTTGGTTATGGAGGTTGCTATCCCTGACTCCTAGGTGGCTCATGGGTTCATCCAGCTCCACTGTGTGACTCTGTTGGTGGAAGACATATCTACTAATGACTGCTTCTGCTCTTTGAGGGCCCACCATTAACCAACATGGGGCTTTGCCCATTTGGACAGAGCACTGTGTTTTCTGGGCAGGGTATTAGAACCCATTTACAATGTTGCAGACTGAGACTCGTGGGACCTCAGTGGCCTTTCCCCAGATGCGCAGTCAATGATGGGTAAATTCAAAGTACCCACATCTGTCTGATTCCAACACTGAAGGCTGACTCGACCTCATGCCAGCCATAAGACCCCATTCAGGTGGGTTAATATACCTTGGCTTTAGAAACATAGGCAGCTTTGGACAGGCTCACATACCTGCCAGGGCTAATGTACCCAACCTCCATTCATTACCTGCTGGTTTTGGTCCCGAGTGTCCTCTGTGTGATACAGCATGGCCCATCTGCCCATAGATGATACGTTGACCCAAAGGCATGGGTACTGGGGCACTTTCTTGCTCTCCAGCTCATCATGGTCCTTGATGTTGGTTTCAATCAGGTGACAGGTGGATTCCTGGGTCCACACACTGGGAGACACACACACATATTTCAGAACAACTTGAAATCCTTGTTCCCCAAGGGTCTTTGAAGAGGCCAGGGCTGGTACCTTCATCCTGCCGTGAGCATATACATTGACTAGGTCCACAGCCCCTGAGTCCTGGTCTTTGGGGTAAATCACAACAACTTCAGACATGTTGGCTCTTAGATATTTTCTCCATAGTGGTTCTTCAACCTTGTTACCTGCTCTACACCTGAGAACTTTTAAAAAGATCACATGGCTGAGCCCCATTCTAGGGAATTTCTCAGGTGCTTGGGCCCAGGCTTTCTCTAGTGTTGTTTAAAATGGTCATCATGGGACTGTGATGAGCAGACTAGCCTGAGACCTTCTTATTTATATCATCTTCAAGTCTCAGGTGTAGATGAAAACTTCAGATTGATTATAACTTTTAGGAGGAGGTGGGGGACACATCACCTGAGGCAAGGTCTGAGTAGCTCCAGAATCTCTGCTCTTTCTCTAAAAAATCAAGGAACTATATGAGGGTCTTGATATAGCCAGGGTGGCACTCCACTGTAGCAGAGTCTCATTCGGGTGATACTCTGGACTAGCATGACTATAGCACTATAAAGTGTGAGTGTAGAGCAGGCCAGGGAGAGGACGATAGGCTCGTCAACTCCTAAGCAATAGATTGTGACTTAGCTGCCTGTATCCAGTGGGACACCCACTGTCAAACATGAGCGGATTGTCAGGAGCCAGAATATGCCTGGAGGCCTCCCTCAGCACTGTAGGTATGTTCCAAAGACAACAGCAATCAGGAACTCCACATTGCTTCTTTAAAAGCTGGAGAGATGGCATGCCAGGGAGGGAGGCACCAGGGTATGGCACACTCTCCAAGATTCCTGCTAGATTTTGCAGCAACAGATGTCAGCTCCGTGCAGTGATTCCCTACTTATTGGGAAGCCCCAGACAAGGAGAAATGTGTGCTGCAAAAAGGGAAATCCCATCTCAGAGACATTGTGCAAACTTCTGCCAGTCTGCCGGTCTGATTGTCCCCCAAAGAACACACCCTCACCGGAGAGCTAATTCTTATGACAAGGGCATCCTGCACCTGTCCTCTCCAGGTCTCAGACCAGCAAGGCTCCCACTGGACTGCTTTTCTAGCACTGGAACCCCTAAGCTTAAGGATAAGGGATGTCCAGCCTTCTGTGATGGGGTCAAGGGTAGGGCAGGTAGAAGGGTGGGGTTCCTAGGCCTGTGGGAATATCCAGGCAGTGGGGAGTTCCATACCTTTTCTGATAGAGGGGCAGCACAGTGGTACCCAGGATGTAGTAGGTGATGGCGGCACACACTACCATTGCCACCCCCAGGCAGAGGGCTCGAGTCTCTCCACGTTTCTGGGCCATCACCAGCTTCTTCCCCATGGTCACTGGGGACAGCAATCATTTCTAGCACCACAGAAGCAAAGAGAAATGAGACCCTCCCAGCTAATAGATAGTCCATAGAAGAGAGGGCAGATGAGAGGAGATGTGGTCAGACATCAATACTGCTCTTACTCTGCATGGAGCTTTGTGAGTTTCACAGGGCTGTGAGCTCACAGGGGCCCCACCCTTATAAGACCCATGATTAGTTTTGAATACTCAGAATCCATTATCACCAATTATCTCTCTGAGAAGCTGGGCACACTTGTCAGGGATTCCCTTGTGGTGCCAGCCTCTTCCAATGAGCCCTCCTTGTCTGCTGGGCATTCCCAAGACTGATGACAGTAGGAGCCTGATGATGGCTAGAGTGTGGGAGCTCAGACGGGCAGAAAAGGGGAACAGAGAGGTCCAGCTGCAGTGACTTGTCCCAGTCCCACCTGCCTGCAATGTCCTGCTGGAGTGAGTTCTATAAGAAACATCAACTTCTGTGCTTGATCGTGGGTTTTGCTTTAATGTAGGACTTAGGTGGGAATTTGGGATTCTGTAGGCTTAGTGAGGGTCTCCATCAGGAAAGAGGATGTGAACCCTTGATATTACCTGTAGCCTAGACAGGGAGAAATGGGTTTCTGTGAGAAAAGCAGAGATTTCAGTTAGACTATAGAGAGACTATCCTTGTTGTGAGATGTTAGGTGTCTTAGAACCTCTTGGATGGAACTTTCTGTGTAGAAAAAACCACCCTAGTTCTGTGCTGGATTTAGGAAAGTTGGAAAAGGGTTAAAGAAGAGTCTTGTGTGGTTTAACCATTGGAGAGACAGACTCTTCCTTAGACAGACTGAGAACAGAGTGTCTAGGGATTTAGGGGAGTATAGAAAAGAGAGGGTCTGAGGTCATCAGACATGAGACCAAGTCCTGACTTTGCTGCTTAGAAACCACATGACTGTAAAAACAAGAAAAGCAGTACCTGCCTCAGAGTCCCAGTGCAGACCTACAGATATTGTTGAGTGTCACAAACATGCTACAATGGAAGCCATCCATAAACAGTAGTCATCCTTAATGGAGAATTGAAACACCAAAATCGTGCAGCACTCTGCCAGGCCTATCTATTGTTGTCCCTCTACTGATGACAAGTGACAAGACTGGTTCTGATCTCTAGGCTGGCCACTGAAGTGACTCCTAGACCCAAGTCTCATGCTAGGCTCTCTGGTGCCAGAACTCTGATGGGCAGCAGCGGAGGTAGGGGGTTTCCACCATCCTATCGGTAGGTACTATTGCATGCTGCTGTCTCCCACCATCACCCCCAGCCCCAGCTTCCCAGAAGCCCTTCCCAAGTTCTCTGGGATGCAGTACTCACAGTTCACTGGGTCTCCGCTGGCAGATGGTTTTTCTCCTCCCGGCCCCCCAACCCCCACCCCAAGTCAGGCTTTAGCAGGAAGTTTGGTCTCCCAGCTGGTCTCCAGGGAAGCAGTCTTCAATCCTGTCTGGGTCGAGCCTCCATGCCCAAACATGGTCAGGTCTGAGCACACAGCTTGCCTCGGGACAAAAACTCCACAAGCAGGTACATAGCTCTAAAGCCCTCATCTGCTGTTGGGGACTCTGCCCCTGCATTTCCCAGAGTCTCCTGGGAAACAGATGTCAAACAGTGAAACCCAGTATCCCCTTCACCAAGGCTGTCCTTATATATGAAAATAATTCTTCTACACTCCATCTCTCAGGCTGACTCGGGCTGGCAAAGAAGCCAGGAATAGGAAATGATCTTCCTCATGTGGTTCAGGGGAGGGAGGTATAGGGGTT
Source organism: Phodopus roborovskii (assembly GCF_943737965.1). Taxonomy (NCBI): domain Eukaryota; kingdom Metazoa; phylum Chordata; class Mammalia; order Rodentia; family Cricetidae; genus Phodopus; species Phodopus roborovskii. The sequence continues at coordinate 44,411,951 of NW_026126407.1, forward strand.
GGGCTTGTCACTAACCCTGGTATATCCAGCCCAGAGCAGCCAAAGCCTCTCTGCCTTTGTCACTGACATCCTGTGTGACTCTGAACAAGTTCTGGCACCTCTCTGGGCCTCTGTCTTCTCACTTCTATTGTTAGCATTTTGAAAACTTAACTTTGTTCAGGATTGTAGTGAAGTTAGGGATAGTGGAATCCAGAGATGGGAGGACCCTCCACCTTTTATGGGTAAGCAGTGACAGTGTTTCATCCATGCTAAAGGAGCGCCATGACTGTTGTGCTCTATCAGAAGTGTGGATGGTGTGTGGAGTGGCTGTCTCTGAAATATACAATTTCAACACTATGTTGCCAGTATTAGATGAGTTCCCATTCCCTAAAAATTACACAGGGTTGATGGTGCAATTATCTCTCTCCTGGAGATGGACAGAACAAGGCTCCAGGTGGCTTTCCTTGGACAATTTAAACCAATGAACCTCAGTTTACATCCCCATAAAATGGGTAGAAAGCCTCCACACCTCAAAGTACCACTGGCACTGAAGCTGGGAATGGTCCCCTACACACACCAGCTCCTTGATCCTCAGGTGGTGAGTACCATCCCACCCTCCTTCCTCAGTGACTCTAACAAGAGAGTCAATTGTCTGAGTCATGGGCTGCATAGCAACTGGAGATTTCTTAGTGTGTATGGGCATGCATGTGTGTGGTGTCTGTATGGTTCATACAGAGGTGTGTGGTATGTGTATATGGATGTGTGGTGTGTGTGTGTTCTGTGTGTGTGTGATATATTCACACATGTGTGAATGCATGGAGACTGGAGAGAGGACATTGGGTGTTCTGCTCTATCATGCCCCATAAAGGCTCTTTCACTGAACCTAGAGCTGGGAGGAATGGCAGGGCTTTTCAGCAATCTTGTGTCCCTGCTGCTCACAGTGCTAGGTTTGCAGGTATACACCCAGTTATGCTCAGCTTTTTACATGGATACTGGAGATTTGAACTCAGTCTGCATGCAGGTGAGGATTCTTACCCACCCAGGCCCAGGGACAGGAACATTGACAATGAAGGGGAAATATGAATCTGACATAAGTCCTTAGGAGAAGATTTTTCCAGTGATGGGCTATGGTCCCTTCAAGGACTGGAAGTTTTCTCCTGGGACCTACAAAGTAACTCAGAAACTCCTTCTCCCTTGGGAGAAAGATATGAGCAATAGATGCTTCTTTATGAATGTGAGTAAAAGGCCCATTAATAATCCACTCAATGAGTGAGGAGAGTTCACACAATTGGAATTTGTAAACACCAATGAGGGTCTCAATGATTTTATTTCCTTTTGGAAGATGGAATCAATCAGGGACAGCATCTGCTGCACTCAACTGAGCCATAACCAAAATGCAAGGGCACGCCTTGTTTTCCCTCTGGGGTAAGCTAGTAAAGTCTTGAATCATGCCAGAGTATGGGAAGGTTGGGTTAGTATGTATAACAGGTGGCCACAGGTAAAGGAGAGAATGGTGCCATGCCTGGAAAATTTGATTATTCTTAGAATGTCAGTGTGGTGAAACATTTGAAAGAAAATTTCTCCCATAGGGAGTGGCACTATTAGGAGGTGTGGTTTTGTTGGAGTAGGTGTAGTCATGTCACTATGGGGACGGGCTTTGAGGATTCCTATGCTCAAGCTACATCCTGTGTCACAATTCACTTCCTGTTGCTTGTGGATAAAGATGTAGAACTCACAGCTCCTTCTCCGTGTCTACCTGCATGCTGCCATGCTTCTCATCAGAACAATAATGGACTAAACCTCTGAAACTGTAAGCCAGCCCCAGTTAAATGCTTTCTTTTATAAGAGTTGCTGTAGTCATGGTGTCTCTTAACAGCAATAAAACTCTAAGGCAGTCAGAAATCATGAAACACCCCAACTGTATCCTTCTAACAACCTTTGTAATAGTTAAGTATTAGGCTTACAGTGGTACTTTGAGGTGTGGAGGCTTTCTACCCATTTTATGGGGATGTAAACTGAGGTTCATTGGTTTAAATTGTACAAGGAAAGCCACCTGGAGCCTTGTTCTGTCCATCTCCAGGAGAGAAATAATTGCACCATCAACCCTGTGTAATTTTTAGGGAATGGGAACTCATCTAATACTGGCAACATAGTGTTGAAATTGTACATTTCAGAGACAGCCACTCCACACACCATCCACACTTCTGATAGAGCACAACAGTCATGGCGCTCCTTTAGCATGGATGAAACACTGTCACTGCTTACCCATACAACAGAATATGCTTGTGGGGACATTGTCTGATCATCAAGGCTGAGTTTTGATTAGGGCTACAGCATCCACTGAGCACCTCTCTTGGAACAAACAGCCCCCATACCACAGGAAGCTGAATACAGGCAGAAGGCAGTCAGAATCTCTTTCCAGACATGAGAATGATCACACCCACAGAGGGCTCCAGCCCTGAACTGGAGAGGATTCGAGTCTCTTCCCTTAGAGCCTTGGACTACAGAGCAGGGACAAACTAACCTTCGGGTTCTCTGAACTCCATATCTACCAACCCAACAGCAGAGGAAATGAATGGTTCATGGCTCAGGGTGTACTTTAAGGTGATTTGTTGTACAGCTGTCATAACAAACATGCAGTAAATGATTTTAAATGGGATGGTCCCTGTTGCTGCTTGTAGCAGAAGGATCAAGCCAGTAGAATCAAAGCCTGAGAAGACTGTACTGAGCTTAGAAACACCATATCTACCCTCGCATCCCCTCACACTGCTGCACAATTAGAACCAAAGACAGCTGAGAGAGGGTGTTTGTAGTACTGACCATCTACAGTGCGCCATAATGTGGGCTGTTGGTCAGCTTTTCATGGTTGATAGGTTTGTTTTGACTCGTGTGTTCAGAGGCTTCAGCTCTGGTAGACTGGCTCTGTGGCCTGCAGGACTGTGGTGAGGTAGAGCACTGTGCAGTCAGGAGCATGTGGTGGAGGGGGCTGCTTTCTTCATGAGGGACAGGATACAGAGAGAGAAGGGGTCCAGGGACTGGTGGAAGATACTCCTTCAAAATCACTCCCAGTGACCTACTTTCTCCCACAAGGCTTCCTAACATTTCTACCACCTTTCAGTAGCACCATCTGCTGGTGACCAAGTTTCTAAACATGAAAGATGAACCAGAACACAAACCTGTATGGACCATGGTCCTCCCTTATCTGAGGGTCTGTTTTTGTTGCTTCAGTCACCCAAGTTTAACCAAGGTCAGAAAATATTTAACAGAATGTTCCAGAAATAAACAATTCATTAGTTTAAAATGACTTTGATTATGGTATACTGTTTTAATTACTAGTAGTTATTGTCTCTTACTGTGTCTAATTTATAAATTTAATTTTACCATAGGGGTGTGTGTGTGTGTGTGTGTGTGTAGAGAAACCCACTCTATGTGGGATTTGGTGGTCTCTGTGGTTTCATGTGTCTGGGGAAAGTCTTGGAAAGAATGCATCTCAAAAATCCACAAAGACCTGTGTTTTCTGTCAACACAGAAAACCAGTGGTTTTCCCAGCGCCATGCCCCAGAATGGGATGTAATGGGCCCTGGATCTGAATCAGTACCCAAAGACTCCACAGCCCCTGTGTCACCCATAACTCCCATAGGAGCAGTTGTCAAGAAGATCAATGTGACTCTATGGCAGTGTTCTCAACCTTCCTAGTGCTGTGACCCTTTAGTACACCTCCTTGTGTTGTGGTGACCCCCAACCATACAATTATTTTCATTGCTACTTAATAACTGTAATTTTGCTTCTTTTATGAATAGTAAATATCTGATAAGCAGAAATTTGATATTTGAACCCCATGAAAAAGTCATTCAACCCCACCAAGGGGGTCCCAATCCACAGGTTGAGACTACTGCTCTTTGGTGTCTACTGCAGCTGGCTTACAGAACCCCACATTCCCCCATGTCCCTATCCCAATTTGGCATCTGCTTATTTATGTAAATGTCTTTGAATCAACATCTAGTTTCCAACAACCTCAGTAAATGAGTTCCATAAACCAGCCAGATCTGGAGCCTTTGCCCAGTGTGTATCATTTTCTGAGTGTGGCAGGGAGAGTGAGCTAGTGGCCCCAGGACAGACATCTCAGTGCCCACTGTGACTAGGCTCTGAGAACAGCATGCTGAGGCAAATATGATCAGCCTCATCCTTTGTAAGAGGCCAGATTGTTAAAACTACAAAAAAAAGGGGGGGAGGGAAAGGAAAAAAGAATATGATGTACTTGAGAGAGCCCAGTGGTTTCCCCTTAGCCTTGGTTTTGATATTGACAGCTTCCTTTACCCATAGTTAACAGCAGCCTGAGAATATAACATGGAAAATTCCAGAGATAAATAATTCATAAGTTTTAAATTACTTTCATTGCCTTACATCATCATAATTGTTCTGTTTTATTATTAGTTGTGGTTAATTTTTTTCTGTACCTAATTTACAAATTAAACTTTACCATATACCATATATATGTGTATATATGGAAAATATTACAGTATTGTAGAATATAGTACTGTTGGCCATTGCAGATATCCACTAGGGTCTTGCAACTCATTCTCCACAAATAAGGGCAACTACTGCAAAACAAACAAACAAACACACAGAAAATAACTAGGGGAGAATGTGTGTATCACTGGAAAGACAAAATACTGAAGCAGTGAAATTAAATGTCAGTATGAGAATTAAACATCAGGAAAAGGCATGGCAAACAGCCTGATGTGATCACTCCCCGGGAGGAGGGATCCCTTTTTTTTCTAGCTCGTTTAACCACACATCCCTCTGCCCCCAATTTCCTTCCTTCATGACCAGGTGTTTTAGCCTGCAGTGCTATTAACACAATATTGTTCAATACATTGAATGCCCTCTTTGGTACAGGCAAAGCATGACCAAAGCTCAGGTGTGGCAATGGCTGTTCCCTGTTACAAAATCCCCCTTTTTTGTGGGAAAGTTGGGCAGCAAAGAAAGAAGACCAGATATGATGGCAACCTCTATGTGGCATATGTCCATCCATGCTCCTGTGAAGGACTCACACACCATTTCCTCCCATGGCACGTGGTTTGCCTGACTTCTTTCTTGGAGTAGTGTCACACTGACCAGTATGCACCCTCAATCACCAGGGTACAAGCTCACTAAGCCCAGAGACTGAAACTTTTCTTATTCTGTATCAGATCTTGAGCTCATAGAAAAATACACCAAGATTCCTGGAGCTTTGAGTGGTGGTGGTTATTTGATTGGACAAAATCCTCTTGTTTCATGTCACAGAATATTGTCATCATTTTTGTGTGTATACCAAAACAGATTCCTAAGGAGGTTGCACAGTTTCCATTATGTGACTAGCCCAGGATAGGCATCATCCATACTGCATTGATTGATGTTTAAGGACTGTAGGAGTCGATCCCAGGAAGGTTTTGTTTTGGCTCATAGTTTGGGAGATTGCAGTCATTACAGTGAGGCAGGTGTGGCATCAGGAGTACCAGGCAGCTGGTCACAGTGTCCTCAGTCAAGAACTGGAGAGACATGAATGCTAGTGCTCAGTTTAGCTCTGTTTTACTCAGTCTGGGACCCTAGGCTATGGGATAGTGCTACATATACTAAGGGTGGGTCTTCTCTGCTCTGTTTCTCATAGAATGTTACTATGGTGATTCTAAATGCAGTCAAATTAACCATGACAATTAATCATTCTGGAAACAATGGTGTCTTATTTCTTGTTCGTGTCTAATGAAACCCTATACATCCAGGCCACACTCACACATGTCATTTCTCGTGAATTTAAGAAAGCATAGTACAATAGATTTATAAGATTCGATTTCAGGGTCCAACTCAAGGCTGGAAATAAAAATACCATAGAGGTATAAGAAGCCAATACAGTGGTATCTTAGTCCATTTTTTGATATTCTAACAAAGGACCTGAGTATGGGAAGTTACAAAGAAGAGATGCATATCTCTGAAAGCTGGAAGCCTAAGACGGGGTGGCTCCATCTATCAGTCGCTGCTGAGGATCTTGTCTGCATTATAACATGGTGAATAGCACCATGACAGCAACAGTGAGAAAGAGAAGGAGAGAGATCACATGGACAGACAGGAAGCCATGGAAGATCTGGGGCTTGGCTTAACGTTTTTTTATGGCCTGCCTTTGTGAGTTCTGTGTGAGATTGGTAGAGAAATGAATTAGTCACTTTCCATAGTGCGGCCCCTGGTGACTTACTAACCTCGCACTAAGCTCTACCTCCTATATACTCCATCACCTCGGCATCTGCACTGAGGACTAGGCTTCCAGTACCTTTGAAGGAACATGCATATCCGAGTTACAGCAGGTAGGACCTGAATGAAAAAAAAAAAAAAAGTAAAAAGGAGATATGCCTGCTACTAAGAGGCTGAGTCTTTTATTATACAAATGAGAAAGAATAGAGTCGATGCAGAGACATCAGGGAGAATCCAGAGTGGACATGACTAGCAAACTGACCAGGGCCATATGAGGAGAGGGGGGAAGGGAGAAGGAGAGCCAGGAGCCAAGAGGCCAGCAGGCAAAGAGGCCAGAAGATAAAAGGATCAGCGTAGCCAAAATTGCTGGATTATATAGGGAAGAACATCTGGGAGAAGCACAGCCCAGGCCTTGGGCTGGAGAAATTTAAGGCAGAGGGCTGGGTGTGTCAGTCAGGAAGGCTCTGTAATGGGTAGGGACTGAGGGATGCCGGAAGGGCCTGACAGCCAGAGTCTGCTTCAATGTTATAGGCAGCTTGTTAGCCATTTGCCCCAAGTTTAAGACCTAAGAAGACCTTTCTAGCACTGCCCCAATCTGATCTGTGCCAGAATGGGCAGAGCATGAATTTGCTGAAAGCCTAGGGAATTCATCTGTCATGATGGCTTGTGAGAGTCAAAACACAAGCAATGCCACATAGGGCAAAGGCAACTAAATGGTTCCGTCGCTTGGCAGTGGCCTCAAGCAATGCCTCCCATTGACCAGCCACTGCGGTGAGGTGACACTGGCTGGAGACCCCCACATCAGGCAGGGGTGGTGTGCTGCAGCTGGATCTTGCTGATCCTTTGTGAGCTTTGTGGGGCAATGTTACAGTCTAACAGATCACAGGAGCTGGAAATCTAGGACAGGGAGAATTTATACCTTTACAGCATGGAAATGCACAAACGGAAGCCGTTTCCTTTCTCTCTTCTGTGTCCTGTCTTTGGAGAGCTAGTTCATCACCACACCACCTGATACGCTTGAGCTTGATCTTGACTTGATCTTGAAATATATCGCAAGTTGATATGGTCTGTGGGCGATGCTGAGGCTGGTGTGGTAGGAACACAGAAGAGACCAGAGCAGCCCCTGTGCTGGTCAGACTGGGATGGGGTAAGGAGAGCTAAGTCCAGAATTAGCAGGACGTTCTTGAGAGCAGAGGTCCTCTTCCTTGGGGGAATATTTGGAAATTACTCCCTGACCTTGCAGTTCTTGGCCTTTCTCTGTCTCACCTGATCCCTGAGTTAACTGTTCTGGCTCTCCTCTCCCGATCACTTGATCCTACCAGTTGGATGTAACTGGTAAGTAGATAGCCACTCTCTCCTGTGGCCCCTGTGCTCAGCTTCCAGGGCTGACAGACTTCTGGGGGTGTGGACCAGGTCTGCAGAGCATCTAACAGCCAGACTCCCCTGTGAGCTTTGGCAACATGAAAACCTACAAGTATAATGGATCAAAGAGAGTGAAACCTGTGGGGAATCTGCAACCCCCAGAGACAGGGGTAAAGGCTGAAAGCTCTTTGGGCTTGCATATCAATATTAAAGTTGTTCCCTTGTAGCCTCAAGCAGGTAAGAGCTGAGGAAACCTACCTTACATAGCCAGAGCTTCACTGATATCTGCATAATGTGTTTACACATTCCAAGTTATTTTTCCATAATAAAGACCAGACTGACCAAGCCAAGATCCTAGGACAAAGGGTTTCTACCATTTTCAGATTATGGCATATTTCACATGTCTTTTTCAATGTACTTATACCAATGTATGTCCTCATGGCGTGGATGTGAGGGGACGATGCCACATATCTTTGTCACAACAGTGGCCTCTGTACCTTCGGGTTCAGCATCCAGGGACCCAGGCTGATCAGAAATATTAGGGGGGAATAATGGCAAGAAACAAGCATGCACTTCATATGAGCAAACTTGTTTCTTGTCATTATTCCCTAGTCCTGCAGTTTGACACACTGGCAAAGCATGTGCAGTATGAGCCATGCAGGCAAGAGGCAGGATCATTGCATAAGAGGACTGTGAGCATCTGTGGATTTGGCTATCAGTGGGGTTCTGGAGCTAATCCCCCACAGACACCGAAGGATGGTTCTAGTTGACACTACTGTGTTTAGAAGAATGACAGCTATTTCATGTCAGGTTTAACTTACTTTCTTTAAACTACAAGCACCCAGCCCTCATCTGCACATCAATAGAAAAATGTTTCATTTGTCCCCAATTTTGCCTTTTTTAAAGGTTCAAAGGAAGAAAACCACTAAAGACAGTCTGCTCACCCACTGCCACCCAGCAGCCCATTCTGTAGACATCATTATCTACTCATGGAATCCTAGACCTGCCCAGGTCCTGACAACTTTCTCTATTTGTAGTGCACCAAAGCTAACAGGTGCACATTTCAAGAAATTTGGTAAACATAACAAAAAGAAGACTATAAAAACTAATCAAGTTTCATCAAGGAAACTACTATAAATATTGATGGGTTATGTTCTAAAGATACAAAGCCTTTATAGAAACAAATTCAGGAATACATTGCATATAATAGACTGCCTAATTGTAAATGTGTTCTCAGTTTAAATAGAGGCACGTTCATGCAATACTATCTTCCAAAATAGCATTTCATGCTTCTGGAAAAGTTCATCTTCCGTGTGTGCCTACAATATTCTGTTGTTTTCCTCTTGCAAGACACTTTGACTATTTTCAGGGTGTTACTGTTGTAAACTACTCCTCAGTGACAATCTCAGAATGTCAAGCAGTCAATTTGATCATTTCTTTCTGATAGATTCTTAACAGCAGGGATCAGGGCCAAAGCATATTGGTTTCTAAAAGAGTGCTAGCCCCTTGTCTTTTTCTGTAAGTACAGGATACAATAAGACACACACTCTATTCTACCAGTGATCTAACAGAGCCCAGAGAGAATGGAGCTATTCAATGCCACACATCTTCGAAGCATGGGTTGGAACTCAAGCCTGACTCTTCAGCCTCTTGGAACTGTAAGAAGCCAGCTGGGATTCTGGGGCTCCTCACTCCCAGACTGTGTCCTCACTTCTGTTCTGTAGACCTTTCTTTCAGAGAACTCCATCTCTGAGCATTGACATATGTGTGGCAGGCACTGTTCCAAACACCTGGGCTGAGGCACGGCACTCAACCCAACCCCATGATGTCAGTTTTTCGACAATCCTTGTTTTAAAGATGGGGACACTGAGGCAAAGACAGTCTTTCTTGTCTGAGGGCAAACAGCTGGTGGCATACAGAACTCCTGGCCCTTGGTGTCTGAGAACTCCAATAGAACATCCTTTGTGCAAATTTGCTATGGACATAAGCTTTCCAACACAGCCAGTAGCCATTGGGAACAGGTCACTACTGAGCAGAGAAGAAAAATAGATTCCATTTTAATTTGTCTCAATGGACACAGCCACATGTGACTAGTGACTCTTCTCAAGCCAGGCCTTGGAGCCCCACTGTCCTCTGTGTGAAATAGGATTCAGCTGGCCTGATAGTTCTCATCAAGCTTTGAACCAGGCTCTGTGCCCCAAGGCCATCTCCAGGACTAGGGAGGGCAATGCTGACCTTCTTCCTGGGATGATCAAGAGAAACACTCCAGGGAGATTTTTTAATCCCTCTTGTTAGACATTAAAGAAAAAAATCCACTCAAGCAAGCTCCAGCCTTTCCACGCTCATCATCGTAAATTCTGTTCTGACTTCTCTGGACACTTCCTGGGAATTCACAGAACAGACTTGAGTCCTGCCTTTTCTCTGGGACCCTCTCTAAGGAGGTCAGTGGATAGGTATTGGAATTTTTTTCTCAAGATTTGTCATTTCCCAAGTGCCCTCCTCAGGTCAAGCACTGAACCAGGCCCAGCACACTCCCCACTGTAGTACCAGAAGAAATTACCACAAACCAAGAGGCATAACCACAGAGAAGATTCCCTTGGGTCTCCAGGCTGACAGCTGAAATCATGGTGTGAGAGTGGTCCTGAGCTTCACTGGGAGCTGGAGGATCTTCCCTGCCTCTTCCAGCATCTGGTGCCTCCCATGCTTCCTTGGCTTGGGTCTGCATCATCTCATCCTGCACCCCCATCTTCTCACAGCTTTCTTCTCTCTGTCCGTGTCTTCTACTCATTAGTCTCTTACGCAGACACTTAGCACGAGACTAAGGGTCCACTCAGGTGACCCTAGAGATCTCAGAGGACTAGGGCGTCTAAACTGTGCAGTGCTTGTCTAGCATACCGAGGCCTGGGTTTAATTCTCATCACAGAAAAAAAGAAAACACTCAAAATCCCTAATTATATCTGATGATAGAAAATATGAAGGTCTCAGAGCTTTTGAAGGGGTGCCATTTAAGTCACTACGGTCACCTTATTTAATCTAGGTTCCAATCCCAGTTAGAGGTAGTTTAAGCAGATCAATGAACCTCTGCAGCCACTCTCTAATTTCATGGCTTTGCTCAGTTGCCATGTATACCTCACTCCTACATAGTCCAGGATAGAGGGTCCTGCCCAAGGGTCTCCCCTGCAGAGGAGGAACCAAACCCCTTTCATCTTGTAGCTCCTGTATCATGTGGCCTTGAGGTCACTGTGGAGCTATCCAGCAGTTGATTGGAGTCAAAAGAGTGGGCAATTAAAGGTTTGACAAACATGTTGGCCTGCAAGTAGGATACAGTTCTTATCCTCATCTAACATTGGTAGGCCCTGGTCACATGATCCCATCTAGCTGCAAGGGGAACTGGGTAATGTAGACCATGAATTTGGCAGTTGTTTCTTAGCATGAACCGTACTTTTAAATATTTCAAGGAAAAGGTGTCAACTTTCATTGGCCAGCCAGCCAACAGTTGCATTCAACCATTTCTTCCTTGTGCCTGTGACTTATTCATTCCATTATTTTTTGAAGAGAAGCTGCAGGTCCAGAGAAGTTAAATGATTTAAGTAAGTCCACTGAGCATACTCCATGGGCTGGAATCCCAGACTGAACAAAAAGCAAAAATAGAGGAAGCCAGTTGAGCACTCTCATTCTTCTTCCTAATCAGCACCAAGGGCCACGTGGCTTCTGCTGTTATGATGGGCACAGACTATATTCCTTGGAACTGTGAGCCAAAATAACCCTTTCTTCCCTTAAGTAGCCTTTTGTCAACCATCTGGTCACAGCAACAAGAAGGGTAGCTAGGGACTAAACAGGCGGCTCTACAATGAAGAGGGCTTGCTGCTCTTGAAGAGAACCCAAGTTCGGTTCCCAGCACCCACATGAGGGGGCTCACACTGAAGCCCAAAACTCCAACTCCAGGAGATCTGGCACCCTTTTCTGGTCTCTGAGGGTACCCACACTCACATGGGCAAGCATACACACACAAAAAGATAAAATAAATATTTTAACGTCTTAGTAATCTTTGGAGAATCTCATACAATGTGTATTGATCATCATATTTTCCCTCCCCTCCTCTCCCTAGCTTCTCTCAGATCCATGCCAATTTTCCTATTTCTTTAACTTCTTGCTCTATTTTTTAAAATAACCCATCAAATCTAATTTGTGCTGCCCATATACTCCTAAATGTGTTTCTCCCCTGTTCCCTACAAATGGCAGATATTTTTTCCTAAAGAAAGGAGACAAATACAGTCACAAATACAATCAATAAGATTCATTGACTGATGGGGCTGGGGAGTTGGCTTAGCCCCACAAGAGTATGCACTTCTCTCTAAGAGGACACGAGTTCGTTCCCAGCACTCACCTCAGGTGGATCACAGTCACCTGTGACTATAGCTCCAGGAGATCTGACGTTCTCCTTGGAGCTGCACAGATATTCCCACTTACGGCCACTCACCCACACACAGGTGCACGTGCACATATATGATTTAAAATTAGAATAAATCTAAAAACGAAAGAAATTTATTGACATGAACCTCTCAGCTCCTCCTATTCCAAAAATACTGCCTGGTCTCTGACTCTGGTTTCTCCTCCTGCTCTCAGCCACCCCTCTGGGAACTAATGGGGAGCTAGAGGTGAAGAGGCAGGAGGCAGAAAGGTGACACAGATGGACGAGGGGGCGGCTGAAAGAGAACAGGAAACCCATGTGGGCCCTGCGTCCTAGAAAATTTCCTTGGGTTTGACGTGTGAAAGCTTTGGAGCAGTTTCCATTAGGAAAAATAAAAATAGCAGAGGAGAAATATGAGGTGCATAATTGTGAATTATGATGTGTTCTTCTTTTTTGTGTGTCTATGGGAAAACAAGCCCTTTATCTTGCCTTTGTTTAAATTCCTCTGGCAGGCTGTACTGTGTTTCTTGGCTGTGAATCCATACAGATAAACTGGGCTATGGGTAGAGTGACCACAGGTTGCCATAGTCCATTCTGGTCCCAGCCATATATTGTAGAGTTATGTATCAGTCATCCATAGTCATGCAATGATAAACTCAGAAGCTTAGCAACAGAAATGGTTTGTGATTATATTTTGAGGGAGCAGGGGGTGAGTCTTCAGGTTGGGCTCACCTTAGCAGGCCTCTGCCTTTTAAACTGTCCCCATTTCAATCAAAAGCAAGTGATACACAAAGATTATATTCTGGTGCTGTGTAATACAGAAAGATTTGCTGTTTAAATGGTATGTTATATGTTTTATGAAAAACAGCAGGAGTCTGATGGCTCCCAACACACACATACACACAAACACATGCACATGCCTGCACACACACACACACACACACACACACACACACACACAGAGAGAGAGAGAGAGAGAGAGAGAGAGAGAGAGTGCTGAGTGTTCAAGGACACAGGGGATGCCTGTCATCCTGAACTGTTCATTCTGTACTGTACACACAGGGGACTCATAAACATACACAATTAATGTGATTAAGTACTCACTCCAACTTTGAGTGACTCTGTTGTATTGTGTGTCTCACACACATGAGGCCAGGAAGAGGCAGTGACTAACTCAACTCCAAATGTCAAGGAGCAGGAAGGACTGAGAGACAGGCTGGTTATGGCCTTCATGCTCTATGGCTCGGTTTCAGAACTCTCAAACACAGCGAATACATGAGAGCATGCCTCTAGGAGTGGGATTTTTGAACTGCTCGTAGGAATTGAGTTGAGGGAGGTAAAGGAGCCGGTTGAAAACAACTCTGTGCTGGGGTCCTACCCTGAGCAGAAGGCACAGCTCAGTTCCCTCTACTCAGTGTCTGTTGTAGCCAAGGATTGATGACGAGGTCCTAAGCCTGAGCACAAACATGCCAGAGAGGTTTGAATTAAAGCTCTCTGGAGTAGAAAACTCAGCTTCCCTTTGCACTTTTTAAAACCTACATTTATTTTTCACTATAAATAGTTAAGTGTAGTCTTAAACTTTGACACAAATTAAAAATCATCTATAATGCCACTTTTAGTAAATGTACTGTGTGCACTTTACAATCTTCCCTTCTGGAATTCTTCCATTTATAAATGGTTTTGGTCTACATGGTTACCATTGCAGAGTATATCTGTCATTCATTGCTGAATGTTAGAGCACCCCAAAATTTAGCAGCAACAATCGCTCATCAATCTGCTGGGATCAGCCTAGCCAAGATGAACTGCCTTACCGCGCCACCTACCTCTCTACCCATTATTCTCCTTTTCCTATTCATATCGCCAGCGCTCCGTTATCCTCCCTTGAAGGTCCTTTCCCCCTGCTCCCTGCCAAGGGTAAATATTTCTTTATTTTGGAATAATGGGCAGGGAGGTGGTTGGCATGGTAGGGTAGTTCATCCGGGCTAAGCTGACCTACAACAGGCTCACCCACATTCCTTCAGCCATTTCACTTGGACCAGCCTTCTCTATGGATTGGCTGTCATTGGGTTTCTTGTTGGACTAGACAAGGCTGTTCTCATGATCCAGAAGCAATAGAATGAGAGGCTAAATGTCCCCTTGAGACCAAGTTTGGAACTTAGTTATGTCACTTACACTGCAGTCTATTGGCCCAAGCAGATCACAAAGCCAGCCCAGGTGTACTGTAAAAGATCACCTGCTGGAGGGGGACCTGAACAATACAGCAGCCATTTTTTACCATCTCCTGTGACTACTGCAAGCTCTGTGTTTGTTTTTAAAACGGTTCTTCCCTGTCAATGCAAAGCCTTGGTGTCATTATTTTTAATACATGTATAATGATTGGAAGGCAGACTACTGCTTATTTAAACATCTCCTTATTCTTTAAGCAAATAGGAAAAAAATTACTTCCTATTCTCTGCTTACAGGTAAGACTGTAAAGAAAGCCTTGGCGTACTTATTTCTGTGGTTTTGATTTGCACCCCTGGAACTGGCTCTAAAGGCAGAGGCAGAAAGAGCAAATGGTATTGTTGTTGCTGTTGTTCATTTATTGAAATTTATTTATGGCCGATGCATAAACAGAATCTGTCTGTGAACTCAAATGGTTTTTCATATTCTCCAAGCATTTTGCCTGACTGTACTGGGATGCTTTGCTTAGCAGCCTGGGCACTGCTGCAGGGCTGTCCAAATTCCCTGCCTTATCCCATTGGCCTGGTGACTCTGGCCAGGGAGTGGGAGGAAGCAGACCAGTGGACTTTCCTTGGTCTGCGATGCTGTTTTCTGCAGGTCAGAATTGTGACCTTTGCACCCTGAACCAGGAAGTAAGGAACACTACAAAGATGGGTGGGCTCTGGCATTCCGCCCAGCTGTACATCAAACTCTTGCCCAATCAAGATCCCAAGTGAACTCATGGAAACCTCACACAATTGAAAATGGCAGGAATGTGGAGCCCATCTTCAAATTTTTATTTGGATCTGAAACATGGCTTCCTCCCCATGTCCCATGGTATCAACCACCCACCAGTCAAGGATCCTCAAAGATGATCTTTCACCTACTTCCTCATGTCCTTACACTTTACAACACTAACTAACTCTTCAGAAGAGTGCCAGGTTGTGTTCATGATAATTTTCTTCCTCTCAGCAAACTTCAAGCCTTTTGGATGATGGCTAGAAGATGGGCAGGTTGGGGTACCACACACAGTAAAATGGTAGAGGACAGATTTGAGTATGTTTTAGAAAGCACTGGTTCAGAGTCCTGGTGTTGGAGGGCTCTCTCTAACTTTGGGTCCAAAACCCCTAGTGCCATCACTTTTCACTGATGCTGACTGACTGAGTGACTTAGCCTCTCTGCTGTACTTTTCTCATCTCTAAACAGCTATCAAAGCCACAAAGGGCTATTGTAAGGACCTTGGCAACACAGGACAGATAGTGAAAATTGCAGCTATTGAATTTTTTAAAGTGATCTGGGTACAAGGGGCAACTGGCCTGTTCAAGGAAGAATAACTAGAAAGTTCAGCAAGGGCCAGACCCAACTGCTCAGCCTGGTATCCAGAGAGACTATACCCACCCATTCCCAGGTCCGCTATTCCTGTTTGGGTGTAGAGGGTTCATTTAATCCCATAATCTGTCTTCTTCCTCATCCCAAGGGCCATGTCTTATCAGAAGCATCCTGACCCAATGAGGATACTGCTGCTGCCTGTGTGTGGAGAAGCCCAGGCCCTCCACATCAATGAGGTCCAAGGCCGGAAAGGAGAAATTTCTACTTGCCTAAGTCTGTCATGTGACTCTCTTTAGGAACCAGCTGCAGAGGATTCCAGGGCTAGAGACTCCAAATGCAAAGCCCAGTGGACAGGGAGGGAACCAGCTTAGTGACCTGAGCCTGGGACCATCTTAAATCATCCCTTGCTTGGTCCTGTAGACTACAACCTGCATTGTTTCCTATAGTGTCAAACTCAGCCTGTGACAAAGTCCAGTGAAGAAATTGTCAAGGGCAGCTCAGCTTTGGGGGAGGGGGGAGCCAGAGAAAAACAGTCTGGGTTCTGAGGGCTGCCAAGTGAGAAGCAAACAGCCAAGAAAGCAATGTCACAAGTCCTACAACAAGGAATGCCAGGCCCAGGTGCAGATGAGAACCCTTTACTTCAGTGACAGCCAATACCCATGGTATGTATGGAAGGAACATTGGCCAACTTAACAAGGGACAGAGATTTATAAAGAGTAAGGACAGTATCCACACTGGATGATATCTTTACTTTCCTTCTATTGTGAAATATAAAACTGTTATCATTTAAAAAAGAAATACGACAGAAGGGCTGAGAAACGAAGCAACCACCCATGACCTACTCTTTGGACACAGTGACAGATGGCATCTGTATTTGGGGTTCTCCTCTAGTCCCACCCTTTCTCTCTAGCCCCACCCTTTTTTCTAGCCTCACCCTTTCTCTTGAACTTCCAAAGTTTTCAATGGTCCTTTGTGGTTTTCTTAATTGAAAGAATGAGGGGTGTGGGGGGGGGGGGCTCCTTTGACCATGTGACATATGGTCACATGGCCAGATGAGTTGCAGAGGGATGTCACAGCTGATGTGTAACAGCCAAGTCACACTGCTTTAATGCCAGTACCCTTCAGCAAGGACACTTAGCTATAGGGCAGACATCTTGAACATTCACTGCTGAGACTTGCTCTGGAAGTTACTTATCCAGGTTCTTACAATAGGACGGCAGAGATTGGGAAACAAGCTGACCTGGCTTCGGAGCCCATGGTCTTAATACCCATTAATATCTATGGGCTCTCATGGTCATCAAGCCTTGATGGCCCTTTCCTTCAATGATCTTAACTTCCCACCAGGCCCCTCAACTCTCTCTAAACTAAAATTCCACACTTTCTTCCTCCAGCATCCCATTCTCTGATGTCAAGAAGATGTTTTTTCTTCTTTCCTGTCTTCCTGCTGTACATACTTCCACTTAAAAGGCAGCTTCCTCTGGCAAGCCAGTACTGGCTTACTCCCAGGTTGGAGGAGCGCCCCCTTGTGCCTTTCTGTGGTACCTTCTGGTCCAGGGCTGAAAATGCCCTTTCCTTTATCTCAGTAAATGACTGTAGTGGCAGGTTGTGGGGAGGCTGCTTGTTTTCTGCTTTTCTCAAGCCTCCACCCCCACCCCACCCAGAGCCTGGTATACCACAGATACTCCGTGTTTTTTGTTTTGTTTGCTTGTTTGTTTGTTTGTTTGTTTGTTTGTTTTTGTACAAATGATGATTCTGGCCAGCAGGCATTAAGGGAACAGGTCTTAAGAGTAAACCTCCCTTTCCCCGACAACTTTGCAGGAAGCTACAGAGGCATGATCTGTTCTCACCACCCTCTCTCATCTCCTCAGTCTTTCCTGCCCTATTTGAAGACCCAGTCCAGGTTCCTGCCATATCTCTGAGGGAGCCTGCTCCCCAGCCCATGGTCCCCAAAGACTGTCCTGAGGTACCCTGGTCCTGAAAAGAAAGGTTCTCTGGCCATAGTCTCAGGCCAGAAGTTAAGTTAGCAAGGACATCCTGACCTTTGGTTCCTAAAATAGAGTTAGGTAGCTTTCCTTGGCATTCTCGGGCAAGGAAATCATATTCTATTTAAACCTGGATTGGTCTCAGCAAGAATACAAGATGGAGGAACCTCTGCACTGTCCTACCCTATCACATTCCCCACTGGCTCTGTGGGCATGATTCAAATCATTGACTGGCCCTGGTCTATGGGGCATAGTTGGTCCTAAGGACCAGTAGCTTAACTGAATTTATTGTCTGTCTGATGTAGTTGGCCATGCAGGTGAAGATGCGGGTCTGACTGTTAGTGGATCAGGATAAGAATCAATGGTCCAGCTAATGCTGGCAGTAAGCTGGTCCGCCATGGGATCCAGGTAAACAGAGACTGATACCAATTATCCTATCTATGCTTTCTTTCTTCCCTTTCTAAGGGGAGGTTTCCCTAATTCCATCTGATTGGTTGGCATAGAAACAGTGGTTTCTCCTAAAGCCATACATAATCCTCCCTGCTTCCTCAAGAGACAATCTGAGCCTCTTCGATTTTTCGGAATCACCTCTACTGAGGAGTCTACTAGCTTCTCTAGTCTGGATGTGGAGCCCTGTGATAGCCTTTAGTCCTGGCCCACTTATGTACTTAATTCTCCATAAAAAAATAATTTATTATTGACTCTCAGATCTGATGGTCCTATGACTTTTGCCCCAGCAATACCAGCTCCAACCAGGAGTGGAACAAGAATGGGTGCTTTCCCGATGCAGCCTGGGGTCCATGAGAAAGTGTGCTCTGCCTCCCCTGGGGCAGGATTGCACTAGCACACTTGTGTTTCTGGAATGCCTCTGAGGGGGCACATTTGATTAAAGCATTTGAGCTTGTGCACTGAGTGGTCTCAGCAGCCACAAGTATTGATGCCAACAAGAAGAGCTGACCTGGAGAGTGGAGGAGGCTTCTAGGTCAGAAGTCCTGGACACCAGGCAGGCTCCACCTTCCTGTAGGCCTCCTAGGGTTCCCTTAGACTGTTTCCAGTTACAAATTGTTTTTACTTGTTGGTGGACCAATGGTCTGGCTGGTCCCTAGCCCTATGTAACAAGGGGTCAAAGATTCAGGCACAGCCTAAAATCCTGACCAGTTCCCAGCTGGGAATGGTTAAGCAAATGGTGAGTCTGATGAACTTTGTCAAGAGTTGAGAATATAAAGCCGGGCAGTGGTGGCACATGCCTTTAGTCCCAGCACTAAGGAGGCAGAGGCAGGTGGATCTCTGTGAGTTCAAGACCAGCCTGGTCTACAAGAGTTTGTTCCAGGACAGGCTCCAAAGCCACAGAGAAACCCTGTCTCAAAACAAACAAACAAAGCAACAACAAAAAACAAATAGAGAATATAGAAGAATGTTTCCTGGCCCTGGTGCCAGTGGGGCCTAGGGCAGTAACACTTTTGGTGCTAGTTGAGGTCAGTCTCATTTTTCAAATCCAGAAGCACATGAATCTTCCTTTGGGGATGGAGAACAAGCTTAGAATGAAAGGGTTTGGGACTGTTGATTAGATGATCTCTGCCTGTTTGCTGACTCTCTTCAAATTCTTTACCAATCAGCAATCTCCAGTCTTGGCGTCAGGACAGGAAGCAGTGGCGTGTTCCATGAGGAGTGGCAGAGGACAAAAGTTCCTGACTCCCTCAATCAACTGATGTGCTTGAGAATTCCTTGTGTGGCCTCCTGACCCATATGGTATTATTTGACCTATACTAGTGCTGTGGAACTTCATAACTGAACTATGATGCCTGGTCCTTGTGATGATAAGCCTGCCGGATTCCTGTGGTCCAAACACCATGGTATTTTGCTTTGACTTCCTGAAGATAGTCTGAGGCTAACTCTTTCCTCTTTGTGGTGGAGTCCTTGTGTAAGAAGTCCTTGGATAGAGGAAAGGTGACCAGAATATTGTAAGTGCTTTGTCTGAGGCCAGAGTTAAACTGGGCAAGTTTTCCCCAAAAGAGATTGTGGTTTTGAGTTTTTGTAATAAGTCCCTCAGTGAATGGATATGGACATTCTGGTATAACCAGAAAATAATGAGTCATAATACCTTGCCCCTAGGTCTATTGTTTAGCAGGTTTTCTATGAAAAAGTAGGAAGTTTGGCCTGTTGCCTCTTGAACTACTGTGTTACTGGAGGTGAGGGACCCAAGAGGTTCATTCTGTCAAGACAGAATGGGCCGCTCTGGTGTCCATTAGGAAGTAAATGTGTCTGCCCCCTACTCTTGCCGTCATCCTGGGCTCCCAGGGGCAGAGTCATGTGGGGCCCAGGCCTGTCGATACTTGGCTAGTTGCAGGGCAGCACGGCTGGGCTCTCCTCCTCTTTTTCGTCCCCCCTTAGATATGCATTCTTCCATTGAGACTTCTGCCTACAATAGGCACACTGATCTTTTTCTAGACATTTTCTTTCCTTTTCTCCTAGTCTATTTCTCCTGTTTCCTCTCTTTTCCATTTCCCTAGGGGCAGCAATTACTGCACAAGACAGTTTCTTTCCCTGTCTGCCTGCAGCTGAATCTTAGCAATTGTAAACTTTCCAAGCAATTTCTAAAAGTGGATGCCTATTCATTCCATCAAATCCCTCCAATTTCTGGAGCTTTCTTCTTATGTCTGGGGTGAGTGCATGACAAAGGCAAAATCAGTAGCTTTCTGGTTTTGGAGGGGAGGGGTATCTGGGTCTATGGGAATAAGTACCCAGTATGTCTGACAGAGCCTTTCCAGAAACCCAAAGGGCAATTCATCAAGTCCTTGACTTTGGACAAGTTGGTAGGTTTTCTTAGTCTCCCCAGTAATGTTTGGTGAAAAGTGTCTAATGGCCTCTTGACTTCATTGTATGAGGATCCCAGTTGTGTTGGGTAGGCAGGAAAGAGTGCTCTACCCAGGCCTACTTCTCAGCCAGATTTAATTTCATATCTTGGCTATAAACAGAGTGGCCAGGGTTGCCAATCATCCCAAGTTGGCTGGTGTGTATAGAAATCAGTTTCCAATGGGCTGCAGGATTTTCTATAAGCAGGAAGGTTTGGGGAAAAGGAGACATGTACCATAAATGGGGGTGGAGGACCTCCATTTCCTCTCATCCCTCTAGCAAATGCTGTTGGCCCAGTCAGAAGATAAGGAAGAGGAATGTCTATCTCTTCAGACAGAGCAGGGGGAATCTGTGGCACTCTTTAGCCTTTCTGAATGTTTGGCTGGACCAAGAGTACCCTGACTCTCTCCCAAAAGAGCACATGTTTTCAACCATGGGGGTGGATGAAGGGCAAGGGTTAGCCAATTATCAGCATACAGGAATTAATCAGGATGCTCAGGAGAGCCTGTCAGAACATTTCAGACCGCCCTGACTGCCTGAGGGAGTTTTGGATCCCCAGCCATCCTACTTTAAAAGAGGGCCACTCATGTTCATAGAGTGCAGAGTCTTCCTGGGGAGAAATGAGTACCATAACCATCCTCATCTGAAACACCCTTCTGAAAGTATTTTAACATAGACTTTGGAGGGGTTTTCAGGCAGCTTGTCTTCCCTCCCATCACAAAGGCAAGGGACAGACAGACACATGCAAACATAGACAACAACAACCAGTCAAATCACAGGTGGCCACCAAGCATTCATTCATCTAACAAACCAGGGGGGCTCTGGTGACATCTCACATAGAGCCTGAACACAGGATCTGCAGTCACCTCTGACCATCCCCTTTGTGTCCCTATTCAAATGGCACCCTCTACAGACCAAACTTACCTCCAGAAGTGTTCAGAACTAATGGCTTTCAATTTACTCTTTTGGGTGACTGTGTAGGGGTGCCTCTGGAAAAATCTGCAGCAATTGGTCAGGAAGGATTTTCTTAGGACCCTGGAGCATCTCAGACCATGTGTCCTCTAAGAGTCTCACTATCTAGTGCACTCTTCCCTGTTCCTGCAAGTCCTGAGGTCCCTACATGTCTGGGTCTAGTCTCCAAGATCTTGGTGGGACCTCCAAGCTGTTACACCTCTCAGACAAAATCCATACCCAATTGAAAGGCTTTATTCCAGAAGACTGGCACCACACGCAAGTGTTCAGGGACCTAGGTGTGGCCCCTGAGTGTTCAGAACAGGTTTTTGTTGTTGTTGTTGTTGTTGTTGTTGTTTCCCTTAAAAGCAAATCCTCATCCTGCCATCTCTCTTGGTAGTTGTGGAGGGAGTCAGGGAAGAGGGCACTTAGTAAAGTAAGCAGTTCAAAGCAAGCAGTTTTAACAGGCACTATGATAAGAGGTCAGCTGGAGGGGATTCCACACACAGAGGCAGTTTTAACAAGAAGTAAGTTAGCTGACCTTTGGTTCCTAGAATGGAGTTGTGTAGTTTTCCATGGGATTGTCCATCAAGGAGATCAGATTCTAGTTAAACCTAGAACAGCCTCAGCAAGAATACAAGATGGAGGGACCTCTGCACTGTCCTGCCCAGCCAGTTTCCTCCTCACACAAACACATGGTTCATGCCAACAGCAGCTGTTGGTCAGTAGATCTATTAGGTCATCAGATAACCTAAAGTGAGCATGACTATACACTGAGTGTGCCTGTCTATTTCCTGGAGAAGTAGTTATTAGATAAGTGACTCATCTTGTAAGTCATGGCATCTCATAATTAAGGAAAGGTAGCTTAGAGGGTCTTGAGGCAATCAGGGGAGTCAAGACGCTGGCAAATCTAGTAGTAAGGAAACAAATCACTTAGCCAAGTGTTACACCAGGGTGTGACCAATGGATTTTTTTAAAAAGACATCAACACACCAGGGAGCCATGCTTCTTTGAAATGTAGTTTGGAAAGCTCTGCCCTTCAATGTGGGCAATTTATAGAACACAAATCCACCTTTCTATCTCTGGGTTAACACTATCCTGTCTCACACTCCCCAGCTAAACTGCACACTTCCTGAGGACAGAGCAAACTTCACAGCATCACCAAGAGGACTGGGACCTATTCTGTCACTGCATCCCACCCCTGCAGAGGCTCCTGATACACCGCTGCAGATGTAATAGTGTAGGTTACCCTATTGCTTTTGAGCCTCTTCCTCAGCAGGGTGATGTCCTTCACAGTGATGTCCTAATTAAGGAGTTGGCCCTCAATGGTGTGAGTATGGTTGAATCACGAGTGGCTCAGCTGTGTGGCTTCAGGCAAGCTGCTTAATGTCCCTGAGCCACTGAGCCAGCTTTATTTTCCTCTGTAGTAGAGGGAGAGCAAGTGTTTCTGACTAGAGATAAACCAAGGGATAGACTACGGACAGAGTATGTAGACTAATGAACAAAAGACCACAGGCTGTTGCTGATGTCACCTGGGTTGAAATCCCAGCAGAGGGCATCAACTGGGGGAAGAGTGGCAGGGAGGGAGGGTGAGTGTGAAGAAAGGATGGTAAAAAGACTGACTGGCTGAAGGAAGCTACCTGCTCCTGAGAGCTTGGCTTAGAGCAGGCGGTGTGTTGGGGGAGATGCTTGCTGTCAGTGCATTGATCTTAGGCACTCTCTAGAACTTAGTCAGACCCTGCCCTGCAATCTGCCC